>NC_053501.1:13700343-14000343 GCF_905171775.1 Rana temporaria
AAATATTGAGAATTCTTCCACATGTGAAGGACAGGCTCCAGAAATACTGAGCTGTTTTTTCACTATATAATCTGTAGTTTCTTCTATGAGTATTAAAGGGGTTGTAAACCCTCTAGGTTTGTTTTCTCAATACATTCTATACATTAAGGTCAAAAACCTTCTGTAGTGCAACAGGCCCCCCCCCCCAGAGTCCCCCTTTTACTTACGTGCGCCCGGTCTTTCCAGCAAAGGGAACGAGCACAGCAGCTCCAGCCGGTGTCTTGGGTCCTGATTGGATAGATTGATAGCAGCGCAGTCATTGGCTTCCGCTGCTGTCAATCAAATCCAATGACGCCAGGGGATTGGGGCCGAGTCCTGCTGTCTGTGTCAATAGGCGCAGCAGAAGGACACGGGAGCTCACCCACACAAGTGCCCTAACGGAGAGTGGCTCGCCAACGATGCACTCGAGAAGAGGATGAGCCAGGAGAGCCGCTGAGGGACCCCAGAAGAGGAGGATCGGGCCCACTCTGTGCAAAACCAACTGCACAGAGGAGGTAAGTATGACATGTTTTTTTTTTTTGTTTGTTTTTAAACCGAACCTATAGATACCAATTTTGGGGTAGAAATTGAACCTTAAAGGATATCTGGTATAAAACATTAAAGTAGAGCTATGGGCAAAACTTTTTTTCATTTTGGATAGAATAATGGAGGGTTATAACCCCTGTCAGATTTTTTTTCTGCCACCTGTGTCCCAATGGGGAGATTTCCCCCTCACTTCCTGTCCCATAGCCAAACAGGAAGTGAAAGGAAATCCCTGCAAATTAATTTACTGTATGTGTGTGTATACTGTGTGGCCCCATAATCTAGTGCCTGGTGGCCCCATAATCTCCTATTGCCCAGGGACCCCATAATCTCCTATTGCCCAGGGGCCCCATAATCTCCTATTGCCCGGGGGCCCCATAATCTCCTATTGCCCGGGGGCCCCATAATCTCCTATTGCCCGGGTGCCCCATGAGTTGTCAGTCCGCCCCTGGGGGGGTCTCCTTAATAGGGGCACAGACTGCAATAAAAACAGAGGGGTTCTAATCCATCTCCACTCTATCCCAAAAAAATAATTTTTGCCTTTAGATATACTTTAAGTAAGAGTGTCTGTGGTCACCCAATGATCTATTAAAATTCCAGCTTCCTGTCTATTGGGGGAAGTTATAAGGTGATGGTAAATATTGTAGTTCAGGTTGCTTTATTGTATCATATTGAGTAAGAGTTTCTTCTCGCTATGTGCAGATGTTGAAGTCTCGGGTCCATCAGGGCCAGAAGCTATTTGAAGGTCTCCTTCACTGCCGGCCGGGCATGTCTGTGACAGAGGACCTCAGATTCGAAGATCTGCGATATCGCTGGATGCTCTACAAATCCAAACTCCGCGATTCTGAGAACCACGCGGTACGAGAGTCAAAAAACATTATCATTTAAAGAGTCTTTTTTAAATGTACCAAAAATTACCTTCTGTTGCCAACAGTGTTGAAAGAGCTTCCTTTAATACCGTGTTTCCCCTGAAAATAAGACCTACCCCAAAAATAAGACCTAGCGTTATTTTCCAGGAGGGCTACAATATAAGCCCCACCCCGAAAATAGGCCCTAGTTTAACCACTTATTTCTTATTTTCGTACTACAGACACCATTTACCCCAGTAATGCCCCTGAGGAGCAATTGATCTTCTTTCCCTACCACAGTCACTGTTCACCTCAGTCCCACCCCTGAGGTGCTAATGATCTCAGATACCTTCTACAGACCAAAACAGACTCCTTTTAAAGACAATTTTTACCTTTCACATAAATAACACCTTTGTGTAGCTAATGATGCTGCATTGTGATTATAGGCGCACACCAGGACCAGTTTGGGTGTAACGTGATTCATGTTATCTTCTGATAGCAAACATATAAAAAAACATGAACTTTAAACCTTGACGCTGAGCGAGTCCCTAGTGAGAATGAAACCCAAAACCCAATGCCCCAAATGTTACACCCAATATGGCTTCCAGGGGGGGTCATTTTTGTAATAAATATATTATTATTAAAATTACATATGAATCTTCTGATGGGATATGTATACTGGGCCATATTCTCAAATTTACGCAGGCGTATCAGCAGATACGCCGACGTAAGTCCGATCCTATGTTTAAGTGTATTCTCAAAATGAGATACACTTAAACATGCCTAAGATACGACGGCCTGCGCCGTTGTATCTTAGGCTGCAATATTTACGCTGACCGCTAGGTGGCGGTCAGCGTAGAATATGCAAGTGACTAGTCACGCCGATTCTCTAACCTACGCTTGCCCGCCGTAGTGTTTTAACGTCGTTTCCGTAAGCGATACGCGGCGTAAAGATAAAGATGCCCCCTAGGTGGCGTACTCAATGTTAAGTATGGCCGTCGATCCCGCGTCGAAATTTGAAAATTTTACGTTGTTTGCGTAAGTCGTCCGTGAATGGCGCTGGACGCCATTTACGTTACAGTCAAAACAAATGACGTCCGTGAGACGTCATTTAGCGCAATGCACGTCGGGTAATTTACCCGACGGAGCATGCGCATTACGATCGGCGCGGGAGCGCGCCTAATTTAAATGATCCACGCCCCCTACCAGGATCATTTGAATTAGGAGGGCTTGCGCGGGCGGGCCGCCGCAAGTTTACAGGTAAGTGGTTTGGGAATCAGGCACTTGCCACTTAAACTTGCGGCGGCGTAACGTAAAGGACATACGTTCCGCCGCCTCAGATCTTTAAGAATATGCCCCACTGTTTGTATATCAAAGACTAGGGCAGTAGAAGGATCACCAATGGCATGCCATGCATGGTAAGTATAATCCTTAAGTCAGATCAGTGAAAGGTGATATTTGATTGGTTGCTATGGGATACTGCGTTTTTTGTTTAATTAGAATCCTAACTGTTATATCCAGTTTGTAGAAACTGATTTTGAAAAACTGTTTTTCCCCCTACAGAGCCTAAACCTGACCCATGAGCCCAGGGATGTCACCAAGGTAAAGTGTTCCCTCCTTGTCCGCTGTAGAAGCGTCGAGTGGCATGTTGTGTTAGTTATTGTGAGCAATGTATAAATACTGATGTATAGTAAGCCCCCCCCCCATCTGTATGTGCCTGCCACATGTGCTGTATAATGAGTCTGTTCTGACCTATTATGCCCCACCCACTTTTATGGCAAGCCACGCCCACAATCACCATAGGACCCATCAACAGTGGTCAAAAACGACCCACACTTTCGGTCAATGTTTTGGGTGGAGTGTGCATTTTTACCTTTTCTACCACCCATGCTGTCCGTTAAAGGCAACCAGTTCCCCTGATGTCTGCTGGGAAAACGACACGTCCAGGAGGGTAGAACCTGCAACCTATGCTGTTGAGGCAATTCACAGCTATGGGAAGGCGTTCTTTGGCCTTTTTGCCTTGGGTGTTCAAAGACCTTGTCTTGGCAGTGAGGGAGGAACCAATGAGAGTCGCGAGGGACCACCTATATTAAAATGGCATACGTGCCTTCATTATTGTGCCAGATTCCTGGACACTGTTAACCCCACCCATGAGCTGTAGTTTTCCCACCCATGAGCTGTAGTTTTCCCACCCATGAGCTGTAGTTTTCCCACCCATGAGCTGCAGTTTTCCCACCCATGAGCTGCAGTTTTCCCACCCATGAGCTGTAGTTTCCCCAACCATGAGCTGTAGTTTTCCCACCCATGAGCTGTAGTTTTCCCACCCATGAGCTGCAGTTTTCCCACCCATGAGCTGTAGTTTTCCCACCCATGAGCTGTAGTTTTCCCACCCATGAGCTGCAGTTCCCCCACCCATGAGCTGTAGTTTCCCCACCCATGAGCTGCAGTTCCCCCACCCATGAGCTTCAGTTTTCCCACCCATGAGCTTCAGTTTTCCCACCCATGAGCTGTAGTTTTCCCACCCATTAGCTGTAGTTTCCCTACCTATTAGCTGTAGTTTTCCCACCCATGAGCTGTAGTTTTCCCACCCATGAGCTGCAGTTTTCCCACCCATGAGCTGAATTTTCCACCCAAATCATGCCCCAGTTTATGGGCTGTCCCACCCATACCTCGCCTCTAAATATATGGGGACTTCCCATGATGCCCATATACAGGTTGGTCCTACCCGGACCCCACTTTTATACAGTGCCTTGAAAAAGTATTCATACCCCTTGACATGTTCCAAATGTTATGTTTCAACCAAAAATTGATTTTATTGGGAATTTTATGTGATAGACCAACACAAAGTGGCACATAATTGTAAGGTGGAAGGAAAATGATAAATGGTTTTCAAAATTCTTTACAAATAAATATGTGAAAAGTGTGTGGGGTACATTTGTATTCAGCCCCCTTTACTCTGATACCCCTAACTAAAATCTAGTGGAAACAATTGCCTTTAGAAGTCACCTAATTAGTAAATAGAGTCCACCTGTGTGTCATTTAATCTCAGTATAAATGCATCTGTTCTGTGAAGCCCTCGGAGGTTTGTTAGAGAACCTTAGTGAACAAACCACACAATGAAGGCCAAGGAAAACACCAGACAGGTCAGGGATAAAGTTGTGGAGAAGTATAAAGCAGGGTTAGGTTATAAAAAAATATCCCAAGCTTTGAACATCTCACAGAGCTCTGTTCAATCCATCATCCGAAAATGTAAAGAGTATGGCACAACTGCAAACCTACCAAGACATGGCCGTCCACCTAAACTGACCGGCCGGGCAAGGAGAACATTCATCAGAGAAGCAGCCAAGAGGCCCATGGTAACTCTGGAGGAGCTGCAGAGATCCACAGCTCGGGGGGGGGGGGGAGAATCTGTCCACAGGACAACTATCAGTCGTGCTCTCCACAAATCTGCCCTTTATGGAAGAGTGACAAGAAGAAAGACATTGGTGAAAGATATTCATAAGAAGTCCTGTTTGAAGTTTGTGAGAAGCCATGTGGGGGACACAGCAAACATGTGGAAGAAGGTGCTCTGGTCAGATAAGACCAAAATGGAACTTTTTGGCCTATGTGTGGCGGAAAACTAACACTGCACATCACCCTGAACACACCATCCCCACTGTGAAACATGGTGGTGGCAGCATCATATGGTGGGGATGCTTTTCTTCAGCAGGGACAAGGAAGCTGGTCAGAGTTGATGGGAAGATGGATGATGCCAAATACAGGACAATCTTAGAAGAAACCCTGTTAAGAGTCTACAAAATACATGAGACTGGGCCGGAGGTTCACCTTCCAGCAGGACAATGACCCTAAACATACAGCCAGAGCTGCAATGGAATGGTTTAGATCAAAGCATATTCATGTGTTAGAATGGCCCAGTCACAGCCCAGACTTAAATCACATTGAGAATCTGTGGCAAGACTTGAAAATTGCTGATCACAGACGCTCTCCATCCAATCTGACAGAGGTTGAGATATTTTGCAAAGAAGAATGGGCAGAAATGTCCCTCTCTAGATGTGCAAAGCTGGTAGAGACATCCCCAAAAAGACTTGCAGCTGTAATTGCAGAGAAAGACGGTTCTACAAAGTATTGACTCCGGGGGGCGCCATACAAATGTACCCCAAAATTTTCACATATTTATTCGTAAAAAAAATTGAAAACCATTTATCATTTTCCTTCCACTTCACAATTATGTGCCACTTTGTGTTGGTCTATCACGGGGATATGCAATTAATGGACCTCCAGCTGTTGCAAAACTACAATTCCCATGAGGCATAGCAAGACTCTCACAGCCACAAGCATGACACCCAGAGGCAGAGGCATGATGGGACTTGTAGTTTTGCAACAGCTGGAGGTCCGCTAATTGCATATCCCTGGACTCTATCACATAAAATCCCAATAAAATACATTTATATTTTTGGTTGTAACATGAGAAAATGGGGAAAATTTCAGGGGGTATGAATACTTTTTCAAGGCACTGTACATGAAGGAACCGCCCCCTCACAGCCCCGATCCCCACAATGGATGCCCTTTTTAAGTCAAATATGGCTGATACCCTGATCCCAGTACACAGCACCAGCTGGATAGTGGACCAAGATGTGGGGCTGTCTCAGAAAATCAAGTAAGGTCGGCATGTGCGCAATTGCCTAAAGATTTGGCAGAGGGCGGCACCACTTTAGAGTTAAGGATTACGGTGGTGCTACCTCCACACTTGATGATTGGACCCTTAGGCAGCAACATGTTGATAGGTCATCATCTCTGCTCGCTCTGTCAGCATGCAGGAATACACAGGAATAATCAACAGCATTATCTTTTAATACATATATAAAAAATGGCAATTAATTTTATTTTTTATACAACAATTCATTTTATTTTTTCATAGCTGCCTGGAAATCAGGTTTGGGGATTTAATAACCTTTTGCTGTGTCTTGCAGAAATCGGGAGGACTCTGCTCGTTCCTGCACCGCGTCTGTTGTGCTGCTCTACCGCTACAGCTCCTCCTTCTCCTCCTCCTCCTGCTGGCCTTCCTGCTCCCTCTAGTGCATGAAAGTCAGAACTGCGCTCTGGCCAACAATTATGCACGCTCCTTCAACCTGATGCTCAAGTACGACGGCCCGCCGCCCACATAGAGACCCGTCGGCTCTCATTTGGAATATACTGTGCCCCCTTTTCATTTTATTTTTTTTATCTTTTCGCTATGGCAGCTGTTCTTTCATCTTGTATATAATTGCTGATTAACCCCTTCACTGCCTGGGCGGTGGCAGGGAGGGAGGGGTGGAGATTCTCTGCAGTGACTGCAAGGTTTATTTAAACCTGTATATAGCTGTGATGTATATACAAATATGCAATGCCTTTGTTTTATATTTTATACTTTGTAATGATATTTATACTTTTTACACTAGGCACATATACGTTTTATAACAGTGTATCTTGTTTGTATTCTCTGGCTTTGACAATCACATCGGACCGTGACAAACGATTTGGGATGTGTGGTATTAAAGGAGAACTCTGACTTTACGACTAAAAGGCAAGGCCTTGTTTTCAAATTAAGTTGCTAAATATTATCAGCGAACCTTTTCTGTGCAGTAGAGTAGGGGGTCTCCAAACTTTCTAAACAAAGGGTCCATTTACTGCCCTTCAGACTTTGGGGGGGCCGGACTGTGGCCAGTGAGATTAGAAAATGCCCTGATGTCAGTGGGAGGTAACATTGCCCCATTATTGGTATTAGTGGGAGGAATAGTGTCCCATCATTGGTGTCAGTGGGAGGAATAGTGTCCCATCATTGGTTTCAGTGGGAAGAATAGTGTCCCATCATTGGTGTCAGTGGGAAGAATAGTGACCCATCATTGGTGTCAGTGGGAAGAATAGTGTCCCATCATTGGTGTCAGTGGGAGGAATATCCCTATCTTTATATAAATTTAGCAATGTTAGTAATTTCCATTCATTAGATTGAAGCCATCATTATCAGCTGTTTTTGGATGAAGCAGGCTCATCGGAGATTGCATATAGTCCCTAACAATGGGATTGCTGGACAGGAGGTTGGCCTTGCACAGACAAATGTACATCCTTGAAAACAGAATCATTTCTCAGACAATGACACCCCAATGGGTGTCCTCCTGGCAGCGATGGGCTGTGGGTGTGCCTGGCCTTCCAGGATCCGCCTCCTCCCCATGGGTCATTTGGAAATCCTTGCTGCACTGCTGTACTTCTTTACTTTAGTTCCAACAAAGTCTATTGGACCAGTGCACAAAACAAGGTCTATAAAGACATGGATGAGCGAGTTTGGGGTGGAGGAACTTGGCTGGCCTGCACAGAGTCCTGGCCTCAACCCAAAAGAACACCTTTGGGATGAATTAGAGCGGACCTTCCCAGACCTTCTCATCCAACATCAGTGCCTGACCTCACAAATGCTCTTCTGGAAGAACGGTCAAACATTCCCATAGACACACTCCTAAACCTTGTGGATGGCCTTCCCAGAAGAGGTGAAGCTGTTATAGCTGTAAAGGGCGGGGCCAACTCAATATTGAACCCTACGGACTAAGACTGGGATGTTATTAAAGTTCAGGTGTGTGTAAAGGCAGGCGTCCCAATACTTTTGAAAATATAGTGTATGTGTTATTCTTTGGTAAGAAGATTGATAACTAGAACATACATAAAATAGTGACAATGGTTGAGAAAAACTGAAAGTTTTAGGGAAAATCTGGAGATCTTGGCAACATTTTACCATTTTGGTGCAATGCATTGGATGCAATGGGGAAGGTGAACTTCAGGGGGCGATGGGTTATAAATGGGAAAAAATACAAACACCCCTCATTAGCCTCATTATTTATTTATTCCATAAAAGAGAAAAATTGTAGAAAAAAAAAGTCAAATACAAAGCAGCAGTACACAAACAACAGTTAAACATATTCCTCTGATAGAAGTAAGATAAGAAAAAAACAGATTTAGCCAGATTAAGGTAGAGATACGACGGCGTATCAGTAGATACGCCGTCGTAACTCCGAATCTGCGCCGTCGTATATTTAAGTGTATTCTCAAATTGAGATACACTTAAATGTAGCTAAGATACGACCGCCGGCGCCGTCGTATCTTAGCTGTCTATTTACGCCGGCTGCTAGGGGTGTGTACGCTGATTTACGCCTAGAATGCGTAAATCAGCGAGATGCGCCTATTCACGAACGTATGCTTGCCCGTCGCAGTAAAGATACGCCGTTTACGTAAGGCGTTTTCAGGCGTAAAGATAATCCACCAAAAAGATGGCGCAGCCAATGTTAAGTATGGACGTCGGAATCGCGTTGATTTTTTAAATTTTTACGTCGTTTGCGTAAGTCGAACGTGAATGAGGCTGGGCATAATTTACGTTCACGTCGAAACCAATGAGTCTTTGCGGTGTAATTTGGAGTATGCGCACTGGGATACGTCCACGGACGGCGCATGCGCCGTTCGTTCAAAGCGTCATTTACGTGGGGTCATGCTTTATTTACATAAAACACGCCCACCTCTTCACAATTTGAATTAGGCGCGCTTACGCCGGCACATTAACGCTACGCCCCCGTAACTTGGGACGCAAGTGCTTTGTGAATACAGCACTTGCCTCTCTAACTTGCGGCGGTGTAACCTAAATGACATACGTTACGCCCGCACAAAGTTACGCCGGCGTACGTGAATCTGGCTATTCATGTCAAAGATGGATAAAATACTTGATGATGCCGAGTTGCCCCACCTTAGAGATGTTGGACAAATAAAAGCACAGAGACCAAGGGGGAAGGAAAGTTAACCTGCAAATAGGAGATAATGATAATAATATGTGTCATGGAACTTACTGCACAGCTATCCAGGGAGAGAGGAGGTGAGTGTTGTGGGGGCACCAGAGAAGTGGGGGGGGCAGAGAAACAGGGGGAAGAGAGAAGCATTTGGGGGACCAGAAGAGCAATGTGGGGGACCAGAGTAGAACGTGGGAATAGAGGAGCACAGGGGGGACCAAAGGAGCATGTGGGGGACCAGAGGAGCATGTGGGGGATAGAGGAACATGTGGGGGAGCAGAGGGGCACAGGGGGGACCTGATAGAGCATGTGGGGGTCCAGAGGAGCAGGGAGAATAGGGCAGCATGTGGGGGACCAGAGGTGCAGAGGGGGAACCAGAGGAGCATGTGGGGGACCAGAGGAGCATGTGGGGGAACAAAAGAGCATGTGGGGGACCAGAGAAACACAAGGAGCATGTGGGGGAACAAAAGAGCATGTGGGGGACCAAAGGACCATGAGGAGCATGTGGGGGACCAGAGGAGCATGGGGGAGGGGGCAGAGGAGCATGGAGAGAACAGAAGAGCATGTGAGGGAACGGAGGAGCATGTGGGGGAACAGAGGAGCATGGGGGAACAGAGTAGCATGGGGGGAACAGAGGAGCACAATGAGGACCAAAAGAGCATGTGGGTGACCAGAGGAGCACGGGGGAATAGAGGAGCATGTGGAGGACTAGAGGAGCACAGGGGGGACCAGAGGAGCATGTGAGGGAGCAGAGGAGCACGGGGGACCAGAGGAGCACAAGGAGCATGTGGGGAATAGAGGAGCATGTGGGGGTCTAGGGGAGCACAGGGGACCAAAGAAGCATGTGGGGGACCAGAGGAGCATGTAGGGGAGCATGGGGGACAGAGGAGCAGGGGAGACAAGAGGAGCATGTGGGGGAACAGAGGAGCATGTGGAAGACCAGAGGAGCATGTGGGGGACCAGTGGAGTAGGGGGGACCGGAGGAGCACGGGGGTACAGAAGAGCATGGGGGGACCAGAGGAGCATGTGGGGAACAGAAGAGCATGTGGGGGACCAGAGGAGCATAGGGGGGGACCAGAGGAGCATGGGGGAACCAGAGGAGCATGGGGGAAACAGAGGAGCATGTGGGGAACCAGAGGAGCATGGGGGGACCAGAGGAGCATGTGGGGGACCAGAGGAGCATGGGGGGGCAGAGGAGCATGAGGAGAACAGAGGAGTGTGTGGGGGAACAGAGGAACATGGGGGAACAGAGGAGCACAATGAGGACCAGAAAAGCATGTGGGTGACCAGAGGAGCACAGGGGAATAGAGGAGCATGTGGAGGACTAGAGGAGCACAGGGGGCACCAGAGGAACATGTGAGGGACCAGATGAGCATGTGGGGAGCAGAGGAGCATGGGGGACCAGAGGAGCACAAGGAGCATGTGGGGGACCAGAAGAGCATGGGGGGAATAGAGGAGCATGCGGGGGTCTAGGAGAGCACAGGGGACCAAAGAAGCATGTGGGGGACCAGAGGAGCATGTATGGGACCAGGGGAGCATGGGGGACAGAGGAGCAGGGGAGACAAGAGGAGCACGTGGGGGACCAGAGGAGCATATGGAAGACCAGAGGAGCATGTGGGGGACCAGAGGAGTAGTGTTGCTCACGAATATTCGCATTGCGAATATTCGACTCGAATATAGCATATTCGAGAAATCGCGCTATATTTCGAAATTCGCGGTGAATATTCGCAATTCCGAATATTCGATTTTTTACAATTTTTTTTTTTGAACCAGATCACATCCTAGATATCTCCATCGACGTCTAAAAGCATTGCTGGTATCATTAGAGACCCTGGGCCGAGTAGCTGAAGCGTTCATTGAATTTTCCAGAAAGATCGCAATGCGATTATTCGGCAAACGCAATATCGCGCGATTACTTTCCTCGCCCCGATCTTCCGCATCAGAGCGATTTTTACAGTTTCATTTGTAAAACAGATCACATCCTAGTGATCTCCATAGACGTCTGAAAGCATTGCTGGTATGATTAGAGCCATTGGGCCGAGTAGCTGAAGCGATCATTTTATATTGCCGAATATTCGCAATGCGAATATTCGGCAATAGGAATATTGCGCGATTATTTGCTCCGCCCTTTTGCATCAGAGCCAATCAGAGTTCTCCTTCCACACTCGTCACAGGTTAGCAACCAATAGGAACCTGCCTGCATGGACATTATATAAGCTCACTCCCAGCACCATTTCATTGCAGATTCAGAAGCTGGCTATAGAGTGTGGAGGCTGTTTCTGTGTTCCTGGTTTCCTGTGTCTTTGTTCTTGATTGATTTAGATCATCACCAGCATTGCTATTTAGTGATTCCAGTGGATCTTTTCCAGTATATCAACTGCTTTTTTCAAAGCAATAGACCCAAGAGCTTTTTTCAAAGCTACGTTTTGTGCTGTTTTGTGCTGTTTTTTTCATTTGTGTTACTGTTTGATCCTGCAATCCTCCCTGTTCAGTGATATTTGCAAGAGATTTCAGAACACATTTTGCTGAGCTTTATAAAAGAGCTTTTCTAAAAGCTAAGTTTTGTTCATCTTGTGTTACTGTTAGATCTTGCAGGTTCGCTGTTCAGTGATATTTGATAGGCATCTCAGTTCACATTTTGTTTAGTTTTCCCTAAAGAGCTTTTATAAAAGCTAAGTTTTGTGTTCAGTTTAGTTAAATTTTGTGTAGTAAGTGTACACACTGTTAGTGTACATTTATTTCATCTAGCTTAGCTTAGTGTGTGTTTAGTGTCTGTGTTTTGTGTTAAAAAAAAAAAAAAAAAAAAAAAGTTAGTGTTTGTTTAGTGCTTTTTTTTTTTTCTTTAATTTTGTAGTCCTTGTCTGGTGTACTACTTTTCTTATAGTTTAGTAGCTGTCTGTGTACGTCTTTGTCTGCGTGCCTGTCTTGTAAAAAATACACAAAAACACATTTTGTTCACATTTACCCCCCCCAATAAAGTTTACCCCCCCCACACACATATCAGCAATAATGAGCGGCATCCGTGGCCGTGGCAGCAGGGGTAGGGGAGTTACTCCCAGTGCTGGATCGCTGCCAGCACGGGGTACCTCTCGTGCCCCTACTAGTGGTAGAGGATCGGGTGCAAGGGGAGTACGCCTGATCCGGGAGTTCTTCCCATCGGGCAGCCGCCCGATATTGCCATCTCAGGCTCAAGTAGTGGTGGACTACATGGGGCACAGCAGTGCCACTGAGTCGTCGGTCCCGACTCACAGTAGTACCACCATTACACCGGTGCCTGTACTACCCCCCCCCAGCCCCCAAGAGTCCAGCATCTTACTGTTCGACAGCGACAGTGATAGGGATCTCTTGGGGGAGGCCATGCATCAGGCAGACCTCCAGCTCTGTCCTGATGGTCAGGACCTTTTTGAAGGGATGGATGAGGAGGATGGGATACCTGCTGGTAGTATCCCAGAGTCATCCCTTCAAACCGGTGCTGCTGTTTTGGTGCAGGAAACAGCAGCACCTAGTCAGACCCAGGCGTGGGTGAGGGGACAGCGGAGCCAGGCTAGAGGCTCCATGTCACGTGGTTCCCTCAGACCAACACATCTCAGCCCTTGGTCTGACATCTCTGGGGGCGAAGAGGGTGACCCATCATGGTTGCCATCTGACGCGTCGGCTCACTACGTCAGTGACGACGGGGAAGGTAGGCACCCTGGTGAAACGGTGCGCCAGGTCACCACCAGGGAGACCATCGTCAGGGTCTCCACTGGTGATGGCAGCAGGAGGTGTCAGGAGGAGGAGCAGCAGCAGCAGCAGCAGCAGCAGGCAGCTCCACCTGTGCGCACCGAATCCCAGCAGGTGCAAGTAAGCGTCCCCCCATCTGACAGGAGGGCGGTGCTGAAGTCACCTGTCTGGAATTTCTTTACCCTGGTGGCAGACAACCCTACCGTGGCCATCTGCCGGATTTGTAAAGTGAGGGTGAAGAGAGGGAAGTGTTTGGCTCGGGTGGGTACCACAGGCCTGAACCAGCACCTGAGGATAAACCACTGGGCGTTGTATGACGAGATGAAGCGTGGTGGTGGTAGCAGCGCCACCACCACAAGTGAGCAGGGTACAGCAGCCCCTGCCACATCTTCATCTCTTTCCAGCAGGTCATGCCCCCCCGCTCCCTCTAGTAGAGGTACTGGTACCGGCAGCCAGACCTCTACTTCCACAGCACCCTCCACGTCTGTGTCCCGCACTGCCGTCCGGCGCCAGGCGTCGATTTCAGACGCCTTTGACCGCACCACTCCCTTCCCCCCTGGAGACCGACGTGTGCGTTCCCTCAATGGGCTCCTGGCAAGGGTTATTGCCCAACATCTGCTGCCCTTCAACATAGTTGACAGCAACCCCTTCAGGCAGATGTTGGAGCAGGCCCAACCCCAATGGCGTGTCCCCAGCCGCCATTTCTTTGCCAGGACTGGTGTCCCTGCCCTACACCAGCACATTGTGCAGAATGTAACCCTGTCGCTGGATCACGCTGTCAGCGACAGGGTTCATCTGACAATGGATGGCTGGACCAGCAGGCATGGGCAGGGACGCTACATCAGCTTCACGGCCCATTGGGTTTCCCTCCGAGGCGTCGGTGAGGGATCGTCGGCAACCGATCTTGTGGTGCCGCCCCGGGGTGTCCAGGGGAGAACTGCTGGTCTCCCTCAAGCCACTGTCTCCGCAGCTGCTGAGCCTCCCAGCAAGCGCCCCCGTAGCTACTCAAGTGTGGGGCACGTGCGCTGTCAGGCCGTGCTCCAGCTTGTTAGTTTAGGGGACCGGAGACACACTGGAGAAGAAGTGCTGAAAGCACTTCAAGCTCAGGTCCAGAAGTGGCTGACACCCCGAAGGCTCCAGCCAGGTATGGTTGTCTGCGATAACGGCAGCAACCTACTCGCCGCCCTCCATGCTGGCAGTCTGACGCACGTGCCCTGTCTGGCACATGTCCTCAACCTGGTGGTGCAGAAGTTCCTGCGCACTTATCCAGGGTTGAGTGACATTGTGGCAAAGGCGCGTAGGATTGCCAGCCACTTCAGGCGCTCCCCAACCGCTACCGCGTCCCTGTCCAAATTGCAGCGGAAGTACAATCTGCCCCTTCACAGGCTGATTGTGGACAGTGTGACGCGGTGGAACTCCACCCTCCACATGCTGAAGAGGTTGTGGGAGCAGCAAAGGGCGGTGAGGGAGTACCTGATGGAACTAGGCACTGAGAGGGCTTCACCACAACTCCCTTTCATCGCCTGTGCGGAGTGGGGGCAGATAAACCAGGTCTGCCAAGTGTTGTCCTCCTTCGAGCAGGCGACCAAGATGGTCAGCAGTGAGCAAATTGGCCTCAATAGCGTGCTGCCAATACTGTTCATGCTGGAGAGGACACTAGATCGCCTGCTCGAGGCTGGGGAGAGTGCCTTGGTGGAGCAGGAGGAGTCAGCAATGCTCCACCGAGACCAGGGCCAGGACGAGGAGGAGGAGGAGGAGGATGATGATGATGAAGAGGAGGAGGAGGTGGTTGCTGGTGTCGTCCCGGAGTCAGGGCCTGGTCAGGAGGGAGAGCCGGTGTTGGGGGCACCGATAGTCCGGGGGTTGGGCATGTCTGAGTTTGACCAGCAGCGCCTCAGGGATGAAGAGTCGCACCTCATTCACCTGGCCAGCATTGAGGAGTCACAGCGGGCTGTGCTCTTCCCCATGGCTGCCCACATGCTGAGATGCCTCAGGAGGGACCCCCGGGTTAAGACCATCAAGACGAGGGATGATTTCTGGATGGCCACCCTTTTGGATCCCAGGTGCAAGGGGAAACTGGAGCAGTTCATCCCAGCCAGCCGGAGGCAGCACCGGATGGAGGAACTGCAGGCAGCCATTGTCAGACGGTTGGAGCAGGCAACTCCCCGGCCTCCAGTTGTCCCCCCTCATCTCACCCAGCAGGTGGCTGCACCCAGCTGCAGCCGAGCAGGGGACCTAATGGAAGAGATGAGGATGTTCTTCCAAACCGAGCGACCCAGTACCACCACCAGCAGCAGCAGCAGCAGTCACCACCAGCGGCTGGCCCACATGGTGGCAGACTACATGGCGTCCGTCGGTGCTTCTGACAGTATGAGCACCGACGACCCCATGGAGTACTGGGTTGCCAGATTGGACACCTGCCGCGAGCTCGCTCAGTATGCGCTGGAGTTATTGTCTTGCCCCCCCTCCAGCGTACTATCTGAGCGGACATTCAGCGCGGCAGGTGGGGTGGTCACGGACAAGAGGACCCGTCTGTCCACAGACTCCGTGGACAGACTCACATTCATAAAGATGAATGAGTCCTGGATCGGCGGTGACTTTCTGGCACCCGTCGTCGGTTCAGGGCGCTGAAGGGTCCCTTGCCATGCATTCCCTGATGAAGCCCCGGACCTGATGTATTTACAGTGCTGAATATAACTATTTTAACATCAGAGAAAATCAATGTTAATATTTGGTACAGTAGGCTTTCTTTGCAATTACAGCGGTCAAACCTTTCTTGTAGTTTTACACCAGCTTTGCACACACTGGAGGAGGGATTTTGGCCCACTCCTCCACACAGATCTTCTCTACATCAGTCATGTTTCTGGGCTATCGCTGAGAAACACGGAGTTTGAGCTCCCTCCAAAGATTCTCTATTGGGTTTAGGTCTGGAGACTGGCTAGGCCACGCCAGAACCTTGATATGCTCCTTACAGAGCCAATCCTTGGTTATCCTGGCTGTGTGCTTTGGGTCATTGTCATGTTGGAAGACCCAGCCTCGACCCATCTTCAAAGCTCTAACTCAGGGAAGGAGGTTGTTGCCCAAAATCTTGCAATACATGGCCCCGGTCATCCTCTCCTTAATACAGTGCAGTCACCCTGTCCCATGTGCAGAAAAACACCACCAAAGCATGATGCTACCACCCCCATGCTTCACATTAGGGATGGCGTTCTTGGCATGGTACTCATCATTATTCTTCCTCCGAACACGGTTAGTGAAATTATGATCAAAAAGTTATATTATAGTCTCATCTGACCACATGATTTTCTCCCATGACTCCTCTGGATCAGTCAAGACAATTATGTCAGCAGTTATTTCACACCCTATATACTCTTATTAATAATGCTGTTCATCATGGCACCTCCTGCCCATGTGATATGACTCTGTATCAACCACTACTGTTAATACTACTACTGCTGCTTCTGCTGCTGCTGCTGCCGCCCAGTCAATACACCTATGTCAGCAGTTATTTGACACTCTATATACTCCTATTCCTACTGCTGTTCATCATGGCACCTCCTGCCCATGTGATATGACTCTGTATCAACTACTACTGTTAATACTACTACTGCTGCTTCAGCTGCTGCTGCCGCCCAGTCAATACACCTATGTCAGCAGTTATTTCACACTCTATATACTCTTATTAAGACTGCTGTTCATCATGGCACCTCCTGCCCATGTGATATGACTCTGTATCAAGTACTACTGTTAATACTACTACTGCTGCTTCAGCTGCTGCTGCCGCCCAGTCAATACACCTATGTCAGCAGTTATTTCACACTCTATATACTCTTATTAAGACTGCTGTACATCATGGCAACTCCTGCCCATGTGATATGACTCTGTATCAACTACTACTGTTAATACTACTACTGCTGCTTCAGCTGCTGCTGCCGCCCAGTCAATACACCTATGTCAGCAGTTGTTTAACACTCTTTATACTCCTATTCCTACTGCTGTTCATCATGGCACCTCCTGCCCATGTGATATGACTCTGTATCAAGTACTACTGTTAATACTACTACTGCTGCTTCAGCTGCTGCTGCCGCCCAGTCAATACACCTATGTCAGCAGTTGTTTAACACTCTATATACTCTTATTCCTACTGCTGTTCATCATGGCACCTCCTGCCCATGTGATATGACTCTGTATCAACTACTACTGTTAATACTACTACTGCTGCTTCAGCTGCTGCTGCCGCCCAGTCAATACACCTATGTCAGCAGTTATTTCACACTCTATATACTCTTATTCCTACTGCTGTTCATCATGGCACCTCCTGCCCATGTGATATGACTCTGTATCAACTACTACTGTTAATACTACTACTGCTGCTTCTGCTGCTGCTGCCGCCCAGTCAATACACCTATGTCAGCAGTTGTTTAACACTCTATATACTCTTATTCCTACTGCTGTTCATCATGGCACCTCCTGCCCATGTGATATGACTCTGTATCAACTACTACTGTTAATACTACTACTGCTGCTTCTGCTGCTGCTGCCGCCCAGTCAATACACCTATGTCAGCAGTTGTTTAACACTCTATATACTCTTATTAAGACTGCTGTACATCATGGCAACTCCTGCCCATGTGATATGACTCTGTATCAACTACTACTGTTAATACTACTACTGCTGCTTCTGCTGCTGCTGCCGCCCAGTCAATACACCTATGTCAGCAGTTATTTCACACTCTATATACTCTTATTAAGACTGCTGTACATCATGGCAACTCCTGCCCATGTGATATGACTCTGTATCAACTACTACTGTTAATACTACTACTGCTGCTTCAGCTGCTGCTGCCGCCCAGTCAATACACCTATGTCAGCAGTTGTTTAACACTCTTTATACTCCTATTCCTACTGCTGTTCATCATGGCACCTCCTGCCCATGTGATATGACTCTGTATCAAGTACTACTGTTAATACTACTACTGCTGCTTCAGCTGCTGCTGCCGCCCAGTCAATACACCTATGTCAGCAGTTGTTTAACACTCTATATACTCTTATTCCTACTGCTGTTCATCATGGCACCTCCTGCCCATGTGATATGACTCTGTATCAACTACTACTGTTAATACTACTACTGCTGCTTCAGCTGCTGCTGCCGCCCAGTCAATACACCTATGTCAGCAGTTATTTCACACTCTATATACTCTTATTAAGACTGCTGTACATCATGGCAACTCCTGCCCATGTGATATGACTCTGTATCAACTACTACTGTTAATACTACTACTGCTGCTTCTGCTGCTGCTGCCGCCCAGTCAATACACCTATGTCAGCAGTTATTTCACACTCTATATACTCTTATTAAGACTGCTGTACATCATGGCAACTCCTGCCCATGTGATATGACTCTGTATCAACTACTACTGTTAATACTACTACTGCTGCTTCTGCTGTTGCTGCTGCCGCCCAGTCAATACACCTATGTCAGCAGTTGTTTCACACTCTATATACTCTTATTCCTACTGCTGTTCATCATGGCAACTCCTGCCCAAGTGATATGACTCTGTATCAACTACTACTGCTAATACTACTACTGCTGCTGCTGCTGCTGCTGCTGCTCAGTCAAGACAACTATGTCAAAAGTAATTTCCCACTCTATATACTCCTATTACCACTGCTGTTCATCATGGCACCTCCTGCCCAAGTGATATGACTCTGTATCTACTACTACTACTACTACTGCTGCTGCTGCTCAGTCAAGACACCTATGTAAAAAGTTAATTCCCACTCTATATATACTCCTATTACCACTGCTGTTCACTGATACCACTGATAGTTAATTTATCCCTTAACTACCCCCATTTGTGAGGGTCGGGGTTTTCCTTTAAAGTCCCATGCAAATCAATGGAAAATGTATGTTCCCACATAACTTCTGTACGCCTGGAGATATTTCAATAATACCCGCTATACATATTACTTATATGCCAAATAAAAATATATAACAGTTAAATTAACCCTTACCAACACCCTTATATAAAAGATGGGTATATTTATATTACTATGATTTTCCTCCCCAAAAGGTTAAGATAGGAAGACCGGGCAACGCCGGGTATTCAGCTAGTAATAGTATAAAATGTTTTCGGTTATTATTAAGCTAGATGTGTTGATGTTGATGTTGATGTTGATGTGTTAGATGTGAAGTTAGATGTGTTTAAAAAACTAACAATTTCAATAAGAAATGAAACCTTTGCAAAATATAACATTTTTTATTAAAAAAAAAAAAAAAAAAAATTAGGACATTAACTTCTGAAGCTCTGTCACCTCATCCATGTTTTTCGCCAGTTGTTGCACCAGTTGTTGATTTTGGCGCATCAAAAACAGTATCTGCTGCTCATTTGCCATTACTCTCTTCGTCAGGTTTTTCATGGCAGCTTGTTTCACCTCTAGCTTTTTTAGAACTGTTAGGATATAAGAAAAAAACATTTGGATTTCAAAGACCGTTACGAAAGATTATTTTCAGCCATAAAAATAATAAAGTCTGACTTAAGAGACTCTATGAAAGAGGATCTGGCAGAGGCAATTCTCTTCCTTAGAACTCTACATTGCATTTATTTGCATTTGCTAAGCCTAGAACTACATTTCAAGATTAATATAAACCATTTCTAGGTTTTTCATATTTTTTTTTTTGGTTCATTATAGATAAGCTTTGTTTTGGTTCTAAAACAGCCAAATAATGTGGTCTGTATTTTTGAACTGTTAAAGATCATGTTCCTGATGTTTAAGCCTGCTGCTACTATCCAGTCACTTGATTGTTTTCATTGTGTTTGTCTTTTGCTTAAACTGTGCAATACAGTAGACTGTTGGCTTCCCAGCCAGTAGTCCTGTGGTAGTTTGCGTTTCTTTCCCTCAAGGAATCTATAAAATACATTCGCATATTAATACAGAGGAGTCGGAGTCGGGGAGTCGGGGAGTCGGAGTCTGAAAGACATAAAACTGAGGAGTCGGAGTCGAAAAATTTATCTACCGACTCCACAGCCCTGCTTTAAATGTGTCCATTTTTAGAGCTACATTTTATTGTTGAAATTTTATTAATATATGTGCACATATTTACCCTCCTGATTGACGGTATAATTAACCGTCTCATCCTGCTCCTCTTCCTCGTCACCCACTACTCCACCAGAAGTTTCGGGGGGGGGGGGGGGGTGCAGCTCCTCCTCTTGCTCCTCCACAGGAACTGGGGGTGGTGATGTGGATGGCCTTGGCTGCTCCTCCTCATCCCTCTCCTCCTCTTCCACATCCTCCTCCTGCTCCTCCTCTGCGGCCTGTCGCCTTGTGCGCTTGGGGCGCACAGTTGGTAGCGGAGCTCCTATAATAACACAATGTTCATATATTATAAAAATGTTTTCTAATGACGTATGCAAATTCTGTGTACTCTACTGTATTGTATATGAATACAAATTAATTTATATAGACAGTTAACCAATGGGACAATGTTATATTAAAGGGTCTTGTGGGCACTACAGGGGACTGAGCGTGAGCTGGGCTGCCACCATGGTAAAATGAGCTGTTTTTGTCTCCTTTGTTTTGTTCAGACGATCTCATGTTAAAAAAAAGTACTTGATGGAGTACACAGGATTACTATAACAACCCCACGCCTAACACAGGAATTTAGTGGGAATCTATATATATAAAACTCAACGTGTGTGTGCATGTATGTATGTATGTTCCACCATCACGTCCAAACGGCTAAAGATATTTACATGAAACTTGGCACACAGGTTACTTATATGTCAGCCACAAATATAGGATTGGTGGTTTAACCCATACCCACCCCCATTTGCCTTGGTCAGGGTTTTTCTTTAAAGTCCCATTCAACTCTATGGGAAATACATGTTATTTCATAACAGCTGTAGATATTTCGATAACACTTGGTCACATGTTATCTATACGTCCACTTAAAGTATAGGATCGTTAATTTATCCCTTAACTAACCCCATTGGTGAGGGTCGGGCTTTTTGTTTAAAGTCCCATGCAAAGCAATGGGAAAAGTATGTTCCCACATAACTTCTGTGTTCCTGTCTGCTGTCCCATGTTTTTTTCCAACAGTACTATGAATACCTTGGCTGGTGGTGATATATGTTACAACAACATGGCGTCTTGGTTAACAACATCTGACCTTACATTAATTACATATGACCTTACATAACTGTCCCCAAGGGACCCGGGCTGGCTCAACGCGATTGCCACTGCGCTGACAAGCCATTCACCTCTGCAGCTAGGGGTTCGGATCCCGCTCTCGGCTACATGTGAATTGAGTTTGGTGGTCTCAGCTCGGCCCCCGGTGGGTGTGCTATGCGAGGTAAGCCTGCGCTTAGTATGCCCACCTCCCTCCCACAAAAACCACCACACTTACACACGCACTCGCAATTGGGTTAACATGCACGCACTCTGACCATGCGGTCTCTAAAAAGAGAGGCGAAGGACTAACGGGGCTGGTTGAGCGGGCAAATCCTCTCACTCCCTTATAGGGAGTCCCTCTGCCCCGTTGGGCTTCGAAGCGGAGCAGGTAGGACGGTCTGTGTGGGAGGACCCCCTCACACCCGCCATTGCCACCCGGGGCATGGAGAAAGGTGGCAGATTACCTCTGGGGGAGGCCTGCCTACTCCCAACTCCTGCAGTCCGGCTCCTCTCTCGAGTACACGCACAAAATACACTTTAGGGAAAAAAAAAACATAACTGTGACCAATAACTTACCAGGATGATATTTATTCCGGATACGCCTGACCCGGTTCATCTGGCGCCTCTTCAGGTCGGACCACTTTTTGAGGATCGCCATGCGAGTGTGTTCTTCGCCTAGTTCCTCAATCAGGGAGCTTATAACTCCCTGTTTTTCTTGCTGCCTCCGCAGCTCATCGTATCCTGTTTCCAGGAACTTCTGCAAGATGAAGAACAAAGTATATTGTAATACTTTTGTTGACAGCCTTATGGATATATGACATAAATGTATGCTATTCAACAATTGGAAGCATTCTCGCCTTATTAATCAATGACAGGGGTAACATGACAGATTTTATATACTGCCATTTCGGTCGCCACCTTTTTTACATAAATATAGCAGCCATTATCATTTGCATAATTATGAATATATACTAACTTTTAAACTAGACTAAAATGCAGTTGAAGATAATGAAATAACAGTGGTCAAAATACTTACACAAATCAGCAACTTTTCCTCAGATACAGTGAAATTACTTCCAACCATCTTGCTCTGCGATTGCGTTGCGATCATAAAGTTGGAAACTGGCAAGGGTCCAGGAAATGGTCGCGTGTTGTTCGCGTGTTGATTGCGCTGCTTGGACCGAGATGGGTCCATATGGCTTCGGCTGTATGGACCACAGTAACTCTTTTCCCTGTCAGGAGCCTAACGCCCCGGGGGGTCAGAGACGGGACCTTTTCGGAGGACCACTGACGTATGCAACCGTCGCAGTTTTTTGTGATGTCACTCTTTAGGTGTGTGCAAATTTTTTCTTGCACCGGGTGGAGTTTTTGGGTTGTGTTTTGCACGCCACAGGCTTTTCAACAGAAAATAACCAGCTGGAGGCAGAATGGTTGCAAAACACTACGGGTTTGTTACCTAACTCTGGGTTTCAAGACCAGTCCACCTCCAGCTGTTGCAAAACTACTACTCCCATCAGCCACGGTCTGTCAGTGCATGCTAAGAATTTTACTTTTGCTGCATCTAGGGTGCCACAGTTTAGAGACCCGTGCATAAAGGCCTGAAAAATGTGGGCCTGCAGAACTTACAATACTAGAAGTGCCAGCATTCCCAGGCATGCTGGAAGTTGTAGTTCTGCAACATCTAAAGGGCAATATGTATTCGAACGTCCTTGGGCCTTGAGGACACTGAAGTCAGGACGTTCGCATACGTCCTATGTCCAAAAAAATGTTAAATTCATTATGCTAAATAACAAGGAAAAGTGCCTAAATACACATTTGCCAACCAGGGTGTCTGCAGCTGTCCAGGCATGCTGGGACTTGTAGTTTTGTAAAAGCAGGAGACACATTTTTTGTGAAATACTAATATCTGATCATATATACTAACTTTTAAACTAGAATAAAATGCAGTTGAAGATGATGAAATAACAGTGGTCAAAATACTTACACAAATCAGCAACTTTTCCTCAGACTTAGTGAAATTGCTTCCAACCATGTTGCTGTAATATTGCGCTGCGAACATAAGTTGGAAACTGGCAAGGCTCCAGGAAATGGTCGCGTGTTGTTCGCGCTATTGCGCATGCGCGATCGAAAAATCGCAATCGCAATATGTTTTTGGGTTAAAATATCATACATATTCGATTTCAGAGTGCTGCTACAGCAGTTTTCGAAATATCTGCAATCAATTTCGCATTCGCATTTTGTGAAATTGCGTTAAAATATCTCGAATATTCGATTTCAGAGTGAGCCAATCAGAGCGCTCCTCCAGCATATCTCGAAATTGCGCAATAAATATCGCATTCGCATGTTGCGATATTTCGATAAAATATCACGAATATTCTGAGCCAATCAGAGCGCTCCTCCAGCATATCTCGAAATTGCGCAATAAATATCGCATTCGCATGTTGCGATATTTCGATAAAATATCACGAATATTCTGAGCCAATCAGAGCGCTCCTCCAGCATATCTCGAAATTGCGCAATAAATATCGCATTCGCATGTTGCGATATTTCGATAAAATATCACGAATATTCTAAGCCAATCAGAGCGCTCATACCGCAGTTATTAAAAAATCGCAATTATTTTCGCATTCGCAATAGCGAAAAATCGCAATCAATTAATTTCGATAAAATATCACGAATATTCGAATTTAGCGAATATATCTCGAATATTCGAATATATATTCGAGATATATCGCGAAATCGAATATGGCATATTCTGCTCAACACTACAGAGGAGCAGGGGGGACCAGAGGAGCATGGGGGTACAGAAGAGCATGGGGGGACCAGAAGAGGATGTGGGGGACCAGAAGAGCATGTGGGGGACCAGAGGAGCATGGGGGGGACCAGAGGAGCATGGGGGGAACAGAGGAGCATGGAGAAATAGTGGGGGAGGAGAGGAGCACGGGGGGACCAGAGAAGCATGGGGGGCAG
This sequence comes from Rana temporaria, assembly GCF_905171775.1. Lineage (NCBI taxonomy): Eukaryota > Metazoa > Chordata > Amphibia > Anura > Ranidae > Rana > Rana temporaria. The sequence continues at coordinate 13,724,416 of NC_053501.1, forward strand.
AGGAGCAGGGGGAACACAGGAGTTTCTCACTTATCTGCCTAATCTTGTCCCGTTACAGGGGGCGCCAAACCGATTCTTTGCCCCGGGTGAAAGAATGTCTAGCTTTGCCAATGCATATGAAACTGGAAAAAAATGGATGTTCTAAAACCTTTGGCAGTTTACGTCCTCCATACCGCAGTTTGTACGTCATACTAATGGCATTATACAAGGAGACACTCTTCAATGCTCCGCTTGTCATTTGGGTTCCCTGGATCCCTAGGTAGCCTCAGGGGCTGCAGTAATCACAGCTGGACTGCAGGTCAATAAAAGCCAAATGATAATCTTGAGAGCCCAAAATGTTTAATTGTTCAACTGGTGTTAGCAAGAAAAGCAAAGGCAATGCAAGTCTTTGGGTGTACAAAAGATAGTGCAGCGCTATAAACAAGTTCATGAAAGGTCATCCACGTGATCCTAAAGGTGACTGGAATACGGATATCATGCAGGTGACGAGCGTGGAAACAGTAGTGAAACACCTCTAGTGTTGCTCACGAATATTCGTATTGCGAATATTCGGCTCGAATATGGCATATTCGAGTATTTGCGATATATTTTGAATTTCGCGGTGAATATTCGCTATTCCGAATATTCAAATTTTTTCAATTTTATTTTTAGAACAGATCACATCCTAGAGATCTCCATCGACGTCTAAAAGCATTGCTGGTATGATTAGAGACCTTGGGCCGAATAGCTGAAGCAATCAATTTTTATCTTGCCGAAAAATCGCAATGCGATTATTCGGCAATCGGAATATCGCGCGATTATTTTCTCCGCCCTTCTTTTGCATCAGAGTGCTCCTACCGCAGTTGTCGAAATTCCGCAATACATTTCGCATTTTGCGAAATTTCGATAAAATATCACGAATATTCTGAGTCAATCAGAGGGCTCCTACCGCAGTTGTCGAAATTCCGCAATAAATATCGCATTCGCATTTTGCGAAATTTCGATAAAATATCACGAATATTCTGAGCCAATCAGAGGGCTCCTACCGCAGTTGTCGAAATTTCGCAATTATTTTCGCATTCGCATTTTGCGAAATTTCGATAAAATATCACGAATATTCTGAGCCAATCAGAGGGCTCCTACCGCAGTTGTCGAAATTCCGCAATAAATATTGCATTCGCATTTTGCGAAATTTTGATAAAATATCACGAATATTCTGAGCCAATCAGAGTGCTCCTACCGCAGTTGTCGAAATTTCGCAATTATTTTCGCATTCGCAATAGCGAAATTTCGCAAACATTTCATTTCGATAAAATATCACGAATATTCGAATTTAGCGAATATTTCTCGAATATTCGGCTATATATTCGTGATATATCGCGAAATCGAATATGGCGTATTCTGCTCAACACTAAACACCTCCACCAAAAGCTGAAATGGCCGCTCACCTCACAGGATGGACCCTCTGTTAGGTAGGGTCAAATACACTTTCCCATAAAGGGTAAAATCCAGGCAATGCTCCGACCAGGACCAGACAATCAATAGTAGTGACACCAAGTTTAGGGATGGATGGATGCACTCATGAAACGACAGGAGGACAAAACATAGTGCTCTCCGCATGTACAAACGTAAAATGTATTGCTATAAAGATAAAATCACTCACAAACAAAGGCACTGAGCCAGTGCCAAGCGATACAGCGTTACAGCGAGATGAGACAGAAGGTGGATGGCTGCGGGTGACGTCACGTCCTTCCCCACCGAACGTTGCGTCCCTAAGGGGCGGGACTTCTTCAGAAGATCGCAGGTGGCCGGCGGACATCGAGTTCCGCCGGACCCGCTGGTTTGCTCCCACGCTCGTGAACGTGCGTGCGCACATGCGCCCACAAATCGCCGCGTGCGCGCCCGACGAACAATGACGGGGATTAGCGCAGGGGAGCCGACTTGTCGCAGTACAACTGCGGCGGGCGGGCGGTAACTAGTTAAGGTAAATCTAAAGGGAAATTGTACAAGAGGATTGAACATGTATGGCCAGCCTTAGCCATTAGGAAGGCATGGCAAGCAGACTGGAGTCTTGTTCTCACCAGTGGCGGTGCGTCTATAGAGGTCGCTGGAGCACCGCCCCCTCTCGCTCTCGCACCGACACTGATACAATAACATAGATTCATGCATTGCATGAAACTATGTTATTGTTGCCGGCGGCTGCCGCGACTATTCAGATGGCCGGACGCCTGAATAACGGCAGCTGGTTGGCTGTGCGGAAGTGCCTGTCAGAGCCAGCGGCTCTAAAAGGCTTTCCGAGTACAGCCCTCCGGCTCTCGGAAGCTTATCTAAGGGATGTACCGGCGGTGCGTTCCTTAGATAAGACTGACAGGCGTCTCAGCCAATCAGGTTCGCCGGTTCTGGTTACTGGTAACCTGATTGACTGAAGCGTTATCGAGGGCGAGAGAAGACATCGAGGGACGTGGAAGGAGGATGGCTTACCCACAGAAAGGTAAGTGCCGGGGGGGGGGGGGTGCATTATACTGGACACAGTGGGGTAGATTCAGAGAGCAATTGCGTCTGCGTAACCATAGTTACGCAGCGCAATTGCTTACTTGCCCCGGCGTATCGAATGCTCCTGATTCAGGAACCTCGTTACGCCGACAGCAGCCTAAGATATGCGGGCATAAGGCTCCTTATGCCGTCATATCTTATGCTGCATTCTTACGCAGGCCGCTAGGTGGCGTTCCCGTTGTGGTCAGCGTATAGTATGCAAATTGCATACTAACGCCGATTCACAACCCTACGCGAGCCCTGCGTACGCAGTTTGCGTACGTCGGTTTTTGCGTAAGGCTGCCCCTGCTATTAGCAGGGGCAGCCAATGCTACGTATACCCGTCGTTCCCGCGTCGCGTTTTTGAAAAATTACGTTGTTTGCGTAAGTGAATTGTGAATGTCGCTGAACGCCATTCACGTTCACTTTGAAGCAAATGACGTCCTTGCGACGTCATTTACCGCAATGCACGTCGGGAAAGTTTCCCGACGGAGCATGCGCACTACGTTCGGCGCAGGAACGCGCCTTATTTAAATGATCCACGCCCCCTACGGGATCATTTAAATTGCGCGCTCTTACGCCGGGCATTTTTCAGGTGCGCCCACGCAATTTACGGAGCTACTGCTCCGTGAATCAAGCGTAGCGCAGGAAATTTACGGAGGCGCAGCGGCAAAACGGTGCGCTGCGCCTCCGTAAAAAATGTGCAAATGTACCTGAATCTACCCCAATGGCATCAATGGCCATTATACTGGGCACAGTGGCATCAATGGGCACATTGGCGACAAAGGGCAGGCACAGTGGCGACAAAGGGCACAGTGGCGACAATGAGCACAGTGGCTGCGTTTGATGGCATGGCACAGTGGCTGCGTTTGATGGCACAGCACAGTGGTGACAATTGATGGCACAGTGGCTGCGTTTGATGGCATGGCACAGTGGTGACAATTGATGACACAGTGGCAGAGTTTGATGGCATGGCACAGTGGTGACAATTGATGGCACAGTGGCAGCGTTTGATGGCATGGCACAGTGGTGACAATTGATGACACAGTGGCAGCGTTTGATGGCATGGCACAGTGGTGACAATTGATGGCACAGTGGCAGCGTTTGATGGCATGGCACAGTGGTGACAATTGATGACACAGTGGCAGAGTTTGATGGCATGGCACAGTGGTGACAATTGATGGCACAGTGGCAGCGTTTGATGGCATGGCACAGTGGTGACAATTGATGACACAGTGGCAGCGTTTGATGGCATGGCACAGTGGTGACAATTAATGGCACAGTGGCTGCGTTTGATGGGCCCAGTGGCTGCATTTTATGGGCCCAGTGGCTGCATTTGATGGGCACAGTGAGGCTGCAATTGTTTTTTTTTTTTTTTTTCGTTTGCGCCCCCCCAAAAATTTTGAGCACCATCCGCCACTGGTTCTCACCATAGATTTCCCAATAGAGACAATTACCATCACACTTTTATCAGCCTTAACAAAAGAAAAATATTAATGAGAAGTAGACAAGGGACACCTGAGAGGCGACAGATAAGATTTTAGTGCGCTGTAAGTCTAGTAACCGCGACACGGCACGGAGAAAAAGTTGACTCTATTATTTTATTGTAACACGAGTAACTACTGAAACAAAAAAAGAACAGATTTAATGACTTGTCCTGGAAATTAAATTAAATCTGCCAGTTTATTCCCTGAAGTTGCGAGCGTCCTTAAAATGACCCAATTGTGACGTGACATCAGGGCGGCCTGAAAAGAAAAGAAAAATTTAATATTGTGATTTGATATGAGATCTGTAAATTTCAGCTCATATTTTTGGTATTACAACTTCATCATCCTCATGGAACTGTAAGTGACAATAGATACAGTAAATAATACAGATTATTTCACCACTTAAGGACCGAGCCTGTTTTTCAGACTTGGTGTTTACAAGTTTAAAACTGTTTTTTTTTTTTGCTAGAAAATTACTTAGAACCCCCTAACCTTATATATATATTTTTTCTAACACCCTAGAGAATAAAATGTTGGTCATTGCAATAGCTAAAAACATACGATCGCCACAAACGGACATTTTCGGTCAAATGCTCGGCCCATAGGCTATAGAAGAATTAGAATGTTGGTTGACTAGTAATAATAATTAATAAATATAATTATTACTAGTGTCATACAACATTAGAATTCTTCTATAGCTTGTGGGTGGAACATTCGACCGGAAATGTACGATTGCGGCTTAGTATAGTTTAGATCAGTGGTCTCAAAGTACCGGCCCGCGGGCCATTTGCGGCCCGCGGACCAGTTATAAATGGCCCGCAGGCAGGGTGGAAGTGAGGGGAGCAAAAAAAAAATGTTTTTATTTTTTTTTGAGCTGGCGCCATCTGGTGGTGGCCGTTGGTATTACAAGTTAAGCATTACAAGTTAAACAGCAATTCTAATGTCATTTTACACTATTTTCACTGCCATCTTCTTCCCTCTAATTAGAACCCCCAAACATTATATATATTTTTTATCCTAACACCCTAGAGAATAAAATAGCGATCGTTGCAATATATTCTGTTACGCCGTATTTGCGCAGCGGTCTTACAAGCGCACTTTTTTGGGAAAAAATTACACTTTTTTTAATTAAAAAATAAGACAACAGTAAAGTTATCCCCATTTTTTTTAATATTATGAAAGATAATGTTACGCCGAGTAAATTCATACCCAACATGTCACGCTTCAAAATTGTGTCCGCTTGTGGAATGCCGACAAACTTTTTTACCCTTTAAAATCTTCATAGGCGACGTTTAAAAAAATCTACAGGTTGCATGTTTTAAGTTACAGAGGAGCTAGAATTATTGCTCTCACTCTACCAATCGCGGCGATACCTCACATGTGTAGTTTGAACACTGTTTACATATGCGGGCGCTGCTCACGTATGTGTTCACTTCTGCGCGCAAGCTCGTCGGGACGGGGTGCGTTTTCTGGCTCCTAACTTTTTTAGCTGGCTCCTAGATTCCAAGCAAATTTGTCAAACCCTGACTTACACCAGTGCAGGTGGTAATAATGCGCTCGCTGACACCAGTGCTGGGGGTTAATAATGTGTTCGCTGACACCAGTACTGTTGTTTTTGAAGTTTGAAAGTTTGCATGCGGCCCCCCATGGCATATGAAAACTTGTCTTGTGGCCCTCAGGTAATTTGAGTTTGAGACCCCTGGTTTAGATGCTCCGTGGAATCTTCTTAGAACATTCGATGGATACCATAAGCCTTCAATGACAGATTCGACCTTAACCGGTTGCCGACCGCCGCATGTATATGTACGTCCACAGAATGGCACGTACAGGCACATTGGCGTACATGTACGTCCCCGCCTTTCCGCGGGTCGGGGGTCCGATCGTGACCCCCCCCCCCCGGTACATGCGGCGGTCGGAAACCCACAGGGAGCGATCCGGGACGAGGGCGCGGCTATTCGTTTCTAGCCACCCCCTCGCGATCGCTCCCCGGAGCTGAAGAACGGGGAGAGCCGTATGTAAATACAGCTTCCCCGTGCTTCACTGTGGCGGCTGCATCGATCGTGTGATCCCTTTTATAGGGAGACTCGATCGATGACGTCAGACCTACAGCCACACCCCCCTACAGTTGTAAACACACACTAGGTGAACCCTAACTCCTACAGCCAACCCTGTGGTTAACTCCCAAACTGCAACTGTCATTTTCACAATAAACAATGCAATTTAAATGCATTTTTTGCTGTGAAAATCACAATGGTCCCAAAAATGTGTAAAAATTGTCCGAAGTGTCCGCCATAATGTCGCAGTCACGAAAAAAATTGCTGATCGCCGCCATTAGTAGTAAAAAAATTTTTTTTATAAAAATGCAATAAAAATATCCCCTATTTTGTAAACGCTATAAATGTTGCGCAAACCAATCGATAAACGCTTATTGCGATTTTTTTTACCAAAAATAGGTAGAAGAATACGTATCGGCCTAAACTGAGAAAAAAAAATTTTTTAGATATGTTTTTGGGGGATATTTATTACAGCAAAATTGTCGCTCTATTTTTGTTTATAGCGCAAAAAATTAAAACCGCAGAGGTGATCAAATACCACCAAAAGAAAGCTCTATTTGTGGGGGGAAAAGGACGCCAATTTTGTTTGGGAGCCACGTCGCATGACCGCGCAATTGTCTGTTAAAGCGACGCAGTGCCGAATCGCAAAACCTGGCCTGGGCATTTAGCTGCCTAAAGGTCCGGGGCTTAACCGGTTAATTAATTCTGATTTTAAGACAAATGCATTTTTTAACGAAACAAAATAAATAAAAATAAATTTCCAAAATGAAATATTTCAGTGTGCACATGTCTAATGTTTGGCCATAAACTATATTAATTATACATTCTCCAGTTTTTATTGGACTGTTATGAAGGTTTAATTAATCAGATTGCTGTTTAGTACAGAATGAATGGAATGTGAGAGAGATGAGATGAGATGGAAGTTGTAAAGAGAGGAGACAAAGCAACACCCTGAGCAATACGGAATTTGGTGATATTAGAGAAGTCTTCAAGAGATTTTTTGGTCACCATGTCAAAGTCGCACCGAGGGACACAAATATCCATTTCTAAAGGGTTTGCACCAGAATTTGCATAATACTTTGCCTTTCTCAGTGCTGCGTGGAATGAGGTGATGGATCGCTCAGTAGTGTTTCCTATTTAATGCAAATAACCGCCACCAAATACTGCTCTAGACAATGTTTTGTCGGACTGATGCAGATGTAAGTTGTTTCTATTAGGGTTGTCCCGATACCACTTTTTTAGGACTGAGTACAAGTACCGATACTTTTTTTTATGTACTCGCCGATACCGAATACCGATACTTTTTTTTAATGTGTCCCCAAATGCAGCTATGTCCCCCCCATATGCAGCCATGTCCCCCACATATTCCAGCCATGTCCCCCACATATTCCAGCCATGTCCCCCCCATATGCAGCCATGTCCCCCACATATTCCAGCCATGTCCCCCACATATTCCAGCCATGTCCCCCACATATTCCAGCCATGTCCCCCACATATTCCAGCCATGTCCCCCACATATTCCAGCCATGTCCCCCACATATTCCAGCCATGTCCCCCACATATTCCAGCCATGTCCCTCACATAATGCAGCCATGTCCCCCACATAATGCAGCCATGTCCCCCACATAATGCAGCCATGTCCCCCACATATTCCAGCTATGTCCCCCACATAATGCAGCCATGTCCCCCACATATTACAGCCATGTCCCCCACATAATGCAGCCATGTCCCCCACATATTCCAGCTATGTCCCCCACATAATGCAGCCATGTCCCCCACATATTACAGCCATGTCCCCCACATATTACAGCCATGTCCCCCACATATTACAGCCATGTCCCCCCCCCCCCCATATTCCAGCCATGTCCCCCACATAATGCAGCCATGTCCCCCACATAGTGCAGCCATGTCCCCCACATAATGCGGCCATGTCCTACATACCTTGATGATGCCGCACGTGCCGCCGTTAATCAGCGTACGGGGAACATTACAGCTTTAGTTTGAATAGCTGTATCCCCGCCGCGTATAGACACTCCCCCTTGCTCGGGATTGGACAGATCATCCGTCCAATCCCGCGCAAGGGGGAGTGTCTATATGCAGCGGGGATACAGCTATTCAAACGAAAGCTGTAATGTTCCCCGCACGCTGATTAACGGCGGCGGCGGCGGCTTTGCGGTTTGCGGCGACAGGTTTGCGGCGGCGGGGGGGGGGAAACAAGTATTCTATTTCAGTATCGGGGGTATTTGCGGGAGTACGAGTACTCCCGCAAATACTCTGTATCGGTCCCGATACCGATACTGGTATCGGTATCGGGACAACCCTAGTTTCTATCATAGATGAAGGAAGTTTAGGAGCTGACAAAATAGAGACAGGTCAGGGACTGATAGGATGGATAAAGGTGAAGCGAGTCGAGGAATTGACAGAGATGTGATATAGCTTGAAGCGGAACTCTGGTCATGTACCCAGGGCTGTCCAAATGAATGGGCACACTTGGGCACTGCCCAGGGGGGCCATGATCAGGGCACGGGGAAGGGTGGGGGGCGGGTGCTGTGTTGGGTGATGCACTGACTTTTGGCTGCCCGGGCCACTCTTCTTTGACAGTAGTAGCTGCAATGTCACTGCTGTCAGAAGGAGCAGCGGCTGGCTTCTGCTTGAGAGAGGATTCAGATACTGTATCTCCTTCCTCCTGTAGGAGGCAGAATAGAGCAGGCACTGAGAATGAGAATTCACCTCAGTCTCAGCGTGTGAGAGAGGAAGAAGGAGCTGCCTTCATTGTAGGTGGGAACACAGCATTTGTGATCTGTGAGTTCAAGGGGGGGCACAACTCTGATGTAAGGGGCACTGTGATGGGGAAACATGATGTAGGGGTGTACTGATGCAGACTGGTAGGGGCCTCAGTGAATTACTTGGCCCAGGGGCCCATGATGCTATTAAGATGACACTGCATGTACCAAACCCCCCCCCCCCCCCCCCCAAACTATCACTTTGGGGGACCTTGATGTACGGAGGACTCTTATTTAGGGCAGTACTGTGATGGTGACCCTGACGTAAGGTGAGCCTCCTAAGGCAGACTTTGATGTAAGGGGGCCCTGATAGGGAGCTTAATGTATAGGAAAACTAAAGGAGTTAGGCCGGCTTATCAGTAGATAAGCCGACCTAACTCAGAATCTACGCCGCCGTATGTTTAAGTGTATGCTCAAACAGAGATACGCCTAAACATATCTAAGATAGGACGGCTTGCGCCGTCCTATCTTAGATTGCAATATTTTGGATGGCCGCTAGGTGGCGTTTCCATTGCGGTCGGCGTAGAATATGTAAATGAGGAGATACGCCGATTCACGAACGTACGCCCGGCCGACGCAGTACTTTTACACCGTTTACGTTAGAGATAGGCCACGTAAAGTTAGAGCTGGGCCCTAGTGGAATAGTAATGTCAAGCATGGACGCCGTTCCCACGCCGAAATGCGATTTTTTTTACGTCGTTTGCGTAAGTCGTCCGTGAATCGGGATTTACGTCGTTTACGTCCACGTCAAAATCAATAGGCCCGTGCGGCGTACTTAGCCGCAATGCACATTGAGAAATGTAGGCGCCCGGCGCATGCGCAGTAAGAAAAAACGTAAAAAACGTGAGGTCAAGCGCCATTAACATAAAACACGCCCCCCTCAAACACATTTGAATTAGGCGCCCTTACGCCCGCCGATTTAGGCTACTCCGACGTAACTTAGCAGGCAAGTACTTTGTGAATCATGTACTTGCTTCTCTAACTTACGTCGGCGTAGCTTAAATTCCTTAAGCTACGCCGCCGCAAAGTTACGCCAACGTACCTGAATCTACCTACTACTCTAAATCATCTCAGATCATCTAACCTATAGGTGCTCAACCTGTGGCCCTCCAGCTGTTGCCAAACTACAATTCCCATTATGCCGCTGCCTTTGGGAGTCATGCTTGCAATTATCAGCCTTGCAATGCCTCATGGAATTTGTAGTGCTGCAGCAGCTGGAGGGCCACAGATTAAGAACTCATGATTCTAACTCGTATCCAATCAAAAGCACAGACCCAACTCTGCATCCATCCACACAGGAACTACAAGTCCTATCATTCCCCAACCAGTCACAGGCTGCCAGGACACACCATGGCTTCTAGCACCTGTGGTGCTGAAATGGGTTTTGTCAAATATTGATTTAGAGTGCAAGCTCTGTGGGATAGTGACCGCTGATACATTTGGTATGCTTTCTATACTATTCTCTAAATCTATTTTTGTTGTAAAGAGAATTTGTAGAAGTCCAGAGAACTGTAATCCAGAATACTTCTCTTATTCTGAAATAAAACAAGAAAACTGATATGTGTCTCCTGCGTTTTCTTTCTTATATAGATAATTCACTGACAATTGCGCGGTCGTGCAATGTTGCACCTAAAAAAAAACTATGCCTTTTTTCCCCACAAATAGAGCTTTCTTTTGGTGGTATTTATTCACCTCTGCGGTTTTTATTTTTTGCGCTATAAACAAAAATAGAGCGCCAATTTTGACAAAAAAATGCAATATTTTTTACTTTTTGCTATGATAAATATCCCCAAAAATATATAAAAAAAAATTTCCACAGTTTAGGCTGATACGTATTCTTCAACAAATTTTTGGTAAAAAAAATCGCAATAAGCGTTTATTGATTGGTTTGCACAAAAGTTATAGCGTCTACAAAATTGGGGATAGTTTTTATGGCATTTTTATTATAATTTTTTTTTTGTTACTAGTAATGGCGGCGATCAGCAATTTTTTATGACTGCGATATTGCAGCAGACACATCGGACACTTTTGACAGTATTTTAGGACCATTGTCATTTATACAGCGATCGGTGCTATAAAAATGCACTGATTACTGTGTAAATGACACTGGCAGTGAATGGGTTAAACACTAGGGGGCGAGGAAGGGGTTAAATGTGTCAGAGGGAGTGGTTCTAACTGTGTGGGGGCTGGGCTACAAGTGACACGACACTGATCGCTGCTCCCGATGACAGAAGCAGTAGATCACTGTCCTGTCACTAAGGCCCCTTTCACACTGGGGTGGTTTGCAGGCGCTATTGCGCTAAAAATAGTGCCTACAAAGCGACCTGAAACAGCGGCTGCTGTTTCTCCAGTGTGAAAGCCCCGGGGGCTTTCACACTGGAACGGTGCGCTAGCAGGACCACTCCAAAAGTCCTGCTAGCCGCATCTTTGGAAAGGTGAGAGGAGCTGTGTGTTTACCACTCCTCCACCCCTCCTTCCCATTGAAAGCAATGGGAAACCGCGGCTATACCGCCGGCAATGCCGGTGGTATTAACCCTTTTTCCTCCGCTAGTGGGGGGTAACACCGCACTGCTAGCGGCCGAATAACGCCGCAATTCCAATGGTAAAACGCTGCTTTACCGCCACAGCACCTCCCGCCTCAGCTTGAAAGGGGTCTTAGCAGAACACAGGCATCTCCCTATTGTGCGATCACGGGACACCGGCGGTCATCGAACCCCTCAGGTCCCGCAGGCACGGTCATGGAGCTCACGGCGGGCACACGCCCACTAGGCAGCAGTTTCAAAGCAATGTACAGGTACGTTGCTTTGCCTGCCCATGCCATTCTGCCGACGGTTAGGCAGAAATATGTAAATCAGCTAGATACGCGAATTCGCAAACGTACGCCCGGCCGACGCAGTACAGATACGCCGTTTACGTTAGGCTTTTCCTGGCGCAAAGTTACCCCTGCTATATGAGGCGTACATGCGGCATACCAATGTTAAGTATGGACGTCGTACCCGCGTCAAAATTTTAAAATTTTACGTCGTTTGCGTAAGTCGTCCGCGAATGGGGCTGGACGTAATTTACATTCACGTCGAAACCAATACGTCCTTGCGGCGTACTTTGGAGCAATGCACACTGTAATATGTCCACGGACGGCGTATACGCCGTTCGTAAAAAACGTCAATCACGTCGGGTCACCATCTATTTACATAAAACACACCCCCCTCATCCTCATTTGAATTAGGCGCGCTTACGCCGGCCCCATTTACGCTACGCTGCCGTAACTTAGGAGGCAAGGGCCAGATTCACAAAAGGGATACTCCGTCGTATCTCTGTTTCTATCTATGCGACCGATTCATAGAATCAGTTACGCATAGATATCCATAAGATCCGACAGGTGTAATTGTTTTACACTGTCGGATCTTAGGATGCAGTACCGCGGCCGCCGCTGGGGGGAGTTTGCGTCGTAAACCAGCGTCGGGTATGCAAATTAGGAGTTACAGCGATCCACAACGGATTTTCGCGTTCGCTACATCGCCACTAGTCTAGTTTCCCATCGCCAAAGTTAGTCGTCGTTTTGGGTGCCCTAACTTTAGTCAGCAATCGTATTGCTGTCTAAAGTATGGTCGTCGTTCCCGCGTCGAAATTTAAAATTTAACGTTGTTTGCGTAACACGTCCGGGAATACGGAAGTACGCTACGCGTGTCGCCGTTTGAAAAAATTACGTCACGGCGCGCAAAGCACGACGGGAATTGCGAAACGGAGCATGCGCAGTAGGTCCGGCGCGGGAACGCGCCTAATTTAAATGGCACACGCCCATTTGAATTGGCCCGCCTTGCGCCGGAGGCTGCCAGCGTAGTTTTCATCGCAAGTGCTTTGTGAATCAGGCACTTGCGATGAAAACTTGCGGCGGTGTAACGTATCTACGATACGTTACGCCGCCGCAGTTCTATGTGAATCTGGCCCCAAGTGCTTTGTGAATACAGCACTTACCTCTCTGACTTACAGCGGCGTAGCGTAAATACGATATGCTACGCCGCCTGAAAGATGCGCCGTTGTACCTGAATCTAGCTAATAGAGTATCAAAAATAGAGAAACACAAAACAAAACACATGATGTGAAATTTATAAAATGAAACATTTCCTTCCCATAACAGTGGCTTGGGATATTGTGTATACAATGTATCACGTTGTACTCTAAAGACAAAAATATAAAAACATTTAAAGGTTTGTTTGCTGAAATAAAGATAAATGCTACAAAAGATGAAACGATGTTCATTGAGTGGAGGACGCCTTCCCTGCCCCCAGCATGTAATCCCAGTATAAGACAAGGTCACCCCGGCACCACCATCGTCATCTAATGGGGGTGACCCCACATTTTCCGGGTCTTATACAGATTTATGTTCTAATGCAGAAATATCCCATAATTATCCCTCAGTCTGCCTCTGTAACAGATCTGCTGATTATATATGAAGCAATTCCGTCTGCCAAGTTCTTAGATTGAATTATCCTGAGCCCGGCGTAATTTACTGAGTGACCTCTGACCTTGACTTTTGGTGGAAAATTTCGGATAATTCCTTGTCGGTGTCCTGGCCGGCCATGTGGGACACCACCTACAATTATACTCATTACGAAGAACTGCTCCTGATTTACTGGCTCTGGGAATTCTGAAGTTTTCATCCGTCTTCAGGAGATCTGCGACCTGTGATCAAATCCTCCGATCGGCGAATAAAGCGAAATCAGCTATTTACAGTTATGTTATTTCTATGTAAACCTTCACAATGGACCTCTCCCATCTGCACTCTTTGGGTTTGGTAAATTTACCATTGGAAGTGTTTTGTTATATGGCTTCAGCAAGTGCAAAATAATATCCATTGATCCTGCCAAAAATCCAGTGCTGCCCTGTGTCCTATGGACCCTGCACTGTTATTTCAAGTTGGGGTGAGCTTAAAGTGGTTCTAAAGGAATGAAAGAATTTAGCCTATCCATTCACTAGAGAGGTGACAACACTGAGAATGCAGCCTATCCATTCACTAGAGAGCGGTGACATCACTGAGAATGCAGCCTATCCATTCACTGGAGACCGGTGACATCACTGAGAATGCAGCCTATCCATTCACTGGAGACCGGTGACATCACTGAGAATGCAGCCTATCCATTCACTGGAGACTGGTGACATCACTGAGAATGCAGCCTATCCATTCACTAGAGAGCGGCGACATCACTGAGAATGCAGCCTATCCATTCTCTAGAGAGCGGTGACATCACTGAGAATGCAGCCTATCCATTCTCTAGAGAGCGGTGACATCACTGAGAATGCAGCCTATCCATTCTCTAGAGAGCGGTGACATCACTGAGAATGCAGCCTATCCATTCACTAGATAGTGGTGACATCACTGAGAATGCAGCCTATCCATTCACTGGAGACCGGTGACATCACTGAGAATGCAGCCTATCCATTACCTAGAGAGCGGTGACATCACTGAGAATGTAGCCTATTTATTCACTAGAGACCAGTGACATCATTGAGAACGCAGCCTATCCGTTCACTAGAGAGCGGTGACATCACTAAGTACACAGACTATCTATTCACTAGAGACCGGTGACATCACTGAGAATGCAGCCTATCCATTCACTAGAGACCGGTGACATCACTGAGAATGCAGCCTATCCATTCACTAGAGAGCGGTGACATCACTGAGAATGCAGCCTATCCATTCACTAGAGACCGGTGACATCACTGAGAACACAGCCTATCCATTCACTAGAGAGCGGTGACATCACTGAGAATGGAGCCTATCCATTCACTAGAGAGCGGTGACATCACTGAGAATGCAGCCTATCAGTTCACTAGAGAGCAGAGCCATCACTGAGAACGCAGCCTATCCATTCACTAGAGACTGATGACATCACTGAGAATGCAGTCTATCCATTCATTAGAGAGCGGTGACATCACTAAGCACACAGCCTATCCATTCACTAGAGACCGGTGACATCACTGAGAATGCAGCCTATCCATTCACTAGAGAGCGGTGACATCACTGAGAATGCAGCCTATCCATTCACTAGAGACCGGTGACATCACTAAGCACACAGCCTATCCATTCACTAGAGACCGGTGACATCACTGAGAATGCAGCCTATCCATTCACTGGAGACCGGTGACATCACTGAGAATGCAGCCTATCCGTTCACTAGAGACCGGTGACATCACTGAGATTGCAGCCTATCCATTCACTAGAGACCGGTGACATCACTGAGAATGCAGCCTATCCATTCACTGGAGACCGGTGACATCACTGAGAATGCAGCCTATCCGTTCACTAGAGAACGGTGACATCACTGAGAACGCAGCCTATCCGTTCACTAGAGAGAGGTGACATCACTGAGAATGCAGCCTATCCGTTCACTAGAGAGCGGTGACATCACTGAGAATGCAGCCTATCCATTCACTAGAGAGCGGTGACATCACTGAGAATGCAGCCTATCCATTCACTAGAGACCAGTGACATCACTGAGAATGCAGCCTATCCGTTCACTAGAAAGCGGTGACATCACTGAGAGTGGAGTCCCTGTAAATAGTAGTCCTCTGAAGGTTCTCAGTATCTAATACTATTATAGAACCAATAATGGATCTTTTCTCCTTCACAAATAGTCATCAGCTTACACTCCTAATGTATGACCCCCTCCCCCCCCTCCAATGTTACCTCTAAGTCAGGTGCACTCCTCCCCTCCTCCGTTCACACATGCTAACACCATCACCCCGGCCGTGCGTTCATCTCACACTTAGTTACCAAACATTCGATACGGCAAAGCAGCTGTGAGAATCGCCCGGCCGGTAATTATCGCAGGTTCGGTTTAAATAATACGAAAATCTCGGCGCAGAAGACGGCTGGAAGCCATAGGGAAGCACATTTGCTGCGTTTACGCCACAAGATTTATCGCGCACTTATCCCCGAAAGTATTTTTAAAGTCCGCTGATGTGAATTAAAATGTAAGATTTGTGCCGGGGTGACGGAGGGGGAGAGGTGTGTTTCCAATTTATAATTTACCCCGCAATATAATAGAAAGCGATATTTTGGGAGCCGGTGACCTCACCGAGCAAACGGTTGGGCTTTAATTTATGAACGCGACAGCGCCCGCCATAGGACCCGACTTGGCTGCACTCAGCGGAGCGATGAAATACGACTTGCTAAGTTACTGCGATCGTTCTCACAGTGCAATGAGAGGCCATCGCAGACACAAGGCGGATTTAAAGGGTAAGTGCGCCAAGGTGACAATAATAGAGAGAGCCACTGCACTCCTTCTACCTCCAGTCCTGGCGTTAAAGAGAACCTGTCACCTTGCTCATGCATAGAGAAGTGAAAGGCCCGGATTCACAAAGCATCTCGAGATACGCCGCTTAAGTGTAAATATGCGCCGTCTGTAACCAAGATACGCCTGAAAATAGGCTTCATCCGACCAACGTAATATTTACGCTGGCCGCAAGTGGCGCTCCCATTGATTTCCTATTCAAATATGGAAATGAGGGAGATACGTCGATTTACGAACGTACTTGCGCCCGGCGCATAATAGACGCGGTTTGCGTAAGTCGTACGTCCGGCGTAAAGCTATTCCCCATATATGAGGCGCCACTCATGCTAAGGTATGGACCAGGGAACACAAGCCGTCGTATTTTACGTCGTTTACGTAGTACGTGAATAGGGCTGGGCGTAGGTTACGTTCAAGTCGTAGGCAGTGATCCGTCGTATCTTAGGGAGTAGTTCAGACGTGATTCTGAGCATGCGCACTGGGATACGTCCACGGGACGGCGCATGCGCCGCAGGGCCGTCTTAATAGCATCATGGGCCCCTGGGCAAAGTAATGCTTTGGGGCCCCTACAATGATGACAGTGCAGGTAAACAGACATTAAGTAAATAGGAGGCAGACTGCCTCCCCATGGCATCTATCACTCTCAGTGCCATCATGGGGCCCCCAATTTCAGGGCAGCGTGGGCTCAAGGACCAGCTGCTTTGGGGAAAGTGCAGGACCCCCCCATGCAGCTGGGGCCCTTGGGCAGTGCCCAGGTGTGCCCTCTCATTAAGACAGCCCTGATGCGCCGTTCATTTTAAGTACTTGAATGGCAGTCGGCCCATCATTTGCATGGGGGTCACACCTCATTAGCATGGCTCACGCCCACTTCCACCTACGACGGCTTACACCGAGGGAACCCAGCGCAGTTTGGGAAGCAAGTGCTTTGTGAATTCGGTGCTTGCCTCTCTGCGCTGCTTCGGCGTAGCGTATATTAGATATGCTACGCCGGCATAAATATGCGCCAATGTATGTGAATCCGGGCCATAGTGTTTCTGAGAAGGGAACCCCTCCCTCACACAGGTCGCTGTATACTGTACTCCCCTTGAACAACCATCCCTAAACAAGGGTGGGGGGAGCCTTCAACACCACCCGGGCAACCACATACAATGGGGTAGATTCAGGTATCTCCGCCTAAAGTTACGGCGGCCCAGGGTAGTGTATTTACGCTACGCCTCCACAACTTACAGGAGCAAGTGCAGTATTCACAAAGCACTTGCTTCGTAAGTCGCGGCGGCGTAGCGTAAATGGGGCCGGCGTAAGCGCGCGTAATTCAAATGGGGAAGGGGGAGTGTTTTATGTTAATATGTGATGACCTAACGTGATTAACGTGATTTACGAACGGCGCATGCGCCGTCCGTGTACATATCCCAGTGTGCATTGCTTCCAAGTACGGCGCAACAACGTATTGGTTTCGACGTGAACGTAATTTACGGCCAGCCCTATTCGCGAACGGCTTACGCAAACGGCGTAAAAAATTAAAATTTCGAAGCGGGAACGACGTCCATACTTAACATTGGCTGCGCCTCCTAATAGCGGGAAAAACGTTACGCCGGAAAAGTCTTAAGGCAAACAACGTAAAAAACGAACGCCGGGCGCGCGTACGTTTGTGAATCGGCGTAAGTAGGCAATTTGCATACTCTACGCTGACAACTACGGGAGCGCCACCTAGCGGCCAGCGTCAGAATGCACCCTAAGATACGACTGGCATAAGTCTCTTACGCCGTCGTATCTTAGGCTACAGTCGGCGTATCTAGCTTTCTGAATACAGAAAGTAGATACGCCGGCGCAACTTAGCAATTACGTGGCGTATCTATGGATACGCCGGCGTAATTGCTCTCTGAATCTACCCCAATGACTTTTTAAAGGCTAAAGGCTCCTTCAAATAAAAATACTGTAGCTGCTGACTTTTATTATAAGCAAGGCTGATCCTATGCAGGTGTGTGGGGTGCAGTGCACCCAGGCGCCACAGAGGTGGGGGCACTGAAGCGCCAGAGTGCTCCCCTCCCCCTCCTCTCCTTGTCCGTGTCCAGAGGTGGCTCTCTCCTCCGGTCACCGCCGCAGCCACTGTGTTTCCTGGCCAAGCCTGTCCCCCCTCCCTCCTCCAGTCATAGGAGGAGAGCGAAGCAGCGGTTGTCTTCGTGTGGAGAGAGACCAGCCGTGCAGTGACGTCGCTTGGGGGCGGTCCGTGCCTGACGTGTTCATCAATTGTCGCCACTGTGCCATGCCAAACGCAGCCACTGTGCCATCAATTGTCGCCACTGTGCCAATCAATTGTCGCCACTGTGCCATGCCATTGTCGCCACTGTGCCCATCAATTGCCGCCAGTTTGCCAGTTTGCCCCTAAAATGCCGCCAGATTGACCCCCCCCCCCCCCCCGCCTGGCACTTACTTTTCTCGGTCAGCCATCCTCAGATCCTCCTCCACGATCCCTCGATGTAGCCCTGCCCTCGATGTCGCTTCAGCCAATCAGGTTACCGGTAACCAGATCCAGTGATCCTGATTGGCTGAGATGCGTGTCAGAGTTAACCAAGGAACGCACACCCTGTGACACGATCGCGGGAAACCAGCGGACATCAAGTCCGCGGGTCCTGCAGGCACGGTCACGGTGCCCAGCTGTGCCATTCTGCCGACGTATATCGTCGTTAGACGGTCGGCAAGTGGTTAAAGTAAAGCAGTGCCGAAACGTAAGAAATGGCCTGGTCATGAAGGGGGGAAAACCTTCCGGAGCTCAAGTGGTTAAATACCACCACTCTGTCTCAAACAATCGTTATAATATTGATATGGCTACAGTGTCTGAATGATTGTCAGTCAAAGTATCACAGCACTGAAAACTGAAGAAGGGGAATTACAGGCTGGTATTCAAAGGGTTAAAGACCTATTATTGAGTGGCATTATAACCCCATTTTGGTTGGCGTTTTTCACCACGATGAGTCTTTATCTTTCCGTTCGGTGATGAGGTTTTCGGATCCTCCACCGCTTCACCCGCTCCTCTCCATCATCCCAGCATTACGGAGGATTGTCCTCTAATCCCGTACATTAAACGACCCTAACAGATGTTATCGACTCGCATGAAACCCGGCGGCGGACCTCGGCGTACGAGTCCCACAGTGGGAGCGCCGTCCATAAATTGTCAGATCTTTGATAGGGAGGCGCGGCTCCAATCCGCACGCCGCTCACATCTGCTCGCCATTACTGCGCTGTTCAGGGTTCTGTGCGTCCCGCTGTACATGAAAACACCGACCGCGCTAATCTGCTCATTATATATATATATACCCCTTCATCGGCATGTTCGCCTAAAATATATACAAAATATATACAAGCGTCGCAACTCAAATGTCTTAAATGTTCGCCGACATGAGAAGGAAAAAACGAGAAGCCACCAGAACGTCTCGTGCCCCATATGTGCCGCCCGCCTAAACCCTCCGCCAATCACCTTTGTCTCTGTCCACAACCTGTGCAGAGCGCCGGAAACGCACAGAAAAATGCATGTTGCTACATGTACACAGTTTACCCATCCTTCAGTGTGGAGGCTGCATTTGTTTTCCTTTATTGTATCCGGGCGATCCTGCCAGTAACACAATTCCTGTCCTAGGGTGACAATGCCACACCCGGGAACTTACGCCGCACTATGTATGGTACCCACCGCAGACCGCCGCACTATGCATGTTACCCACCCCAAACCCCTGCACTATGTATGACACCCACCCCAAACCCCTGCACTATGTATGGTACCCACCCCAAACCCCTGCACTATGTATGGTACCCACCGCAGACCGCCGCACTATGTATGGTACCCACCGCAGACCGCCGCACTATGTATGTTACCCACCGCAGACCGCCGCACTATGTATGGTACCCACCGCAGACCGCCGCACTATGTATGGTACCCACCGCAGACCGCCGCACTATGTATGGTACCCACCGCAGACCGCCGCACTATGTATGTTACCCACCGCAGACCGCCGCACTATGTATGGTACCCACCGCAGACCGCCGCACTATGTATGGTACCCACCGCACTACGTATGTTACCCACCCCAAACCCCCGCACTATGTATGGTACCCACCCCAAACCCCCGCACTATGTATGGTACCCACCGCAGACCGACGCACTATGTATGGTACCCACCGCAGACCGCCGCACTATGTACGGTACCCACCGCAGACCGCCGCACTATGTATGGTACCCACCGCAGACCGCCGCACTATGTATGGTACCCACCGCAGACCGCCGCACTATGTATGTTACCCACCCCAAACCCCCGCACTATGTATGTTACCCACCCCAAACCCCCACACTATGTATGTTACCCACCCCAAACCCACGCACTATGTATGGTACCCACCGCAGACCGCCGCACTATGTATGGTACCCACCGCAAACCGCCGCACTATGTATGTTACCCACCCCAAACCCCCGCACTATGTATGTTACCCACCCCAAACCCCCGCACTATGTATGTTACCCACCCCAAACCCCCGCACTATGTATGTTACCCACCCCAAACCCCCGCACTATGTATGTTACCCACCCCAAACCCCCGCACTATGTATGTTACCCACCCCAAACCCCCACACTATGTATGTTACCCACCCCAAACCCACGCACTATGTATGGTACCCACCGCAGACCGCCGCACTATGTATGGTACCCACCGCAAACCGCCGCACTATGTATGTTACCCACCCCAAACCCCCGCACTATGTATGTTACCCACCCCAAACCCCCGCACTATGTATGTTACCCACCCCAAACCCCCGCACTATGTATGTTACCCACCCCAAACCCCCGCACTATGTATGTTACCCACCCCAAACCCCCGCACTATGTATGTTACCCACCCCAAACCCCCGCACTATGCATGTTACCCACCCCAAACCCCCACACTATGTATGTTACCCACCCCAAACCCCCGCACTATGTATGTTACCCACCCCAAACCCCCGCACTATGTATGTTACCCACCCCAAACCCCCGCACTATGTATGGTACCCACCACAAACCCCCGCACTATGTATGGTACCCACCACAGACCGCCGTCGTAATAATAATAATTATTATTATAATAATAATATAAATCCTGAACAATAATAACAATAACCCTGTATAAAAATAATAAAATAATAGCAATATAAATCCGTAATAATAAAAATTATTATAATAATAATAATATTATAAATCCTGAACAATAATAATAATAATAATAATAATAATTGTGAATAATAATAATAAAAATAATAGCAATATAAATCCGTAATAATAATAATATAAATCCTGAACCATAATAATAATAATAATAATAATAATAATAAAATAATAATAATAGCAATATAAATCCGTAATAATTATTATAATAATAATAATATAAATCTTGAATAATAATAATTATAATAATCAGTGCCAGGACAAGGTCATCTAAAGCCCAGGGCAAAAATGCCAAATTGCGCCAACCCCCCCCCCCCCCCAGATGTATGAGCATTACGTGCCAGCAAAAATTCCCCCAGTTGAGCACTAGACTGCATGCGTACCCCTAAGCATAAATCCCCCCTCCTCCCAGGACAAATCTGCCCGACTGCTGAAATCCCCCCTCCCATCAACTAAAACCCCCCAGCTCAAATGCTGCCCTCCCCAAAAAAATCTCCCCTCTTAGCGCAAATCCTCTAAAAATTTCCCCTCCTACTACGAATCCTCTACCCCCTCTAAATCCCCCCTCCCAGCACAAAATCCCCCCTCCCAACACAAATCCCCTCCCCCAATCTCCCTCCCCCACCGCACATGATACCACAGTGCCCAAGGCAGCACCCACCCCTTGTCCTTGTCCCCGATAACAATAATAATAACAACTTTTATATAAAAAATCCTGAATAATTATAAAAATAATAATAATGATAATATTATAAATTCTGAATAATAATAATAATAATAATAATTGTGGGGGAAGGGGCTGGCAAAAAAATCAGACCACCCATTTATTGATGGAAGGTCCTCTTTATAAGGCATTCAGTTACATTGTGGCGAACACACACTATGGGCCAGATTCACGTAGATCAGCGGATCTATAGATCCGCTCGATCTACGTGAATTAAGATCCGCTCCCGCAAGTTTGAGAGGAAAGTGGCTAATTCACAAACCACTTACCTCCAAACTTGCGGCGGCGGATCCTAAATCCCCCGGCGGAATTCAAATTCCGCGGCTAGGGGGAGTGTACTATTTAAATCAGGCGCGTTCCCGCACCGATTTAAATGCGCCGTCCGCGAAATTTCCCGGCGTGCATTGCTCCCACTGACGTCGCTAGGACGTCAGTGGTTTCGACGCTTACGTAAATGCCGTCCATCCGTATTCGAGAACGACTTACGCAAACGACGTTAGAAAATTCAAATTCGACGCGGGAACGCCGGCTATACTTAACATTGGCTGCGCCTGATAAAAGAAGGGGTAAGTATACGCCGGGAAAGCCGCTATGGAAACGTCGTAAGAAGACTGCGTCGGGTCCGCGTACGTTCGTGAATTTGCGTATCTCGCTGATTTACATACTATTTATCGTAAATCAGCGGGAACGCCCCCGGCGCCATTTTTAAATTGAAAAAAAGATCCGACAGTGTAACACAGTGTAACACTGTCGGATCTTAGCCCTATCTATGCGTATCTGATTCTATGAATCAGGCGCATAGATAGGACCAGTGTGAGTCAGAGATACGATGGTGTATCTGTAGATAACACACCGTCGTATCTCTTTGTGAATCTGGCCCCTTACAATGAAATGAATTATGTGTTTTTACGTCTCCCTGGCGTGAGACGGATTTCTCTTTTTCCTGCTCCTCAGTAATCCACTTTTATCTCCAGCAGATATCTCTACAACAAATGAGGTTCTGCACAGACGGACGATTGATCTCACGGAATGTTACGTGTCATCAGGACGCTGTGAGGCCGCCCGCATTATCTCCCCAAATCCCAGCGGGCGCGCTGGAAAAAAAAAAGCGCACATTTCTCTTTTGTCACGTTTGACAAATATGGTGGTTTACACGCAAACAGCAGAACATGTTAAGGGGGGGGCGGGAGGCCGTTGGCGTTGATCTACCGGCGCGCTGCGCTGCGGTGGCATGCGATAATGACACTGAGCAGATGTTTTACTACCTGGAAGGTCTGATGTAAACTGTTTAGTTGATGGGACTCTGCGGGTTCAAATAAACATTGGTGGGCCCCCTCCGCTCTCTGGATGGGGGTCTCTGTGTCAGCAATGTGGAGAACATAACTGATAGTCATCAGACCATTGGAAGCCCCCCAGGCTACTCACACGCTTCACTACTGTATAGTGTAACAAGTACAAGAAGAGGTGTAAGGGGGGGAGGGGGGGGTGATCACAGATGATGGAATTCCTATGGATGAAGAAAATAATATAACTTAACCACTTGGCTGGCCAAAGATCAGGCCACTTTTTGTCATTCGGCACTGTGTCGCTTTAACTGACAATTGCGCGGTCGTGCGACGTGTCTCCCAAACAAAATTGGCGTCCTTTTTTTCCCACAAATAGAGCTTTCTTTTGGTGGTATTTGATCACCTCTGCGTTTTTTATTTTTTTTGGTATAAACAAAAATAGAGCGACATTTAAAAAAAAAAATAATAATAATTTTTACTGTTTGCTATAATAAATATCCCCAAAATTAACTAAAAATAATATCTTTTTCCCTCAGTTTAGGCCGATACGTATTGTTCGACATATTTTTGGTTCCAAAAAATCGCAATAAGCGTTTGATTGGTTTACGCAAAAGTTATAGCGTCTACAAAATAGGGGATAGTTTTATGGCTTTTTTATTAATATATATTTTTTTACTAGTAATGGCGGCGATGAGTGATTTTTATCGGTACTGCGACATTATGGCGGACACATTTTTGGGACCATTGGCATTTTTCTAGCGACAAATGTTCTAAAAATGCATTGCTTACTACAAAAATGTCACTGGCAAGGAAAGGGGTTAACACTAGGGGCGAGGGAGGGGTTAATTATGTTCCCTGGGTGTGTTCTAACTGTAAGGGGGGTGAGACTGACTAGGGGAAATGACAGATCGCTGTTCATACATTGTATGAACAGACTATCAGGCATTTCCTCCCTGACAGGACCGGGATAAAGGGGAACTCTGCGCCAAATTTCAAACTTGAAACCGGCGAGGGTCCCCCTCCAGGGGTACATTAGGCTCTTCGGCTTGGTCCGGAACGTGAGGGGTTAAACCCACGCCGAAAAACAGCGTGGGGTCCCCCCAGATCCAGACCAAGCCCTTATCCCAGGCACGCAGTCTGGCCCCGGACAGGAATGGGGGTGGGGACAAGCGAGCGCCCCCCCCCTCCTGAGCCGTACCAGACCGCATGCCCTCGACATGGGGGAGTGTGTGCTTTGGGGGAGGGGGGCACTGCCCCCCACCCCAAAGCACTCTTGTCCCCATGTCGATAGGGACAAGAGCCTCTTCCCAACAACCCTGGCCGTTGGTTGTCGGGGTATGCGGGCGGGGGGCTTATCAGAATCTGAGAGCCCCCTTTAATAAGGTGGCCCCCAGATTCCGGGCCCCCACCCTATTTGAATTAGTATGGGGTACATCGTACCCCTAACCATTCACCTGGGGGGAAAATGTAAAGTAAAAAAACACACCACACAGAATAAAATATTTTATTAATCAGCTCCGGGGGTCTTCCGCCAGGGCCCCCTTCACCATGAAGCTCCTTGCTTATGGGGGAGGGCCGCGGGCTTCGTCGCTTTCTGCCGGGGCCCCCTTCACCATGAAGCTCCTTTGCTTATGGGGGAGGGCCGTGGGCTTCGTCACTTTCTGCCGGGGGGGGGCGGCCTCTCGATGGCCTTTTCTGCCTGGCACCTCCGCGGGGGCCAGGGCTTCACTCCGCTGTAGGGCGCCACTCTCCGGGCTTCTACGGTGCCCTCCGCTTCTGCCTGGCTCCGGGCCGGGCGCCAGGGCTTCTCTCCGCTGTCTTCTTCCATTCGATGTTGACACGACGAGGTCTGGCGCTGAAATGCCAACAGAGCGGTGGGCATCGAGTTATATTGGCATAGGGCGTGGTCACTGGGTGATGCCACCATGTGACCTTAACCCATGTGACATCACATTCCCATCATGCCCCGTGATGTCCCATGGGTTGAGGTCACATGGTGACATGGTGCCAATATAACTCGATGCCCACCGCTCTGTCGGCATTTCAGCGCCGGACCTCGTCGTGTCAACATCGAATGGAAGAAGACAGCGGAGAGAATCCCTGGCCCCAGCGGAGGAGCCAGGCAGAAGCGGAGGGCACCGTAGAAGCCCGGAGAGTGGCGCCCTACGGCGGAGGACAGCGGAAAGAAGCCCTGGCCCCCGCGGAGGTGCCAGGCAGAAAAGGCCATCGAGAGGCCCCCCGGCAGAAAGTGACGAAGCCCGGGGGTGGGTGGCGCCCTCCCCCCGGCAGAAAGCGACGAAGCCCACGGCCCTCCCCCATAAGCAAAGGAGCTTCATGGTGAAGGGGGCCCCGGCAGAAATTGACGAAGCCCGCCGCCCTCCCCATAAGCAAGGAGCTTCATGGTGAAGGGGGCCCCGGCGGAAGACCCCCGGAGCTGATTAATAAAATATTTTATTCTGTGTGGTGTGTTTTTTTTTCCCCCCAGGTGAATGGTTAGGGGTACGATGTACCCCATACTCATTCACATAGCCCGCATACCCCGACAACCAACGGCCAGGGTTGTCAGGAAGAGGCTCTTGTCCCTATCGACATGGGGACAAGAGTGCTTTGGGGTGGGGGGGGCAGTGCCCCCCTCCCCCAAAGCACACACTCCCCCATGTCGAGGGCATGCGGTCTGGTACGGCTCAGGACGGGGGGGACGCTCGCTCGTCCCCACCCCCATTCCTGTCCAGGCCAGACTGCGTTCCTGGGATAAGGGCTTGATCTGGGGGGACCCCACGCTGTTTTTCGGCGTGGGTTTAATCCCTCACGTTCCGGACCAAGCCGAAGAGCCTAATGTACCCCTGGAGGGGGACCCGCGCCGGTTTCAAGTTTGAAATTTGGCGCAGAGTTTCCCTTCATGGTCAGCGCAGGCTGAAAACAGGTCGGAGATTTCCGTGCTCCGCGTCACGCAGCGCAATTACGGGTACGCCGCTTGGTATTTACCAAGATTTTCTCGGCGTACTGACAAGGCGCACGTGAAACCCCGAAATTTCCCTGTGTGCATGCCCAGTATGCAAATGAACCTCCCGAGGTTCAGGCGCACTGTGCAAGCGTACGGGGATCGGTTCCCTAAAATCACTTTTAATTTCAATTCGGCCCGCCAAACACATTCAAACACATGTCACTACACTTCCCCTGCATCACCCCCTCCCTCCCCTAATAAACTCCCGCCCGAATCCCCGCAATTTACATTTTAATATGCCGTGCGCCAGGTCTATAGTAGTGCTCAATGCGCCCTCTCCTGGGCGCACGGAGCACATTAGTAACTAGGGAAATACACTGCACTAGCAGCGTATTTCTTTAGTAAATGTCAAAACGGCTGCTACTCCTGCTTTTGCTCCATGAGTCATGGAGTAAAGGCTTGGTAAATCAGCCCCTATGTATCGTTTGTTATATTTCTTTATTTATATTTTTTAGTATGTTTTTGTATATCTTTTAGTTGTATGCATATTGTTTTATAGTAATGTATACAGTATCTTTTGTTATAAATGTTATTTATATTTTTTAATACTTTTGCAAATCTTTTTGTTTTATCTATTACTTTATTGATGTTTATAGTGATGTATCTATTTTATTATATTTTTTTTAGATAATTTTTTAATGCTTTTTTGTATATCTTTTTGTTTCATGTATTACTTTATTATTGTTTATAACATTATGTATCTTTTGTTATATTTTTTTATTTATATTTTTTTAATATGTTTTTGTATATCTTTTCGTTTTATGTATATTGCTTTATAGTATCTTTTGTTGTAATTTTTATTTTTATTTTTTAATACTTTTGTATATCTTTTTGTTTTATGTATTACTTTATTATTGTTTATTGTAATGTTTGTCTTTTGTTATAAATTTTATTTATATTTTTTAATACTTTTGTATATCTTGTTGTTGTATGTATTACTTTATTATTGTTTATAGTAATGTATATCTTTTCTTATATTTGTTTTTATATTTTGAATTTTTTTGGTATATCTATTTGTTGTATTTATTACTTTATTATTGTTTGTAGTAATGTATATCTTTTCTTATATTTGTTTTTATATTTTTTATTTTTTTTGTATATCGTTTTGTTGTATTTATTACTTTATTATTGTTTGTAGTAATGTATATCTTTTCTTATATTTGTTTTTATATTGTTTTTTTGTATATCTTTTTGTTGGATTTATTACTTTATTATTGTTTGTAGTAATGTATATCTTTTCTTTTATTTGTTTTTTATATTTTTAATTTTTATTTTGTATATGTTTTTCTTTTACGTTTTACTTTATTACTATATATAACATTATGCATCTTATATATTTTTTCGTTATATTTTATAATATGTTTTTCTTTTATGTATTACTCTATTGTTGGTTATTTTTTTTATACATTTTTTGGATCACTTTTATTGTTATCTCAAGAGTTGAAAACATTTTGTTTCTGTATTTATTTCTAAAACCTAATAAAATGTTTCAAAGTGATCAAATAAAATGTAAGTTTTGGGAGAGTCTGTCCGCTCAGGACTTTTTTATTGTTTGTAGTAATGTATATCTTTTCTTATATTTGTTTTTATATTTTTTATTTTTTTTGTATATCGTTTTGTTGTATTTATTACTTTATTATTGTTTGTAGTAATGTATATCTTTTCTTATATTTGTTTTTATATATATTTTTTGTGTATATATTTTTGTTGGATTTATTACTTTATTATTGTTTGTAGTAATGTATATATTTTCTTTTATTTGTTTTTTTTATATTTTTTAATTATTTATTGTATATGTTTTTCTTTTACGTTTTACTTTATTACTATTTATAACATTATGCATCTTATATATTTTTCGTTATATTTTATAATATGTTTTTCTTTTATGTATTACTTTATTTTATTTTTTTTTATTATTTTTTTTTATTTTTTATTTTTTTATATATTTTTTTTGGATCACTTTTATTGTTATCTCAAGAGTTAAAAACATTTTGTTTCTGTATTTATTTCTAAAACCTAATAAAATGTTTCAAAGTGATCAAATAAAATGTAAGTTTTGGGAGAGTCTGTCCGCTCAGGTTGCGGTTGGGACAGGTGTACTTAGACGCGCACATTTATAGCGGGGGAAATTCTCGCTTATCACCTCCTGCGCGGCCTTCCCTTTACCGTCATTCCCCAACCGCCCCTCCAACACCCGAAAGACATGGCACGGCCAATCAAAACATGTCACCGAACCCTGAGCAGTTTCCTAAGCAAGGCCAGATATCCCTCCAGAAAAGTGAAACATTAACCTCTTAACACATCTATACCGCGGAGGAAAACGCTCCATAAAACAGGCAAAGCAAACACATCAGGGACCCCCAAGGCCTCCATATTTATAGGAAATTCCATAAAAGTCAAAGGACAAATCAGACGCAGTCAAGAAAAAAATAAATAAAAAATCTGTTGCGATCAAATGGGATATGGAAAAGAAAAAAAGGCAAAAAAAAAAGAAAGAAGAGGCTTACTCCCCGAGAAAAATAAACACACGGCACAAACGCCTTAGAGGGGCCAGTTAAAGCGTCTGAGACGCCACGAGGGAGATGGAGGTAAGACCCCGACACCTGACGAACTCTGCGTCTCCGCA
The DNA here is from genome assembly GCF_905171775.1 of Rana temporaria. Taxonomy (NCBI): domain Eukaryota; kingdom Metazoa; phylum Chordata; class Amphibia; order Anura; family Ranidae; genus Rana; species Rana temporaria. The sequence continues at coordinate 13,753,371 of NC_053501.1, forward strand.
GCGCGCCTAATCTGCTCTGCTACCATGGGGCAGATTGTAATAAAACCGACAGGAAAGAAGGGAAAAGTCACATAAAGCGTCCACACAGCTACGAGACCAGAGGAAGCAATTTCGGCCGTACTAAAACTTTTACGGGGCCCCCGGCGCTAACCTGCAAAAGGTGATGGTACTAATGGGACGCGGAGCGAATGTATGGCTGTGTGACCAACCGGCAGAAGCCCCGAGCAAGGCTGCAGATGTACCGACAGGCCAAACGAAAATATGCCCTAATATATATTTTATTTTTTTATAATTAATATCTATTATCATTTTATTTTATTTTATTTATCTTTTTATTTTTAAAGCTTTTTTAAAAAAAAAAAACATTTTTTGTTTTACTATATAATTGCTTATAATAACAGACATAGTTTTGTTATATTTTTTATTTATATTTTTTAATATGTTTTTGTATATCTTTTTGTTTTACGTATTTTAGTATAGTAAAATGTTATTTATATTTTTAAATACTTTTGTATATCTGTTTGTTGTATGTATGACTTTATTATTGTTTATAGTAATGTATATATTTTCTTATTTTTGTTTTTATATTTTTTAATAATTTTTTGTATATCTTTTGTTTTATTTATTACTTTATTATTGTTTATAACATAATGTATCTTTTGTTATAATTTTTATTTATATTTTTTAATATGTTTTTGTATATCTTTTCGTTTTATGTATTGCTTTATAGTAATGTATACAGTATCTTTTGTTATAAATTGTATTTCTTTTTTTAAATATTTTTGTATATCTTTTTGTTGTATGTATTACTTTATTGATGTTTATTGTAATGTACAGTACATCTTTTCTTATATATGTTTTTTATTTATTTAATTTTGTTTTTTGTGTTACTTTATTATTGTTTATAACATTATGTATTTGTTGTTATAATTTAAATTTCTGTTTTTTAATATGTTTTTGTATATCTTTTCGTTTTATGAATTACTTTATTGATGTTTGTAGTAATGTATATATATTTTCTTATATTTGTTTTTATATTTTTTAATACCTTTTTGTATATTTTTTGGTTCTATGCATTACTTTATTATTATTTATAACATTATGCATCTTTGGTTATATTTTTTATTTATATTTTTTAATATGTTTTTGTATATCCTTTCTTTTTATGTATTACTTTATTATTGTTTATTGTAATGTATATCTTTTGTTATATATTTTATTTATATTTTTTAATACGCTCTTACCTGGTCTGTCTATCCCCGCTCAGTCCCGCCGCCTGGCTTGCATCAGGTGCCCCCTTACATCATGTTCCTCTATCGCAGTGTCCCCAAACACCAGGTTCCCCCATCATTGTGCCCCTATACATCAGGTTCCCCCATCATTGTGCCCCTATACATCAGGTTCCCCCATCATTGTGCCCCTATACATCAGGTTCCCCCATCACTGTGCCCATATCCATCAGGTTCCCCCATCACTGTGCCCCTATACATCAGGTTCCCCCATCACTGTGCCCATATCCATCAGGTTCCCCCATCATTGTGCCCCTATACATCAGGTTCCCCCATCATTGTGCCCCTATACATCAGGTTCCCCCATCACTGTGCCCATATCCATCAGGTTCCCCCATCACTGTGCCCCTATACATCAGGTTCCCCCATCACTGTGCCCATATCCATCAGGTTCCCCCATCACTGTGCCCCTATACATCAGGTTCCCCCATCACTGTGCCCCTATACATCAGGTTCCCCCATCACTGTGCCCATATACATCAGGTTCCCCCATCACTGTGCCCATATCCATCAGGTTCCCCCATCACTGTGCCCCTATACATCAGGTTCCCCCATCATTGTGCCCCTATACATCAGGTTCCCCCATCACTGTGCCCCTATACATCAGGTTCCCCCATCACTGTGCCCCTATACATCAGGTTCCCCCATCATTGTGCCCCTATACATCAGGTTCCCCCATCACTGTGCCCCTACACATCAGGTTCCCCCATCACTGTGCCCCTATACATCAGGTTCCCCCATCACTGTGCCCCTATGCTGGCAGCACTCATACGTCTATTTCCCAAAGACAACCTCTGGATATGACGCTGAGCACGTGACCTCAACTTCTTTGGTGGACCATGGCGAGGCCTGTTCTGAGAGGAACCCGTCCTGTTATACCGCTGTATGGTCTTGGCCCCCGTGCTGCAGCTCAGTTTCAGGGTCTTGGCAATCCTCTTATAGCCTAGGCCAGTGATGGCGAACCTTGGCACCCCAGATGTTTTTGAACTACATTTCCCATGATGCTCATGCACTCTGCAGTGTAGTGGAGCATCATGGGAAATGTAGTTCCAAAACATCTGGGGTGCCAAGGTTCGCCATCACTGGCCTAGGCCATCTTTATGTAGAGCAGCAATTATTTCTTTCAGATCCTCAGAGAGTTCTTTGCTATGAGGTTACCAGTATGAGAGAGTGAGAGCGATAACACCAAATTTTACACACCTGCTCCCCATTCACACCTGAGACCTTGTAACACTAACGAGTCACATGACACCGGGGAGGGAAAATGGCTAATTGGGCCCAATTTGGACATTTTCACTTAGGGGTGTACTCACTTTTGTTGCCAGCGGTTTAGACATTAATGGCTGTGTTGAGTTATTTTGAGGGGACAGAAAATGTACACTGTCATACACTCACTACACAACATTGTAGCCAGATCCACAAAAAATGGCGTATATTTAGGCGGGCGTAGCACATCTCATATGCGCTACGCCGCCGTAAATCAGAGTGGCTCCTAGGGTATCCACAAAGAACTTGCTCCCATATGTGGGCCGGCGTAACGTAAATCTGCCGGCGTAAGCCTGCGTAATTCAAAGTAGGCTTGGAGTTGGCGTGTTGTATGGTAGTCTGGTATGACCCCACGTAATTGACGCTTTTTACGAACGGCGCATGCGCCGTCCGTGGACGTATCCCAGTGCGCATGCGCGAAATCACGTCGCAAATAGTCAATGCTTTCTACGTGAACGTAACTTACGCAAAGCCCTATTTGCAACCGATTTACGCAAACGACGTACACGACGGAAAATGTTACGCTGTCCCGACGTCCATACTTAACATTGCGTACACCTCATAGAGGCAGGGGTAACGTTACACCGAAAAAAGCCTTACGTAAACGACGTAAAAAATGCGCCGGGCGGACGTACGTTCTGAGAATCGGCGTATCTAGCTAATTTCCCTTACTCTACGCGGAAATCAACTGAAGCGCCACCTAGCGGCCAGCGTAAATATGCACCTAAGATCCGACGGCGTACTAAGACCTACGTCAGTCGGATCTAGCCCAGCTTCAGGCGTATCTTGTTTTGTGGATACAAAACAAAGATACGACGGCGCATCGTAGAACTTACGCGGCGTAACAATAGATACGCCGACGTAAGTTCTTTGTGGATCTGGCCCAAAGTGTCATTTCTTCAGTGTTGTCACATCAAAAGATAGAATAAAATATTTACAAAAATGTGAGGGGTGTACTTACTTGGTGAGATACTGTAGCAATATTTCTCTGGAAGATAAGGGGTTAATGCTGTTTAGTTGAGGCTGCAGTTCTGAATTTGTCCAGCAGATGGCAGTGTTTTAAAGGGACATACTTAAATCCGTACCTGTGGCAGGCCTACCGGAAAACCATTGATTTTTAATTCCTTATAATAAAGTGAGTGGCTGACCTGGAATAACGAGTGCGGATTCCGCAATGGGGGGGCGGAGACTTGCTGGGAAGCCACACACTCATGTTGCTTTCCTTCACAGGAGTCCTGGGATCAGATCCCAGCAGGGCCGCTATGTGTAGATCAGTTTTATTTCCGCATTCCCTCCACATTGCTTGGGAGATTCTCAGAGGTTGACAACCTCGGCCTTCCAGCTGTTGTGGAACAACAAGTCCCATGAGGCATTGCAAGACTATAACATCCACCGGCATGACTCCCAGAAGCAGAGGATCGATGGGATTTGTAGTTTCACCACAGCCGGAGTGCCGAAGTTGCCTAACTCTAGATGGCAAGGTTGCTTAAAGTAGATCTAAACTCTCATATAAGCATATAACATGCCGGACACTTTATTAGGCACACCTGTTCAATCGCTCGGTAACACAAACTGCTAATCAGCCAATCACGTGGCGGCAACTCAATGCATTTCGGCATCTAGACGTGGTGAATACAACAGGAGATGGTCAGAGACTGCAGACATACTACCCAAGATGGTCAGAGACTGCAGGCATAGTACAGGAGATGGTCAGAGACTGCAGACATACTACCTGAGATGGTCAGAGCCTGCAGACATAGTACATGAGATGGTCAGAGACTGCAGACATACTACCTGAGATGGTCAGAGACTGCAGACATACTACCTGAGATGGTCAGAGCCTGCAGACATAGTACATGAGATGGTCAGAGACTGCAGACATAATACAGGAGATGGTCAGAGACTGCAGACATAGTACAGGAGATGGTCAGAGACTGCAGACATAATACAGGAGATGGTCAGAGACTGCAGACATACTACCTGAGATGGTCAGAGACTGCAGGCATAGTACAGGAGATGGTCAGAGACTACAGACATGATAGAGGAGATGGTCAGAGACTGAAGATATAGTACAGGAGATGGTCAGAGACTGCAGACATAGTACAGGAGATGGTTAGAGACTGCAGACATACTACAGGAGACGGTCAGAGACTACAGACATGATAGAGAAGATGGTCAGAGACTGCAGGCATAGAACAGGAGATGATCAGAGACTGCAGACATGACACAGGAGATGTCAGAGACTGCAAACATACTACCCAAGATGGTCAGAGACTGCAGGCATAGTACAGGAGATGGTCAGAGACTGCAAACATACTACCCAAGATGGTCAGAGACTGCAGACATAGTACAGGAGATGGTCAGAGACTGAAAATATAGTACAGGAGATGGTCAGAGACTGAAAATATAGTACAGGAGATGGTCAGAGACTGCAGACATAGTACAGGAGATGGTCAGAGACTGCAGACATACTACAGGAGATGGTCAGAGACTGCAGACATACTACAGGAGATGGTCAGAGACTGCAGGCATAGTACTGGAGATTAATGGGACTGCAGAGGGCGCCGCAGCTGCTTGGACCTTCTGATCGACCGATGCATCAGAAATATTAAGCTGTCTGTGTTACTGCTCTGCCACTAGTTAGATTTGAACCTGCGCTGGACAATGGCACCAGGGCAAGGTTTGCTCAGGGGTCACACAAAAATACTACAGGAGATGGTCAGAGACTGCAGACATAGTACAGGAGACGGTCAGAGACAGAAGATATAGTACAGGAGACGGTCAGAGATTGCAGACATTGTACAGGAGATGGTCAGAGACTGAAGATATAGTACAGGAGACGGTCAGAGATTGCAGACATTGTACAGGAGATGGTCAGAGACTGCAGATTTAGTACAGGAGATGGCCAGAGACTGCAGACATAGTAGAGGATATGGTCAGAGATTGCAGACATAGTAGAGGATATGGTCAGAGACTGCAGACATACTACAGGAGACGGTCAGAGACTGCAGACATAGTACAGGAGACGGTCAGAGACTGCAGACATACTACAGGAGACGGTCAGAGACTGCAGACTTAGTACAGGAGAAGGTCAGAGACTGAAGATATAGTACAGGAGATGGTCAAAGACTGCAGACATGCTACAGGAGTTAGTCAGAGACTGAAGATATAGTACAGAAGATGGTCAGAGACTGCAGGCATAATACAGGAGATGGTCAGAGACTGAAGACATAGTACAGAAGATGGTCAGAGACTGCAGACATAATACAGGAGATGGTCAGAGACTGAAGACATAGTACAGAAGATGGTCAGAGACTGCAGACATACTACACAATATGGTCAGAGACAGACTCATTAGAAACATCTTCACCCTAACTCCAACCAGACCACGCCCCCTGATGCATCTCACCCCGCCCACAAGGCCCAGCCATGGCTGAGGACATACTGTGAGTGCAGAGCATTGTTTAACCCAGAATATTAAGGACATCTAGTGGCCAAATGGAAGTACTGCAGTGGACAGCACCAGAGAGGAGGAGAGTATTGCAGCCACAGCTGATTTTTTTTCCCAACCCCCTGCTTCTATTTTAAGCAACTATTTAAAAAAATAATAATAGAGAATGTGAACAATTCAATGTTCTGTATATTAAGCATCCGGAAATCCTCAGTGCGCTATAAATGGCTCCCCCACCCATATAGTAACATATACATAAATGCGCAGCGTTCCGGGTCGGGACTTTTCTCTGCCATCCAGCTCACAAACCTTAAATATTTGTGTAGGTCGCGTTACTGGCAGCATGTCAGGAATGGGGGGGCTCATAAAATGTACACGGCCTTTAGATGGTGCGTGATTGGCGCTGAATGGCGCCCTTTGTTCCCGGGAAAACCCGTCATCACAATGAACAGAACGTTGTGCATTGTTCAGGCCGGGGGAGACCCGCGCAGAAATAATACGGAGGAAAAGGGGGGGGGGCGTCCCCACATTAAATTCAATATTCTGCTTCCAGACGGAGACGTGACATCTTTACTGCCTCCGATCAGGAATATTATTAGGGTTGGGATTACTCTCATTGCTGCGCCTTTTTTTGGGGTTTTTTTTTGCGGCGGTATTAAAATGTTTTGACATGATTCTGCCGGCGGAACATTAAACATTTTATGCCGTTGTAATCCCGCAGATCAGGTTGAAAGTTGCCACAAAAGTAAATGTTATGACCCAAATGGATGACTTTACGAGCCGCCGAGGAGCGCACAATAAAGACGATCGGGTGACGGCGGATGGAACGACTTCCTGAGCCGAAGAAGGGGAAAAAAAATCAAACAAGAAAATCGCAACGTACTTTCTTGTAGAGATTTGGAATTTGAGATGCGGCTTTCCCTCACCACAAAAAAAAATGTTTGTTTGCTTTTTATTTGATATAATAAAGTTGTTATTATTTGAAGTATGAAAACAATAATTAGCACTACACTCTTTGGCCCAGATTCAAGAAGCAATTGCGTCTGCGTAACCATAGTTACACAGCGCAATTGCTTACTTGCGCCGGCGTAACGACTTCTCCTGATTCAGAGAGCTCGTTACGCCGACTGCAGCCTAAGATATGCGTGGCATAAGGCTCTATTGCCTGCATATCTTAGGCTGCATTCTTGCGATGGCCGCTAGGTGGCGTTCCCGTTGTGGTCAGCGTATAGTATGCAAATTGCATACTAACGCCGATTCACAACGTTACGCGAGCCCTGCGTACGCAGTTTACGTCATTTGCGTACGTCGGGTTTCGCGTAAATGGCTGCACATGCTAAAAGCAGGGGCAGCCAATGCAAAGGATACCCGTCGTTCCCGCGTCGCGAGGTTTAAATTTTACGTCGTTTGCGTAAGTGAATCGTGAATGGCGCTGGACGCCATTCACGTTCACTTTGAAGCAAATGACGTCCTTGCGACGTCATTTACCGCAATGCACGTGGGGAAAGTTTCCCGACGGAGCATGCGCTCTACGCTCGGCGCGGGAACGCGCCTAATTTAAATGATTCCCGCCCCCTACGGGATCATTTACATTAGGCGCCCTTACGCAGGGCATTTTTGAGGAGCGCCCACGTAAATTACGTGGCTACTGCTTCATGAATGAAGCGTAGCGCAAATAATTTGCGTAGGCGCAGGGTAAAAAGGGTACACTGCGCCTCCGTAAGGAGCGCGCAGCTCTACCTGAATCTACCCCTTTGTTTTTTATATTATTTGAAGAGGCTTAACCCTTTCATGGAGGGTGAAGCTAGCGGTTCGGATCAAATGCTCAGACCCAGAGCTGAAACTATGGGGGGGGGCATGTGCAGGGCCGTCTTTAACCACTTGCTTACTGGGCACATATACCCCCTTCCTGCCCAGGCGAAATTTCAGCTTCCGGCACTGCGTTGCTTTAAATTAAAATTGCGACGTGGCTCCCAAACAAAATTGGCGTCCTTTTTTTCCCCCACAAATAGAGCTTTCTTTTGGTGGTATTTGATCACCTCTGCAGTTTTTTTTTTTTTTGCGCTATAAACAAAAATAGAGCGACAATTTTGAAAAAAAATCAATATTATTTACTTGTTGCTATAATAAATATCCCCCAAAAACATATTAAAAAAACTTTTTTTCCCTCAGTTTAGGCCGATACGTATTCTTCTACCTATTTTTGGTAAAAAAAAAAATTGCAATAAGCGTTTATCGATTAGTTTGCGCAAATGTTTCTCACATGTCAGATTTTATTTGAACATTTCTTCATCTCATTTCTTGAGGTTCCTGAAGTCGGCGGCGCGCGGCGTGGAATTCATTTACATTCTTGTTTAGAAACTCCGAGAAGAACAATCAAGAAAGTTCTGAGGGATCAGCAGAATTGCGGGCAGAGGACGGAAGAGTCACCTCCACCTCTCTGACAGCTCCATGCCCTGCTTTGCATGCTCCCCCCTCCCCCCACCTCCTCTGCGCGTTACTGACATGTAAAGTAGATGTGGGTGTAAGAAAATCAGGAGCCCGGAATAGATATTAGGGGATTGCGGCTTCTAAATATCTCATTGGCACATGTGTCAGTATTTTTTTTTTACACATTTTTTTATTTAGTTTTTTACAATGTTTTCTTTTTTAAAGGGGGGTGTGTGGGGGTGGACAGTGTCAGTGTGTTTTTTATTTTATTTTTTATTCTTTTTTACAAATAATTTTTTTATTATTTATTCTTTTTTTTTATCCGCCCTGTTGGGGGGCTTTGGTGAGATATCGGGGTCTTAAAAGACCTCCGACAATCTCCCTTTTGAGACAGAGAAAGGGACTAGGGACACAAATTCCCCAGTCCCTTTCTCAGCAGCCTCAGCTGCACTGAAAATGAATGGAGAGAAGACAGAAGCTCCTCTACATTCATAAACTGAAGCATCGTAAACACAGTTTACGATGTTTCAGTTATGTGAATGGACGGAATCAGTGATCACTGACTCTGTTCATTCGGAAAAAGTAGGAGCCGGGTTTACTCTCCATCCTGACAGATCGAGGGGGACAGCAGAATGGAGGGACATGGTAAGTACATAGCTTTTCCATGAACAGGCTGGCATTCTTTTATTCCTCCCATGGACGGTAGGGTCGCTTTAAGGCGCACACTCATTTTCCTCCTGACGCAGGTAGAAAAGATGACTTTGTTAGTGACGATCGCTCTCCTCCAGAACTCAGCGCCGGTATCCGGGCCGGAGATCCGTTTAACGAGCAGCTGGAATACCGAATGTATCCAATTTGACTTTAATTGTTACACCGTAATTAGATTGTGTCTGCGGTAACGACGTTAGCAAACGAGCCGCGGATTAGACGATTTCCAGAGATTTTATGGCATAATAACTCCTCATTGTGACTTCTGTTAGATCTTTATTCCCTAATAATAAAATAAAAAGACAATGCGGAGGAGCGGGAGATGGAGGAGAGGGAGACGGAGGAGAGGGAGACGGAGGAGCGGGAGATGGAGGAGCGGTAGACGGAGGAGTGGGAGACGGAGGAGCGGGAGACGGAGGAGAGGGAGATGGAGGAGCGGGAGGCGGAGGAGCGGGAGATGGAGGGGAGGGAGACGGAGGAGCGGGAGACGGAGGAGCGGGAGATGGAGGAGAGGGAGACGGAGGAGAGGGAGACGGAGGAGAGGGAGACGGAGGAGATGGAGAAGCGGGAGGAGCGGGAGACGGAGGAGAGGGAGACGGAGGAGAGGGAGACGGAGGAGAGGGAGACGGAGGAGAGGGAGACGGAGGAGATGGAGAAGCGGGAGGAGCGGGAGACGGAGGAGAGGGAGACGGAGGAGAGGGAGACGGAGGAGAGGGAGACGGAGGAGAGGGAGACGGAGGAGAGGGAGACGGAGGAGCGGGAGACGGAGGAGAGGGAGACGGGGGAGAGGGAGACGGAGGAGCGGGAGACGGAGGAGAGGGAGATGGAGGGGAGGGAGACGGAGGAGAGGGAGACGGAGGAGAGGGAGACGGAGAAGCGGGAGACGGAGGAGAGGGAGACGGAGGAGAGGGAGACGGAGGAGCGGGAGACGGAGGAGCGGGAGACGGAGGAGAGGGAGACGGGGGAGAGGGAGACGGAGGAGCGGGAGACGGAGGAGAGGGAGACGGAGGAGAGGGAGACGGAGGAGAGGGAGACGGGGGAGAGGGAGACGGAGGAGAGGGAGACGGAGGAGAGGGAGACGGAGGAGATGGAGAAGCGGGATCAGCGCGAGACAGAGGAGCGGGAGACGGAGGAGAGGGAGACGGAGGAGAGGGAGACGGAGGAGCGGGAGACGGAGGAGAGGGAGACGGAGGAGAGGGAGACGGAGGAGCGAGAGACGGAGGAGAGGGAGACGGAGGAGAGGGAGACGGAGGAGCGGGAGACGGGGGAGACGGAGGAGAGGGAGATGGAGGAGCGGGAGACGGAGGAGAGGGAGACGGAGGAGAGGGAGACGGAGGAGAGGGAGACGGAGGAGAGGGAGACGGAGGAGAGGGAGACAGAGGAGAGGGAGACGGAAGAGAGGGAGACGGAGGAGAGGGAGACGGAGGAGAGGGAGACGGAGGAGCGGGAGACGGAGGAGAGGGAGACGGAGGAGAGGGAGACGGAGGAGCGGGAGACGGAGGAGAGGGAGACGGAGGAGAGGGAGACGGAGGAGAGGGAGACGGAGGAGAGGGAGACAGAGGAGAGGGAGACGGAAGAGAGGGAGACGGAGGAGAGGGAGACGGAGGAGAGGGAGACGGAGGAGCGGGAGACGGAGGAGAGGGAGACGGAGGAGAGGGAGACGGAGGAGAGGGAGACGGAGGAGAGGGAGACAGAGGAGAGGGAGACGGAGGAGAGGGAGACGGAGGAGAGGGAGACGGAGGAGAGGGAGATGGAGGAGCGGGAGACGGTGATCACCCACTGGTGATCAAATAATACTAAAAGAAAGTTCTATTTGTCCTGGCCTATGACCTGAAGGGGGGTAAAATCTCCCAGAGGTGGAGGAATACTTGATCTCTCCGTGGTTTTATCCGTCGTTTTTCTAAGTTGGGTCCCTTGAAGTAATGAATGAGGGCGAGTGAAGCCTTGTGGCCCCGGGCCCTGTGGTGGTGACTGTCCTGGGATCACTCAGAACAGACAGACAGCCTTCCTCTTTTTATGGGAAGTAATAAAAGAAGCTGGCATTGATTATATGGCACGGCCCGGCCCTGGCATTTATAAGGGGTGAGGTTCTTGTTGTAGACATGGGACAAATCACACAGTGCAGTTTATAGGTTGGATCCCGGCCAGCACACCCTGTACAGTGCACCCAATACAAAAACACTGGATGTAGTGGGGTAGAGACACCGGGGGCCCCATACAGTCTATGGACAGGGCCCCCCCCCCCCAAAAAAAAAAATTCTAATTATATTTTTGCTAAAATGCAGATATTGCCTGCGGCATGGAGGCACTAGCTGCGCCCCCACAGTGAGCGATCAGTACTGATCACTCACTGTGTTCATTCAGGGTGGTGTGTTTATTCATGATGGTGAGCCCCCCCCCCCCACTAACCATCTTAACCACTCTCCACCCCTTCAGTGCTGAAAGAACTTCAATAGACATCCTTCCGTGATCGTGCTACTCACCTATCAGTGCCCACCAGTGCTGCCAATCAGTGCCTACCAGGGCCACCTATCAGTATGCTGCCAATAAGTGCCCATCAGTTCCTCACTATCAGTGTCACCTGCCAGTGCTGCCTACCAGTACCTATCAGTGCTTATCAGTAACACCTATGAGTGCCCATCAGTGCTGCCTATCAGAGCCCATCAGTACCACCTCTCGGTGACCATCGGTGCCACCTCTCAGTGCCGCCTATCAGAGCCCATTAGTGATCAGAGCCCATTAGTGCCACCTATCAGTGCAGCCTCATCAGTGTCCACCAGTGCCGCCTCACTGCCTATCAGTGCAGCTTCATTAGTGCCCATCAGTGACACCTATCAGTGCTCATCAGTGCCACCTATCAGAGCCCATCAGTGCTGCCTATCAGTACCACCTCTCAGTGCCTATCAGTGCGCCTATCAGGCATATCAGGCATATCTTAGGCTGCAGTCGGCGTATCGAGGTTCCTGAATCAGGAACATTCCATACGCCGGCGCAAGTAAGCAATTGCGCTGCGTAACTATGGTTACGCAGACGCAATTGCTTCTTGAATCTGGGCCACTTTTTATAAGCATTGCTCAGGCAGAAGATCCAAAGTAACATCCTTTGATCGGTTTGATCAAATCTCACATCGATTGGAAAAATGTGGCCACCATTAGGCATTTGTCCCCATTGGAGGATTTCCCCTCTATTCCTGTTCTGGTGGCAGGGGCACAGACAGCAACAAAAACCTGGCAGGGCAGGGGTGCTAATCCTTCTCCACTCTAAATAGAAAACAAAAAAAAAAAGTTTTGCCTTTAGTTCTACTTCAGAATAATATCAGCTCTTTTGTAAATCAGGTCATCGGGGAAGCAGAGCCGGTGAACAGGCCGTAAGGAAGGCGTCACATCGGCGGGCGCTCACCTACGGCAATGTTACGCTTCAGACGGGCAGACAAGCGCGGAGCGAAGGAGATGTGAGGACGGCGTTCTGGCATCTGATGTGAGTTGTCGGCACGGGAGGTCGGCGGCTGACAGGAGGTATAAATATGTATTAAATGAGGTGTGAATGGCTCCCGGCTCGGCGCTCTGCATACATTATCCGCATGGAGATTACATAATGAGACAAGACGATCATTTACCAGGTCATTCCGATCATAAATCACACATCCGTCCAATCACAATCTCTTCATTCTAAAGCCCAACTCCAGTTTTGATATCACTTGAACACCGGACATTTTCACTCCCTTCTTGCCCTCGCCGTCCCCCCCCCCCAATATCGGCTTGATCCTCGGCTTGTTCCTGTTCCTGTCTGCTGATCCAGTGTATGACCTCGGCTTGATCCTCGGCTTGTTCCTGTTCCTGTTCCTGTCTGCTGATCCAGTGTATGACCCCGGCTTGTTCCTGTATCCTGTTCATGTCTGCTGATCCAGTGTATGACCTCGGCTTGATCCTCTTCTTTTTCCTGTTCCTGTTCCTGTCTGCTGATCCAGTGTATGACCTCGGCTTGTTCCTGTTCCTGTTCCTGTCTGCTGATCCAGTGTATGACCTTGGCTTGATCCTCGGCTTGTTCCTGTTCCTGTCTGCTGATCCAGTGTATGACCTTGGCTTGTTCCTGTATCCTGTTCCTGTCTACTGATCCAGTGTATGACCTCGGCTTGATCCTCGGCTTGTTCCTGTATCCTGTTCCTGTCTACTGATCCAGTGTATGACCTCGGCTTGATCCCCGGCTTGTTCCTGTTCCTGTCTGCTGATCCAGTGTATGACCCCGGCTTGATCCTGTTCCTGTCTGCTGATCCAGTGTATGACCCCGGCTTGATCCTCGGCTTGTTCCTGTATCCTGTCTGCTGATCCAGTGTATGACCCCGGCTTGATCCTCGGCTTGTTCCTGTATCCTGTTCCTGTCTGCTGATCCAGTGTATGACCCCGGCTTGATCCTCGGCTTGTTCCTGTATCCTGTCTGCTGATCCAGTGTATGACCTCGGCTTGATCCTCGGCTTGTTCCTGTTCCTGTCTGCTGATCCAGTGTATGACCCCGGCTTGATCCTCGGCTTGTTCCTGTATCCTGTTCCTGTCTGCTGATCCAGTGTATGACCCCGGCTTGATCCTCGGCTTGTTCCTGTATCCTGTTCCTGTCTGCTGATCCAGTGTATGACCCCGGCTTGATCCTGTTCCTGTCTGCTGATCAAGTGTATGACCTCGGCTTGATCCTCGGCTTGTTCCTGTTCCAGTCTGCTGATCCAGTGTATGACCCCGGCTTGATCCTCGGCTTGTTCCTGTTCCTGTCTGCTGATCCAGTGTATGACCCCGGCTTGATCCTCAGCTTGTTCCTGTTCCTGTCTGCTGATCCAGTGTATGACCCCGGCTTGATCTTCGGCTTGTTCCTGTTCCTGTCTGCTAATCCAGTGTATGACCCCGGCTTGATCCTCGGCTTGTTCTTGTTCCTGTCTGCTGATCCAGTGTATAACCCCGGCTTGATCCCCGGCTTGTTCCTGTTCCTGTCTGCTGATCCAGTGTATGACCCCGGCTTGTTCCTGTATCCTGTTCCTGTCTACTGATCCAGTGTATGACCTTGGGTTGATCCTCGGCTTGTTCCTGTTCCTGTTCCTGTCTGCTGATCCAGTGTATGACCCCGGCTTGATCCTCGGCTTGTTCCTGTTCCTGTGTTCCTGTCTGCTGATCCAGTGTATGACCCCGGCTTGATCCTCGGCTTGTTCCTGTTGCTGTCTGCTGATCCAGTGTATGACCTCGGCTTGATCCTCGGCTTGTTCCTGTTGCTGTCTGCTGATCCAGTGTATGACCCCGGCTTGATCCTCGGCTTGTTCCTGTTGCTGTCTGCTGATCCAGTGTATGACCCCGGCTTGTCCTTTGACCTGTTCCAGTGACTTTACCTCTGCTTGCTAACCTGTGTTTGACTTCCGACTTGGCTTCTCCCTGCTGCACAGCTTCATCTGGTACATCCCCTGCCTGACAGTCTACCCTGCTCACCAGCTGATCTCCAGCATCACCTCAGCTTGTCGCGGCTGGCAACTCCTGCCTCTTTGGGTATAGCACTCCCTGTGCCACCTTCAGGGGGCGCTCTGCACTTAGTCGCAAGGGAGGGACAGGAGCTGTTTCTACTCCATTCCCGCGTGTTTCTGAGCCTTTTCCTGGGTTTCCGAGGGCAGCCGAACGTTCTCCGAGTATTTACAAGTCTCTCCGGCGCCCCCTCCCCCACCTCTGGCCACATGCGGTATTGCATGCCACAGAAGTCAATGTGGAACGAATTATTTTCGTTTCCATTGACTTCTATGGGGAAATTCGCTTTGATATGCGAGTGTTTTGGATTGCAAGCATTCTCCTGGAACGGATTATATGGATTATCCTCGTAATCCGAGGTTCCGCTGTATACGGACAAGTCATTGTAGGAAGCGGTTCCATTTTCCCAGCTCTTTCTATATTCCACCTGACTTTGTCACTGACTTGATTTCCTTTTAGCTTTAATTCTCTCCAACCCCCCCCCCCCCCTCCCGGGGGGCAAAGCTGGCAACACAAAAAAAGGCGAGAAAAGCGCAATTTAATTATTATCGCTGGGCTGAGCAGAGAGGCAACGTGCTGGGAGAGGGGGAGGGGAGCTGTAATGAAAAAAACGTATCAACCGGTTGTAGCGAGATATAAAATCCCTCTTATGTAATGTGGAACGCCACGCAATAAAAGCCACGCAATAAAAGCCACGCAATAAAAGCGCAAATCTCCCCTCCCCCCCTTTTATTGTACAATTTTAACACTTATATAAGCAGAACTCCAAAACTATTCATGCGGAACTTTATTCTGCTTGTATTTTGCCTTTCCTTGTCCCTCCCCCCCTCCCCTTATCAACTTACATTTTTAGATTAAACCTTTCCATTTTTTATTAAATAGCTTATTTTCTACCCAGTGATGTCATCACGACGGCCTCTGCGTTTCTCTATGTAAGGCTGGTGGGAGGGGCCAGCAGGGTGGTGCACATCGCAGCGTCCTCTCAGTCCTGATGCAAGAAGTGGGCGGTCTCTTGGGAGGGGTTATGCAAATATAAAAAAAAAAAAACGATTTGATGGGTGGGGTTTCAATCTGGAGGAGTGGGCGGTCCTAGGCAGGTTGTATTTGCATGCACATTGCCCTTGGTAACGCCCACATGTGATGCTGAGCCTCCATGATTGAAGGAACTGAAATCCAATGAAGGAAGGGGCGGGGCCGGGGACAGTCAGGCTGTCTGATGGCCGGTGTAGTGTCACATTCTGCTGCCTATCGTAGAATGCTGCGCAAGTCACGTGGCGGGCAACTGCGCATGCGCGATGTGTTCCAAACGCAAGTGCAATGCGTTCCAATGGATTCACGACAGTGCACACCAGCGAAACCCTCGGTCGGCATCCAGGCTCTTTCCTTAACGTCCCCGTGGATTGGAGGATGGTAAAAAAAGAGCCGGGAGGCGGAGCGACGGCGCGAGCCGTCCGGGCGAAGGGAAGGCGTGAGGCTGACTGCCCACTTTCCTCGAATTCCACGTCGCCCCGAATACCGGGTTCGCGGGTGTGTACTGTCGTAAATCCATTGGAACGCATCGCACTTGCGTTTGGAACGCATCGCGCATGCGCAGTTGGCCGCCACGTGACTTCCGCAGCATTCTACGATAGGCAGCAGAATGTGACACTACACCGGCATTGTTAACCACTTGCCTACCGGGCGCTTTCACCCCCTCCCTGCCCAGGCCAATCTTCAGCTTTCAGCGCTGTCACACTTTGAATGTAATAATGATAAAAAAAAATTGCAATGATGTCACAATGATAACAGAGCTGCATCCATTGGTGATTTCCTCTGCGCTGTATCCGGGGTTCAGCTTCATTCGCAGACACAGAAAAGAAGATCCCGATTTCTCCTCCCTTTTCGGCAACGAGAACTTTACAGAGAAAATCACAGAGAAGAAAGGAGATAATTACAAGCTGTCAGTTAGAGGAGAAATCCTCGGAAGTTTTTAAAGGCGCAGGATTTGTGTTTCTATTTATAGGAACGGCGTCAGGATGACATCACGAGGCATGACTCATCCAATCACAGAGCTTCGCAGACGCCATCGCCGACCGAGGATACTGAAATCATGAGATAGGATGGAGAAGGGCGAACCCTGAAAAGGACACTATCACCTGTATATATATATATATATTTCTATCTGTAGATATATACCGTATCTCACAAAAGTTAGTACGCCCCTCACATTTTTGTAAATATTTTCTTGTATCTTTTCATGTGACAACACTAAAGAAATGACACTTTGTATCTACAATGTTGTGTAGTGAGTGTACAGCTTGTATAACAGTGTAAATTTGCTGTCCCCTCAAAATAACTCAACACACAGCCATTAATGTCTAAACCGCTGGCAACAAAAGTGAGTACACCCCTAAAGGAAAATGTCCAAATTGGGCCCAAAGTGTCAATATTTTGTGTGGCCGCCATTATTTTCCAGCACTGCCTTAACCCTATATATATTTTTATTAAAGGGCTCAGAGGTCCCCAGGGCCCAATGTGACAAACCCCCTTTATTTCATTTTTTATTTTCGTTTATATATT
Source organism: Rana temporaria (assembly GCF_905171775.1). Classification (NCBI taxonomy): domain Eukaryota; kingdom Metazoa; phylum Chordata; class Amphibia; order Anura; family Ranidae; genus Rana; species Rana temporaria. The sequence goes on from NC_053501.1 coordinate 13,770,566, forward strand.
TTTTTTATTATTAAAGGGCCCAGAGGTCCCCAGGGGTCTGAATGATAACCCCCTTTTTTTATTTTTTTTATAAATGTTTCTTTTTTTTATATATATATATATTGTTTTTATTAAAGGGCCCAGAGGTTTCTTTTTTTTTTTATTAAAGGACCCAGAGGTCCCGATTGGCAACCCCCCTTTTTTTGTAATTTCTTTTTATAAAAAATAAATAATAATTTGTGTATGTATATATATATATATTTAATTAAAGGGCCCAGAGGTCCCCAGGGCCCCAGGTGGCAACCCCCCTTTTTTAAAAAAAAATATATATATTTTTTCTGTTTTTCTTTTTATTAAAGGGCCCAGAGGTCTTCTTTTTTTTGTAAAGGCCCCCCCCCCCGCTTCTCAATTTTAGGCGGCAGCACCCCCCCCCCCCCGGTTTTCGGCTCCAGGAGGGCCCATAGCTGAAGCTGTGTAAGGGGCCCCATAATTCCTGATGGCGGCCCTGGTCTGAAGTTTGCTAATGAACATCTGAATGATTCAGAGGAGAACTGGGTGAAAGTGTTGTAGTCAGATGAGATCAAAATCAAGCTCTTTGGCATCAACTCAACTCACCATCCCCCACCATCAAACATGGAGGTTGAATTATTATGCTTTGGGGGTGTTTTTCTGCTAAGGGGACAACTTCACCGCATCCAATGGCACGATGGATGGGACCTGTGTACCATCATATCCTGGGCGGGAACCTCCTTGCCAAGGCATTGAAAATGGGACCTGGTATTCCGACATGACAATGACCCAAAACACACGGCTAAGGCCACAAAAGAGTGGCTCAAGAAGAAGCACATTAGGGTCATGGAGTGGCCTAGCCAGTCTGTCTCCAGACCTTAATCCCATAGAAAATGTATGGAGGGAGCTGAAGGTTTGTTGCCAAACCTCAATGACCTTAATGACTTGGAGATGATCAGCAAAGAGGACAAAACCCCTCCTGAGATGTGTGGAAACCTGATCACCGACTACAAGAAACGTCTGACCTTTGTGATCGTCAACAAGGGATTCTCCACCAAGTACTACGTCGTGTTGTGCGAAGGGGTCAAATATTTATTTCACTCATTAAAATGCAAATTAATTTATAACTTTTCTGAAAAACCTTTTTCTGGAATTTTTTGTTGTTATTATACTGTCTCTCACTGTACAAAATCAGCAGGGGGGTCAAATACTTTTCCCCCTCACTATATGGGCAGGCTGGTTGTGCTGAAGTCAATCGCTCAATCAACTTTAGTGCAACCAGCCTGTATTTTTTTTTTGATGACTGCTGGAGGGTATAGCAGCCGGCAGCGATCATTGTGTTCCTGTAGCTTGTTTGCATTACAGAACACCTTCCTCTCTACTTTTTTTTCCTGCAAGATTTCTGGCAGGATCTGCAGGTAAAAAAAAAACAGAAAAAAGGAAACAAATGCAGCCAAATGTGAGGAGCGGTAAGCTGCAATATATTCGATCTTAGGTTTTGACACACTTTAGTGAGTACTTATCCTTTAAGTCCGCAGAAGTCTTGCACTGCTTAGCATGAACAGATGGAAGACAAATTCCCATATAATCTAGAAAAGCTGCATTTTCTCCGAGCCGTAATAATAAATCCCAACTTCACCCAGATGGAGGAGAGGAAGTTTATAATCTGAGATCAGATTCCCTCCCACAGACCGATCAATGCTCCCGATCGACACCCGGGAGAGTCTGTCCTCTCGGCAGCGGGGTAGTCCATCGGCGACGGGTGTTTTTATTATTGATTTATTTATTTATTTGTTTTATTCTATTTTATTTATTACTATTTATTTATTTCATTTTATTTAAATGATTATTATTTATTTATTTAGGTTATTTATTATTAATTCATTATTTTTTTTTATTATTTATTTATTACGATTTATTTATTATTTATTTTATTTTATTTATTATTAATTCATTTTTTTTAATTTATTACTATTTTTTTAATTGATTATTATTTATTTATTTAAGTAATTTATTATTAATTCATTATTTTTTTATTATTATTATTAATTTATTTATTTATTTATTACTATTTATTTATTATTTATTTTATTTTAGTTATTATTAATTAATTATTTTTTTATTTTATTTATTACTATTTATTTATTTTATTTAATTGATTATTACATAGTTACATAGTTAGTCAGGTTGAAAAAAGTCCATCCAGTTCAACCACAAAAAATAAAATAAACAAACAAAATAAAAAACACAGTACAATCCCATACACCCAACTCCATACCCACAGGCCCAGATTCAAGAAGCAATTGCGCCCGTGTAACCATAAGTTACACGGCGCAATTGCTTACTTGCTCCTGATTCAGGAACCTCGTTACACCGTCTGCAGCCTAAAATCTGCGCGGCATGAGGCTCTTATGCCTCGCAGATTTTAGGCTGCATTCTTGCGTGTGCCGCTAGGGGGCGCTCCCATTGTGATCAGCGTGTAGTATGCAAATTGCATACTACCAACTGATTCACAAACTTGCGCGGGCACCGCGCAAGCCAGGTACGGAGTTTCCGTACGGCAACTTTAGCGCAAGGCTGCCCTTTCTAATAGCAGGGGCAGTCAATGCTAAAGTATAGCCGCCGCACCGTGAAATTTGAATTTCACGGCGTTTGCGTAAGTGATTCGTGAATGGCGCTGGACGCCATTCATGTTCACTTTGAAGCAAATGACGTCCTTGCGACGTCATTTGCCGCAATGCACGTCGGACGGAGCATGCGCTGTACGCTCGGCGCGGGAGCGCGCCTAATTTTAATGATTCCCGCCCCCGGCGGGATCATTTACATTGCGCGCGCTTACGCCGGGCAATTTTGCCGGCGCGCCCTCGCAATTCATGGAGCTACTGCTCCGTGAATCGAGGGCAGCGCAAAATATTTGCGTGGGCGCAGGGCAAAATCGTTGCCCTGTGCCCGCGCAAATATAGCGCAATTCTACCTGAATCTGCCACAGTTGATCCAGAGGAAGGCAAAAACCCCAGCAGAGCATGATCCAATTTGCTACAGCCGGGGAAAAAATTCCTTCCTGATCCCCCGAGAGGCAATCGGATTTACCCCGGATCAACTTTACCTATTATTATTATTATTATTATTATTGTTTATTTATGTTATTTATTATTAATTATTTTTATTTATTACTATTTACATCCCTTGTGACAGTAATAAGTGGTGACAGGTACTTTTTATGGAGGGATCGGGGGTCTAAAAGACCCCCGATCCCTCCTTTGCACTTTAAAGTATTTAGATTGCTGAAAACGGCGATTCTGAATACTGTGTACTTTTTTAAATCCGGCGCCATTGGCAGCCGAGAAACCCGGAAGTGACGTCATGACGTCGCTTCCGTGTTTTCAATGCGGAGACTGAATCAAAGCCGTTTACGGCTTCGTTTCAGTCTGCGCCTGGACACTGGAGGCGCCGGATCGAGGATCGGGAGACCCGGTCAGAGCGGCGAGGGGCGGCGGGAGGGGGGGGGGGGGTGTCCCCTCCTGCTCCTCCGGCATAACAACCGAGCGGCTTTTATGTCTGGATAGCCAATCGCCGGCTCTAAACAACGGTACCGGGATGATGCCTGCAGCTGTAGGCATCATCCCGGTATAACCCCCGAATGCCGAGGACGCATATATGCGTACGCTCGGCGTGAAAGGGTTAAAAAATGTGAGCATCTGTGTGAACATAGCAGTCATCACATAAATCTGAAATCTCCATCTGGGCTGGAATTGCCCTTTAAATAAGCGCTGATTACTACAATAAGTCATCATCCAGAGACAGGCAGCGCGTCGCAATATCCACTTATATAACATTATTGTCGCATAAAGTCTTTTTTTTTTTTTTTATAATGTTCCCTTAAAGTACAATTCACATTGGAGAAACTTTCTCCCTGAAATTCTTCAGCCATCAATCAGGACGTGTCCCTTATAATTACACATTATGATTCACACGCCCGCGTAGATAACTTCATTTATGGAAGGTAGCGGAATGTTCTCTGAGTTGTTATTATAGAATTATGTTGCCATCATTTTGGATTTGTACAGATTAATATCACCGCGTGACTTACAGTAATGTCTTATTATATGCCAATGTGTATATAAGACTCTATAAAGACACGCCCCACTAAACACTAACTTGTAGCATAGACAGCGGCGTGACAGCGGCGTGACAGAGCGGTCCTTTCCCAAAGAATAGACGATGAGTAAATCCCAACGATGAGCTTCTCCTGTTTGAAAAATGTTGTATTTTTGTTTTTTGTTAGAAAATTACTTAGAACCCCCAAACATTATACCCTGTTTCCCCAAAAATAAGGCCTACCCTGAAAATAAGACCTAGCGTTATTTTCCAGGAGGGTTGCAATATAAGCCCTACCCCGAAAATGTAAAATGCTATAATCCAGTAGTATATAATGTACAATGTTTGTGTTTCTGTAATATAATTGCGGGGAAGAGAGCTCCGGCGGGTAACAGAAGCGCAGAGCGGCTCTATAACAAATGTATTTGGCACAATTATATTACAGAAACACACACATTGTACATTATATACTCCTGTAATAGAGTGGATTATAGGATTTTACAAGCATTTTAACTCAGTTCACATTGGGGATTCCTGACAGGCAGGGAGGGAGAGAAGACAGCACATTACATGGTAAGACCTACCCAGAAAATAAGCCCTACTGTGTCTTTTGTTGCCAAAATTACAGTAATATAAGACCCGGGCTTATTTTCGAGGAAACACAAGTAATTGTATTTTGTATTTTCAGCAGAGGCCCTAGACGATAAAATGGCGGCCGTTGCAATTTTTTATGTCACATGGTATTTGCGCATCGGTTTTTAACCACTTCAATACCAGGCACTTACACCGGCCCCCCCCCTTCCTGCCCAGGCCAATTTTCAGTTTTCAGCGCTGTCGCTGTTTAACTGCTTGCCGACCAGCCGCCAGTTACACGGCGGCAGGTCGGCTCCCCTGCGCGAGAGCCCGTAGCTATACGTCGGCTCTCGCGCAGGCCACTAGGGGCGCCCCCCGCTCGCCCCCGACTCCCGTGCGTGTGCCCGGTGGGCGCGATCCCCGCCGGGCACACGCGAACGCTCGTTACAGAGCGAGGACCGGGAGCTGTGTGTGTTAACCCCTTCACTGCATTTATATAGTAATAGTGGCATTTTATAGTAATCCAATGCATTTTTATAGCACTGATCGCTATAAAAATGCCAATGGCCCCAAAAATGTGTCAAAAGTGTCCGAAGTGTCCGCCATAATGTCGCAGTACCGAAAAAAAAATCGCTGATCGCCGCCATTACTAGTAAAAAAAAAATATTAATGAAAATGCCATAAAAATACCCCCTATTTTGTAAACGCTATGGGCTAGATTCAGATAGGTTAGCGGATCTTTAGATCCGCGTAACCTATCTGATATGAGATCCGCCGGTGGATCAGAAAGCACTTGCCTCTAAAGTTGCGCCGGCGGATCGTAAATCCCCCGGCGGAATTCAAATTCCGCGGCTAGGGGGTGTGTAACATTTAAATCAGGCGCGTCCCTGCGCCGACCGCTAAATTTCCCAGCGTGCATTGCTCCAAATGACGTCGCTAGGACGTCATTGGTTTCGACATGAACGTTTTTTTTTATATTTTTGGGGGATATTTATTATGGCAAAAAGTTAAAAATATTCATTTTTTTTTTAAATTGTCGCTCTATTTTTGTTTGTAGCGCAAAAACTAAACACCGCAGAGGTGATCAAATACCACCAAAAGAAAGCTCTATTTGTGGGAAAAAAAGGACACCAATTTTGTTTGGGAGCCATGTCGCACGACCGCGCAATTGTCATTTAAAGGCGACGCAGTGCTGAATCACAAAAAATGCTCTGGTCTTTGACCAGCAATATGGTCCGGGGGTTAAGTGGTTAAATGACAATTGCGCGGTCATGTTACACTGTACCCAAACAAAAATTTTTGCTAAACAAATAACTTTGTATCAATTTAAAGTGGACCTACAGCCAAAACATTTAATTTTCAGGGGCAGGTTGGGGGTCTCTATGCAGATTGGTAGGTTATAGAGGTGCAGGATGGAGGGGTAGGGCAAAATATACAGTGGCAGCCGGGGCTCATTTTTTTGGGGGGGGAAGGGGGTAGCCCACAGCCAGCCAACCACCCCTCACACCCGGCATGTGATCAATCGATCGCCAAATCGCTCGCTCAATTAATCAACGCTTTGCTCGGGTAGGCTGGCAGTAGAGAGCTGGGTAGGCAAGCAGTAGGTAGAGTCAGGGTAAGATGGAGTTTGGTTGGTGGCAGTATGAAGTGGGGGGGCAGGATGGAGTTAAGTAGGCAGGCATTCCTAGTGAATGCAATTGGGTAGGTAGGGTAAGGGGTGAGGGCAGGAAGGAGTTGGGTAGGCAGGCAGTATGGAGTTGTGACTGGATGGAGCTGGGTGAGCAGTATATTTATGGCAGTTGGGTAGGCAGGCAGTAGAGGTGGTGCCAGCCTGCCAGGATGGAGTGGGGTAGAGAGGTAGTATAGGGCAGAGGTGTAGGCAGGATGTAGGTAGGTAGGCAGTCTATATATGGCAGATGGGCAGGCAGGCAGCAAGGGACAGGGGTAGAATGGATACAGGTTGGCAGTATAGAGCTGGGTAGGCAGCCAGTACAGGGTTGGGGGCAAGATTGGGTGAGGTTGGTAGGCAGGCAATAATGGAGGGGGCATTCTATGTAGGGTAGATAGGTGGAAAGGCAGCAGTGGTGGGGGACAGTCAATGCAAGGTAGTTGGGTGGGCAGGCAGTAGTGGAAGGGGCTGTCTTTGTAGGGTAGTTGGGTGGGCAGGTAGTAGGGGATGGTGCAGTCTATGTAGGGTAGTAAGGTGGGCAGGCAATAGGGGAGGGGCAGGATGCAATTGGGTAGGCAAGCAGTAGGGGGCAGTCTATGTAGGGTAGTTAGGGGGCAAGCAGTAGGGGGCAGTCTATGCAAGGTTGTAAGGTGGGCAGGCAGAAGGGAAGGGAGCAGTATATGTAGGGTAGGCAGGTGGGCAGGCAGTAGGGGAGGGGCAGTTTTTGTAGGGTAGTTGGGTGGGCAGGCAGTAGGGGAGGGGCAGGATGTAATTGTGTAGGCAAGCAGTAGGGGGCAGTCTGTGTAGGGTAGTTAGGTGGGCAGTCTATGTAGGGTAGTAAGGTGGGCAAGCAGTAGGGGAGGGGGCAGTCTATGTAGGGTAGTTAGGTGGGCAGGCAGTAGGGGAGGGGGCAGTCTATGTAGGGTAGTTAGGTGGGCAGGCAGTAGGGGAGGGGGCAGTCTATGTAGGGTAGTTAGGTGGGCAGGCAGTAGGGAAGGGGGCAGTCTATGTAGGGTAGTTAGGGGGCAGTCTATGTAGGGTAGTAAGGTGGGCAGGCAGTAGGGGAGAGGGCAGTATATGTAGGGTAGTTAGGTGGGCAGGCAGTAGGGGAGGGGGCAGTCTATGTAGGGTAGTAAGGTGGGCAGGCAGTAGGGGAGGGGGCAGTCTATGTAGGGTAGTTAGGTGGGCATGCAGTAGGGGAGGGGGCAGTCTATGTAGGGTAGTAAGGTGGGCAGGCAGTAGGGGAGGGGGCAGTTTATGTAGGGTAGTTAGGTGGGCAGGCAGTAGGGGAGGGGGCAGTCTATGTAGGGTAGTTAGGTGGGCAGGCAGTAGGGAGGGGGGCAGTCTATGTAGGGTAGTTAGGGGGCAGTCTATGTAGGGTAGTTAGGTGGACAGGCAGTAGGGGAGGGGGCAGTCTATGTAGGGTAGTTAGGTGGGCAGGCAGTAGGGGAGGGGGCAGTCTATGTAGGGTAGTAAGGTGGGCAGGCAGTAGGGGAGGGGGCAGTCTATGTAGGGTAGTTAGGTGAGTGGGCAGTAGGTGAGGGGGGCAGTATATGTAGGGTAGTTAGGTGGGCAGGCAGTAGGGGAGGGGGCAGTCTATGTAGGGTAGTTAGGTGAGTGGGCAGTAGGGGAGGGGGCAGTCTATGTAGGGTAGTTAGGTGAGTGGGCAGTAGGTGAGGGGGGCAGTATATGTAGGGTAGTTAGGTGGGCAGGCAGTAGGGGAAGGGGCAGTCTATGTAGGGTAGTTAGGTGAGTGGGCAGTAGGGGAGGGGGCAGTCTATGTAGGGTAGTTAGGTGAGTGGGCAGTAGGTGAGGGGGGCAGTATATGTAGGGTAGTTAGGTGGGCAGGCAGTAGGGGAGGGGGCAGTCTATGTAGGGTAGTTAGGTGAGTGGGCAGTAGGGGAGGGGGCAGTCTATGTAGGGTAGTTAGGTGGGCAGGCAGTGGGGGAGGGGGCAGTCTATGTAGGGTACTTAGGTGGGCAGGCAGTAGGGGCGGGGTCAGGAGCCGGGCACAGCTGGCAGAGGGGCGGGCTCGGGGGAGGGGCGCTCCGGTTCTCTGTCTCCTCTCCGCACTTCCTCGGTGAACTTGTCCGGAGTGGTCGGGGCTCTCCTCCGCCTCCAATGGCCGGACACGAGTGGGATGATGATTGGTTCCAGAGAGAGGAGCTCATCGGGCAGATCAGCGACATCAGAGTGCAGAACCTGCAAGGTACGAGCGACCCCCCCCCCTCCCTCCTCTTCCACCTAATCCCCCCCCCCCCCCCCCATCCACCTAATACTACCCCCCTCCCTCTTCTTCCACCTATTACTACCCACCTCCATCCATTACTGCCCTCTCTCCACCTATCACTACCCCCCACCATTCTCCCCCTATCTACTACCCCCCCCCCACCTATTACATCCCCCCATCTATTACTACCCTCCCCTTCCTACCTACTAGGGGGGCACAAACACGCCCCCTGCACTGTTGCTGGGGGCTCCATCATCCTGGGGTCAGATCATCATGGAGGTTGGGGGTCTCCTCCTGGTCCTCAGCCTAGAACCCGCCTGTAGCTGTCTGCCTCTTCTGGATCTACAAAGCTGACAGTGCAGTCATTTTGCTTGTACTTGTAGTCCCACACCAGCTCAGGGGGCGTGCTTGTACTTGTAGTCCCACACCAGCTCAGGGGGCATGCTTGTACTTGTAGTCCCACACCAGCTCAGGGGGCATGCTTGTACTTGTAGTCCCACACCAGCTCGGGGGGCATGCTTGTACTTGTAGTCCCACACCAGCTCAGGGGGCATGCTTGTACTTGTAGTCCCACACCAGCTCAGGGGGGCATGCTTGTACTTGTAGTCCCACACCAGCTCAGGGGGCATGCTTGTACTTGTAGTCCCACACCAGCTCAGGGGGCATGCTTGTGCTTGTACTCCCACATCAGCTCAGGGGGCATGCTTGTACTTGTAGTCCCACACCAGCTCAGGGGGCATGCTTGTACTTGTAGTCCCACACCAGTTCAGGGGGCATGCTTGTACTTGTAGTCCCACACCAGTTCAGGGGGCATGCTTGTACTTGTAGTCCCACACCAGTTCAGGGGGCATGCTTGTACTTGTAGTCCCACACCAGTTCAGGGGGCATGCTTGTACTTGTAGTCCCACACCAGCTCAGGGGGCATGCTTGTACTTGTAGTCCCACACCAGCTCAGGGGACATGCTTGTACTTGTAGTCCCACACCAGTTCAGGGGGCATGCTTGTACTTGTAGTCCCACACCAGCTCAGGGGGCATGCTTGTACTTGTAGTACCACACCAGCTCAGGGGGCATGCTTGTACTTGTACTCCCACATCAGCTCAGGGGGCATGCTTGTACTTGTAGTCCCACACCAGCTCGGGGGGCATGCTTGTACTTGTAGTCCCACACCAGCTTGGGGGGCATGCTTGTACTTGTAGTCCCACACCAGCTTGGGGGGCATGCTTGTACTTGTAGTCCCACAACAGCTCGGGGGACATGCTTGTACTTGTAGTCCCTCAGGGGGCATGCTTGTACTTGTAGTACCACACCAGCTCGGGGGGGCATGCTTGTACTTGTGGTCCCACACCAGCTCAGGGGGAATGCTTGTACTTGTAGTCCCACATCAGCTCAGGGGGCATGCTTGTACTTGTAGTCCCACAATGGCTCAGGGGGCATGCTTGTATTTGTAGTCCCACACCAGCTCAGGGGGCATGCTTGTACTTGTAGTCTTACACCAGCTCAGGGGGCATGCTTGTACTTGTAGTCCCACACCAGCTATGGGGGCATGCTTGTACTTGTAGTCCCACGACAGCTCAGGGGGCATGCTTGTACTTGTAGTCCCACACCAGCTCAGGGGGCATGCTTGTACTTGTAGTCCCACATCAGCTCAGGGGGCATGCTTGTACTTGTAGTCCCACAGCAGTAATACTTGCAAAGTTGCAACCATCACCCGCACTTGTCAGTTATCACCTGAAGCCTGAATCTCCTGTGTAATGTTACATAGATTGTTGTGTTATAATACAGTCCTCATGTATATAATGACATAGATATGTAAAGTTTTTTTATTTTTGGATAATGTGTGGAAGCTCAGCTGTGGCCCTTGATGTCACTCCGGGGCCACACATAACGTTCACTGCTAGAGGGCACAGACTTTGCTCCAGGTGTGGCTGGAGATTGGATAAATGCTGCAGGATACAGTCAGGGACTGGAAACATGTAACACGAGACTGCTGGAGATCAGACTAATAACTACCGGTGTCTGAGGGCCACATGGGAAGCCTCTGTGGCCCTCGGGCCGTAGGATGAGCCTCAGGGGTGTAGGGAAGGTGTAAATTCCACATCAGATTGGCGGGGGCTTGGTCCTGTCCTGGGATTCCCCTTCACTTCCTGTCCTGGAGACACGACAGGTAGTCAGGGAAAATCCTCCCCTGCGGGGACACAGAGACAAGAGAAGACATGACAAGGCTTCCAACCCTTCCACACTTCTTCTATAAATCTGGTTTAATATTTAGGTGTCTCTAAAGAGACTGAGACTTCTACAGGAGATAGTCGGAGACTGAGACTTCTACAAGAGATAGTCGGAGACTGAGACTTCTACAAGAGATAGTCGGAGACTGAAGACTTCTACAGGAGATAGTCGGAGACTGAAGACTTCTACAGGAGATAGTCAGAGACTGAGACTTCTACAGGAGATAGTCAGAGACTGAGACTTCTACAGGAGATAGTAAAAAACTGAGACTTCTACTGGAGATAGTCGGAGACTGAGACTTCTACAGGAGATAGTCGGAGACTGAGACTTCTACAGGAGATAGTCGGAGACTGAGACTTCTACAGGAGATAGTCGGAGACTGAGACTTCTACAGGAGATAGTCAGAGACTGAGACTTCTACAGGAGATAGTCAGAGACTGAGACTTCTACAGGAGATAGTCAGAGACTGAGACTTCTACAGGAGATAGTCAGAGACTGAGACCTCTACAGGAGATAGTCGGAGACTGAGACTTCTACAGGAGATAGTCAGAGACTGAGACTTCTACAGGAGATAGTCGGAGACTGAGACTTCTACAGGAGATAGTCGGAGACTGAGACTTCTACAGGAGATAGTTAGAGACTGAAACTTCTACAGGAGATAGTCAGAGTCAGAGACTAAAGACTTCTACAGGGGATAGTCAGAGACTGAGACTTCTACAGGAGATAGTCAGAGACTGAGACTTCTACAGGAGATAGTCAGAGACTGAGACTTCTACAGGAGATAGTCAGAGACTGAGACCTCTACAGGAGATAGTCGGAGACTGAGACTTCTACAGGAGATAGTCAGAGACTGAGACTTCTACAGGAGATAGTCGGAGACTGAGACTTCTACAGGAGATAGTCGGAGACTGAGACTTCTACAGGAGATAGTTAGAGACTGAAACTTCTACAGGAGATAGTCAGAGTCAGAGACTAAAGACTTCTACAGGAGATAGTCAGAGACTGAGACTTCTACAGGAGATAGTCAGAGACTGAGACTTCTACAGGAGATAGTCGGAGACTGAGACTTCTACAGGAGATAGAGACTAAAGACTTCTACAGGAGATAGTTGGAGACTGAGACTTCTACAGGAGATGGTTGGAGGTTGGGGACATGCAATATGAGACTGCCAGAGATCAGTCATTATAGGCTCTATAGAAATGATTGGTACCACTGTTGACTGCTGAGGGGCCACACAGCACGTGCCAGAGGGCTTAATGTGGCCCCTGGGTGGTAGATTGGGCCCCTGGGTCTTACAGATGATTCTTCCTGCACATCATTTACACCATCACAGTACTGAGCTGCTTTTGGTGCACCGTGGTGGAAGTATGGTGGTCACCAACTTGACAAGCACCCTCAAAACTGAATGAGAGAAATTCTTCTGAAGGTGTAATAAAGAGGACCGTCCACCCCAAGCTGACCGGTGATCTTCCTGGTGGATGCTGAGGAGTTAAACCTCAGGGACCTTTTTCATGAAAGCTTTGCCATTGTCTTCTAAGGTTTTGGGCCATTACAAGGTGATCCCTCTCTTCCCTTTTATTGGCCAGGGAAACCTTTAAACAAGTCGGTTGGAGGCCTTTGTCAAGAGCAGGGCTGAGCCGAAGGGGTGGGCAGAAGAGGCAGCCGCCTTGGGTGCTTCAGCAGGAGGGAGCTGTTAAAAGGGCAGGACCTGCGACGCTCGGCTGCTCCAGTACTTCGCCTCTCACGTAGGGGGGGCCACACTTTAGGGCCCCGGGTGCTGGAGGACCTTGTCCCAACCACCGCTGAAGATGCACAAGTTAATAGGTGACCGATACCTGAAATGTCAGCTCTGGGCAGGATGACCTTTTAAAGTCACAGCAGGTCGATCGTTCTAGCGCTTCCATCCTGCGATGTCTGACATTCGAAGAATATCCGGAGTGTGACGTCCGATTGTTCTCATCAGAGAGTTACAAAATGTTACAATTAGCGTATTCTCTGAAAAAAAAAACGTCACTTTAGAAAACGGAACCCCTTGGTTCACCCCTATGTGTGTCAGGAGCGCACGCAAAATCGCTCTGTAGCAGACGCATGGGGGGGGGGGGGCATTAATTTAGCACCATGTGGTAGGGTAGGAATATAAATAAAGGAATAAAATATTCTATTACATTCTATTTTATTCTCTGGAAATATGAAAAATATTTGAAATTTTATTCCTTTCTATTTCATTCTCTGGAAATTCGAAAACTTTTCTAATTCAATTTTTTTTTTTAATTCGAATCGTTTTTCAATTTCCGAAGAGAATAAAATAGAATAGAAAATAAGGTAATAGAATAGAAAAAAATAGGAACATAAATAAATAAAGGAATAAAAATAGATTTTTTAATTCAATTCCTTTATTTTCTATTCTATTTTATCCTCTGGAAATCCGAAAACTTTTCGAATTAATTTTTTTTTTAAGTCGAATCGTTTTTTAAATTTCCAAAGAGAATAAAATAGAGTAGAAAATCAAAATTCAAATTTGAAAACGATTTGAATTTGAATAGTTTTCCAATTTCCAAAGAAAATAAAATAGAATAGAAAATATGGGAGTAGAATAGAAAAAAAATAGGAATATAAATAAATAAAGGAATAAAATAGATTTTTTTTTTATTGTATTCCTTTTTATTCTATTCCATTCTATTTTATTCTCTGGAAATTCGAAAACTTTTCGAATTAAATTTTTTTTTTTAATTTGAATCGTTTTTCAATTTCCAAAGAGAATAAAATAGAATAGAAAATAAAAATTCAAATTTGAAAACTATTCGAATTCAAAACAGTATTTGAAAACGATTCGAATTCGAATTTCATCCAAAAATTTTTGGTCGTTATGTTTCGTTATTTCGGATTAGTACCATTTTAATCTTGCAAAGTTCCGATGCATCCGAATTTACGAAAAAGGAAAATTTGTCCGAATTTTAGTTCAGAATGAAAGGAACCGCACAGGTCTATTGGAATGAATGGGCTGCCCCACACCCGCTCCCCGCGCACGCACCTGCACATGTTTAGATGTAATCCAAAACGTAGGCTCCATTCACAATTGTGCGACTTGTTGTGCGACTTTGGACGCATTGAGGGCTTATTTACTAAAAACTGGAGTGCGCAACCTCTGCTGAAACCAACCAGAAACCAATCAGCTTTCAGGATTTAGCCCTCGTTCACACCGAATGCAGGTTAGAAATCCAGCGAGATCAGCTGAAGTCGCACGATTTAGAATGCAGTGCGACTTCGGGGGGCGATTTGACAGACATCTGTGCCGCCTTGGCGTGCTTTCACACGGTTCATTCATATTTTTTTTGCTCAGACAGAACTGATCTGGGTCACATCAGGTCACGCCGCACTTCATCTCCCATCCTGTTTTTTTTTTTCATTTGTTTATTTTTAGTTGTTGAAGAAACAGAAAAAGATCATCGAAAATACAAACAAATAAATCAGTTTCCTGCCTAAAAGGCTCCATTCACACTGCGGCATTCCGTTCCTACGATCCGGAAACCGCGGGACGCCCTTTGCGATTCCCCATTACTCTGAATGGCACCAAACCCGCGGCAAGATCTTCTTTTGGGGCGTTCCCGTGATTCTGTTTGGGCGCAATTTTGGCACAATTGTCGCCCGACAAGTCACGGTAAAATCACGGCAAACAGAATCGCGGGAACGCCCGACGCCCCAAAAGAAGATCTTGTACTTATTTTGGGCGTCCTGCGATTCTGTTTTGGTGCCATTTAAAGTAACAGGGATCGCAAAGGGCGTCAACGGAGATTTGCAGTGTTTTGCAGAGTCGCGGTGGTCCTGCCCGCAAAACGCAACGCCGCAGTGTGAGTGGAGCCTAAGGCCTGACCTGAAAGTCGTGCGACTTTGCCAGGTGACTTCAGTGCGATTTGAAGGGACTTTGAAGCATCTTCAGGGAATGTCCGGGGGATCTTCCTGTAATGTCGCATCCAAATCACATCAATTAGGATGAGGATCCGACTCGGAGGCGACTCCCATTAAAGTCTATGGGCACTAGTTGGATAAAAGTCGCCTTAGGGCCAGTTCACACCGGGATCGCACAGGAACGTGTGGAACTCAAATCGTGAAGATTTTTTTTTTTTATCAGTGCTGCCCCATTAGCGCTGTCGATAATGGCCAACCCATAAGTGCCCATGAGTGCCACTTTTCAGTACCTCCTCACCAAGGCTGCCTATCACTGCCCATCAGTGCCACCTATCAGTGCTCATCAGCGTGACTATCAGTGCCGCCTATCAGTGCTCATTAGTCTGCCTATCAGTGTCCATCAGTGAAGCCTTATCAGCACCCATCAATGCCTCCTCACCAGTGCCCATCAGTGCAGCCTATCAGTGCCCATCAGTACAGCCTATCAGTGCCCATCAGTACAGCCTATCAGTAACTATCAGTGCCTCCTCATCAGTGCCAATCGGTGCCGCTTCATCAGTGCAGCCTCATCAGTGCCAATCAGTGCTGGCTATCAGTGCCAACCTATCAGTGCCTCCTCATCACGGCTGCCTACCAATGCCCATCAGTGCCACCTATTACTGTCCATCAGTGCCACCTATCGGTGCTCATCAGTGTGACTATCAGTGACCATCAGTGCAGCCTATGTGTGCCCATTGTGCCGCCTCATCAGTGCCCATCAGCGTGACTATCAGTGCCGCCCATCGGGGGCGGGCTCAGAGCTGTGTATAAGGCGAGCGGGGGGCTCG
The DNA here is from genome assembly GCF_905171775.1 of Rana temporaria. Classification (NCBI taxonomy): domain Eukaryota; kingdom Metazoa; phylum Chordata; class Amphibia; order Anura; family Ranidae; genus Rana; species Rana temporaria. The sequence continues at coordinate 13,786,085 of NC_053501.1, forward strand.
GCGCTGTGTATAAGACGTGCGGGGGCTCGGCGCTGTGTATAAGGCACGCGGGGGCTCGGCGCTGTGTATAAGGCACGCGGGGGCTCGGCGCTGTGTATAAGGCGTGCGGCGGGGGCTCAGCGCTGTGTATAAGGGGTGCGGGGGCTCGGCGCTGTGTATAAGACGTGCGGCGGGGGCTCGGCGCTGTGTATAAGGCGTGCGGGGGCTCGGCGCTGTGTCTAAGGCGTGCGGCGGGACTCGGTGCTGTGTATAAGGCGTGCAGGGGGGGCTCAGCGCTGTGTCTAAGGCGTGCGGGGGCTCGGCGCTGTGTATAAGGCGTGCGGCGGGGGCTCAGCGCTGTGTATAAGGGGTGCGGGGGCTCGGCGCTGTGTATAAGACGTGCGGCGGGGGCTCGGCGCTGTGTATAAGGCGTGCGGGGGCTCGGCGCTGTGTCTAAGGCGTGCGGCGGGACTCGGTGCTGTGTATAAGGCGTGCAGCGGGGGCTCAGCGCTGTGTCTAAGGCGTGCGGGGGCTCGGCGCTGTGTATAAGGCGTGCGGCGGGGGCTCGGCGCTGTGTATAAGGCGTGCGGGGGCTCGGCGCTGTGTCTAAGGCGTGCGGCGGGACTCGGTGCTGTGTATAAGGCGTGCGGGGGGGCTTGGCGCTGTGTCTAAGGCGTGCGGGGGCTCGGCGCTGTGTATAAGGCACGCGGGGGCTCGGCGCTGTGTATAAGGCGTGCGGCGGGGCTCTGCGCTGTGTATAAGGCGTGCGGGGGGCTTGGCGCTGTGTATAAGGCGTGCGGGGGGCTCGGCGCTGTGTATAAGGCGTGCGGCGGGGCTCGGCGCTGTGTATAAGGCGTGCGGGGGGCTTGGCGCTGTGTATAAGGCGTGCGGCGGGGCTCTGCGCTGTGTATAAGCAGTACAGGTAGGTAGCAGTTAAAGGTGGAGAGAGAAGAGAAGAGTTTTGCTTGCCGGTGATGAAGTGTTGTGTGTTGTGAAGTGTTGTGTGTTGTGAAGTGTTGTGAAGTGTTGTGTGTTGTGAAGTGTTGTGAAGTGTTGTGTGTTGTGAAGTGTTGTGAAGTGTTGTGTGTTGTGAAGTGTGGTGTGTTGTGTGTTGTGAAGTGTGGTGTGTTGTGTGTTGTGAAGTGTTGTGTGTTGTGAAGTGTTGTGAAGTGTGGTGTGTTGTGTGTTGTGAAGTGTTGTGTGTTGTGAAGTGTGGTGTGTTGTGTGTTGTGAAGTGTGGTGTGTTGTGTGTTGTGAAGTGTTGTGTGTTGTGAAGTGTGGTGTGTTGTGTGTTGTGAAGTGTTGTGTGTTGTGAAGTGTTGTGTGTGACGCCGGCACATCCTGCTGCCTTGGGTTAAACATTAACGATCTCCTCCATCACTTTGATGATACGTTCGCTCCGTCGCACTTCAAAGGGCCGGCGCTGGCAGTGAGTGACATTGGCGGGGGCGCACATGCGGACCGGCGCACACGCCGCGCCCCGATGACTGGCCGGAGTTACAAGGCTGACGGGACGCTGAGGATTCCCCGGATGGGACGATCGCTTCAAGTGGAGTCTTAGCCGAGCGATTAAGTGATTAGCGCGCTCTTTGTACACATGACTGGCGGCGTCCTCTGTCATCACACCGGCCTCTTGTAAAGTTTGTCTTCCAGGAGATGAGTGAAAGCGATTCGATTGGGATCCAGGAAACGCTGCAGCCGCGCTAAAGTCAGAAGCGTCATTTATCGGAATCTGCAGATTCCAGAGAGCACCTCACAGGGTGATGAGGGCGGGGCTTCCTCAAGACTCCGCCTCTGAGTTCTGTCAGAAGACATGTGTGGTGTGTAGCGCCGGGATGGGGGGGGGCAGGAGGGGCGGCTGCCCTGGGCACTAGACATGTGCAATTTTTTTAGTTTCAAATTTGTTTTTTTAACAAATTTTGAGAAATTTCGTATTTCAAATTTCCGAATTTCAGAAATTCGGATTTTTGAATTTTATATTTTCAAATTTTGCAATTTCTAATTTCGCTCCTCTCTTCTCTCTCCTCTCCTCGCTCCTCTCCTCCCTCCTCTCTTCTCTCTCCTCTCCTCGCTTCTCTCTTCTCTCCTCACTCCTCTCCTCTTTCCTCGCTCCACTCTCCTCTATTCTCTCTCCTCTCTCCTCTCCTTGCTCCTCTCTTCTCTCCTCTCCTCTCTCCTCGCTCCTCTCTTCTCTATCCTCGCTCCTCTCTCCTCTTCTCTATCCTCGCTCCTCTCTCCTCTTCTCTCTCCTCGCTCCTCACTCCTCTCCTTGCTCCTCTCTTCTCTCCTCTCCTCTCTCCTCGCTCCTCTCTTCTCTATCCTCGCTCCTCTCTCCTCTTCTCTCTCCTCTCCTCTCTTCTCTCTCCTCGCTCCTCTCTCCTCTTCTCTCTCCTCGCTCCTCACTCCTCTCCTCTCTCCTGCCCTCTCTCCTCTCCTCTTCTCTCTCCTTGCTCCTCTCTCCTCTCCTCGCTCCTCTCTCCTCTCCTTGCTCCTCTCTCCTCCCCTCGCTCCTCTCTCCTCCCTCCTCTCCTCTCTCCTCGCTCCTCTCTCTCCCCTCGCTCCTCTCCTTGCTCTCCTGTCCTCTCCTCTCTCCTCCCCTCGCTCCTCTCTCCTCCCCTCTCTCCTCTCTCCTCTCCTTGCTCCTCTCTCCTCTCCTCTCTCCTCCCCTCGCTCCTCTCTCCTCCCCTCGCTCCTCTCCCATCTCCTTACTCTCCTTTCCTCTCTTCGCTCCTCGTAGTGACTCAGTCCATAAACTCAGACATCGATAAACATTTGTTCTTCTCGGGGAAAAGCTTCCAGCAGAAAAACGAGTTTCTTGTTGATAGAAGATCTGAGGTTTCCTGTACACAGATCAGCTCGCTGGGCGACCCGGATCGCAGCGTGTGACGTCACAGCAGGGAGTCCGAGGGAGGCTTTTATTACTGCCTGTGTCCCCGCTGGAGAGATTTACCATCACTTCCTCTAAAGGTGACACAACAGGAAGTAAAACCTGATTGGCTGGAATGGATGTTCTAATAAACTTTTCAGAGTTAACATTGATGTCTACGGCCCTCAAGTTGCATGAAAGTCGGACCAAAGTCACGCATGAACTGCTTTGAAGTCGCTGCGATTTTAAGTCGCACCTCTATAAAAAGCTTGCCGTTGGGAAACATGGGGAACGAATTGTCATGCGACTTCCATGCCCAAAGTCGCATGACAAGTGGCACAACTGGTCCGTTGACCTTCTGGTCAACGGAAATCTCTATGGTCATTATTCAGTGACGGCCGATTCTTTCCCTGGGTCCCCCATGGGGCACTGACTGGCAACATGGGACTGGCACTGGGATAAACAAGTGATGCCCAGCAATGCCATCAGTGCCACCACTCAGTGTCCATCAGTGCCACCCCTCAGTGCCCATCTATGCCCAGCGCCCACCTATCAGTGCCCATCTGTGCCACCCATAAGCACCCATCAGTGCCACCCATAAGTGCCGCCTATGAGTGCCCAGTGCCGCCTATGAGTGCCCATCAGTGCCATCTATGAGTTTCGCCCATCAGTGCCGTCTATGAGTGCCCATCAGTGCCGCATACCAGCGCCACCTATCAGTGTCCAACAGTGCTGCCTCACCGGTGCCCATCAGTGCCACCTCACCGGTGCCCATCAAAGCCACCTCATCGGTGCCCATCAGTGCCACCTCATCGGTGCCCATAATCAAAGTAGAAAACGTACTTATTTACCCAAAAGATGTACAGAAAAAAAAAACTTTTCTGTCTTTATTCAGTTGTTGCGCAAAAAATAAAAACCGCAGAGGTGATCAAATACCACCAAAAGAAAGCTCTATTTGTGGGGAAAAAAGGACGCCAATTTTGTTTGGGAGCCACGTCGCACGACCGCGCAATTGTCAGTTAAAGCAACGCAATGCCGAATCGCAAAAAGTGGCCTGGTCATTTAGCAACAAAATGGTCCGGGGGGCTGAAGTGGTTAAAGAGGCGCAGTGGCGAATCTCAAAAAATGGCCTGGTCATTAAGGGGGGTAGATCCTTCCGGGGGGTTAAGTGGTTAACACAATTGGCAATCCCGCCATAAATACACTAAAAACACTCAAAAATAAAGAAAAAAAAAACTTTTTTTTTTTTTCGCAGTCCATTTCGGTGAAGCGGCTGAATGCGCAGATTTCTGCGTTTCCATAATTTGGTTGAAGTCGCTCTGCTGATCCCTAATCAGAAGTTCATCCCGTCTCACGAACGGAGCGATAATCGCTGTTTATTGGCGGATGCGTTTCCTGGGCGGCTCAGCGGAGAATGTTTGTAGAAGGGGCGGGGCTGACACCAGTCTGGGTCTGCAGGTCACCGATCAGTCAGCGGCTCCCTGTGTTGTCTCTGTGGATGGCCCCGGGCGGGCGGAGGATGGGAGACGTATCATTTAGGAGTCGCTGACGCAGTGGGAGGGATAATGAGAGGGAGGCGAAAAGGTAAACAAAAGGGAGTCGCCAGTTTCATTTAAAGGGTCATTCCACCTGTGCGCTGTGCTGGGTGCCGGAGAATACAAGGCTCATCCAGTGCTGTCCTCTGTGCGATTTTTCAATGGCAACGCCGCGTACACACTATGGGCCAGATTCTCGTAGATTGGAGTAAAACTCCGGCGGGCGTAACGTATCTCGTTTACATTACGCGGCCGCAAGTTTTACGGGCAAGTGCTTGATTCACAAAGCACTTGCCTGTAAAGTTGCGGCGGCGTAGCGTAAATCCTCCGGCGCAAGCCCGCCTAATTCAAATGATCCAGGTAGGGGGCGTGGATCATTTAAATTAGGCGCGTTCCCGCACCGAACGTACTGCGCATGCGTCCCTAAAATTTCTTGACGTGCATTGCGCTAAATGACGTCGCAAGGACGTCATTGGTTTCGACGTTAACGTAAATGGCGTCCAGCGCCATTCACGGACGACTTACGCAAACGACGTAAATTTTTAATTTCGACGCGGGAACGACGGCCATACTGAACATTGGTTGCCCCTCATATAGCAGGGGCAACTTTACGCGTCGCAAATCGTACATAAACGTCGTATCTCCACTGCGTCGGCCTGTCGTACGTTCGGGAATTCGCATATTTTGCTAATTTGCATACTCGATCGGGAAAACGACGGAGGCGACACCTAGCGGCGAAAAAAAAAAATTGCATTTAAGATCCGACAGCGTAAGAGACAGTCGCATAGATACGACGGCCCAGATTAGGACTTACGGCGGCGCAAATGGCGTTGCGCCGTCGTAAGCCCTTTGAGAATCTGGCCCTAAGGCTCTGTTTCCACTACTGCGAGTTGTTGTGCAACTTGACACACGTGAAGTCGCATGACAAGTCGAAATCCATGTATTTCATTGGTCCCTGTTTTAATTGGTGTGACTCAAGTCGCAGCAACTAAAAAAAAAATTGCTACTACTTTTTTCCGACTTCGGTGCGACTTGTTCTCCCATGGTTCTCGCCAGTTGCGTGACATTGCACGAAAAACCGCATTGCAAAGTCGCACTGTAAATCGCGCGACTTAGGGGGCTGCAATAGTAGAAACCTAGCCTAAGGCCCCTTTCATGATACTTGACTGATAGGTAAACCTGAGAGGTGGAGGGAGATGGGAGGAGATCCTTGGATGAGGAGGCGGGTGGCGGGAATGAAATAGTGGTCGGGCTTCTCCTGCAGATAGAAATCTGCTCAGTGACGTGAAAGGGAATGCACGGGGGCCTCTGGGGAGGTTATTTTTAGCCGGACTCGGCATCCATCGCTCAGCTTCCATCCTCTGAGCGCGGTACTCTGCAGGTCCAGGACACAGCGTCAGGTCCAACAGCTGGATAGCACCCCTAATAAGGATACATTTCGGTAAAACCAGCGATGTCTAAGTAACTTTGTTACATCAATGACTTTCTGAAGTGTTGTGGGAGGTGAGAGTTGCCAAAAATGTTCCCCCTATATACAAGCTCTTCTCATATCCTTTATTCTGGTGGCGCAACCTCTTGGTGGGGCCTTCCTCAGTGGTGACACTCTTTCTTGGTGGGAGTGAAACTTCTTTGTGGGTCCCTCCTTGGTGGCAGCACTACTGCTTGGTGGGTCTTTTCTTGGTGTTGACACTCTTTCTTGGTGGGTCTTTCCTTAGTGGCAGTGAAACTTGTTGGTTGGGGCCCTCTTTTTTTGGCAGCGCAACTTCTTGATGGGTCCCTCCTTGGTGGCAGCACTACTTCTTGGTGGGTCGTTCCTTGTTGGCAGCACAACTTCTTGGTTGGATCTTCCTAGTTTTGACACCCCTTCTTGTTGGGTACTTTCTTTGTGGTGGCATAACTTCTTGGTGGGTCCCTCCTTGGTGGTGGCACAAATTCTTGGTGGGTCCCTCCTTGGTGGCAGCAATACTGCTTGGTGGGTCCTTTCTTGGTGGGTCTCTCGTTGGTGGCAATGAAACTTCTTGGTTGGGGCCCTCTGGTGGCAGCACAACTTATTGGTGGGTCCCTCCTTGGTGGCAGAACTACTTCTTGGCGAGTCCTTCCTTGTTGGCAGCACAATTTCTTGGTGGTTTCTTCCTAGTTTTGACAGCCCTTCTTGGTGGGTAATTTCTTAGTGGTGGCATAACTTCTTGGTAGGTCCCTCCTTGGTGGTGACACAACTTCTTGGTGGGTCCTTTCTTGGTGGCAGAACTACTTCTTGGTGAGTCTTACCTTGGTGGCAGCACAAATTATTGGTGGGTTCTTCCTAGTGTTGACACCCCTTCCTGGTGGGTCCTTTCTTGGTGGCTGCATAACTTCTTGGTGGGTCCTTTCTTGGTGGCAGGATAACTTTTTGGTGGGTCCTTTCTTGGTAGTGGCACTCCTTCATGGTGGGTCCATCCTTGGTGGCAGCACTTCTTGGTGGGTTCTTCCTAGAGTTGACACCCTTTCTTGGTGGGTCCTTCGTTTGTGGCGGCACAACTTCTTGGTGGGTCCCTCCATAGTGGCAGTGCAACTTCGTGGTGTGTCCTTTGGTGGTGGGCGGTGACACTCCTGCTTGGTGGGTCCTTCCTTGGTGAAAGCACAACTTATTGGTGGGTTATTCCTAGTGTTGACAACCCTTCTTGATGGATCCTTTCTTGGTGGCAGCACAACTTCTTGGTGGGATCTTCCTAGTGTTGAATACCCTTCTTGATGGATGCTTTCTTGGTGACAGCACAACTGCTTGGTGGGTCCTTCCTTGGTGTTGACACTCTTTCTTGGTGGGTCTCTCCTTGGTGGCAGTGCAACTTCTTGGTGGGTCCTTCCTTGGTGGCAGCACAACTTCTTGGTGGCAACACTACTTCTTGGTGGATTCTTCCTTGGTGGTGACATTCCTTCATGGTGGGTCCTTCCTTGGTGGTGGCACTCCTTCATGATGGGTCCTTCCTTGGTGGCAGCACAACTTCTTGGTGGATCCTTCCTTGGTGGTGACACTCCTTCATGGTGGGTCCTTCCTTGGTGGCAGCACAACTTCTTGGTGGATCCTTCCTTGGTGGTGACACTCCTTCATGGTGGGTCCTTCCTTTGTGGTGACACTCCTTCAGGGGGGTCCTTCCTTGGTGGCAGCACAACTTCTTGGTGGGTCCTTCCTTGGTGGTGACACTCCTTCATGGTGGGTCCTTCCTTGGTGGTGACACTCCTCCATGGTGGGTCCTTCCTTGGTGGCAGCACAACTTCTTGGTGGGTCCTTCCTTGGTGGTGACACTTCTTCTTGGTGGGATCTTACTTGGCGACAGCACAAAGTCTTGGAGGTCCTTCCTTGGTGGAGACACTCCTTCCTTGTTGGCAGCACAAATTCTTGGTGGGTCCTTCCTGGGTGGCAGCACAACTTCTTGGTGGCAACACTACTTCTTGGTGGGTCCTTCCTTGGTGGTGACACTCCTTCATGGTCGGTCCTTCCTTGGTGGTGACACTCCTTCATGGTGGGTCCTTCCTTGGTGGTGACACTCCTTCATGGTGGGTCCTTCCTTGGTGGCAGCACAACTTCTTGGCAGGTCCTTCCTTGGTGGTGACACTTCTTCATGGTGGGTCCTTCCTTGGTGGTGACACTTCTTCATGGTGGGTTCTTCCTTGGTGGCAGCACAACTTCTTGGTGGGTCCTTCCTTGGTGGTGACACTTCTTCTTGGTGGCATCTTACTTGGCGACAGCACAATGTCTTGGAGGTCCTTCCTTGGTGGAGACACTCCTTCCTTGTTGGCAGCACAACTTCTTGGTGGTGACACTCCTTCATGGTGGGTCCTTCCTTGGTGGCAGCACAACTTCTTGGCAGGTCCTTCCTTGGTGGTGACACTTCTTCATGGTGGGTCCTTCCTTGGTGGTGACACTTCTTCATGGTGGGTTCTTCCTTGGTGGCAGCACAACTTCTTGGTGGGTCCTTCCTTGGTGGTGACACTTCTTCTTGGTGGCATCTTACTTGGCGACAGCACAATGTCTTGGAGGTCCTTCCTTGGTGGAGACACTCCTTCCTTGTTGGCAGCACAACTTCTTGGTGGATCCTTCCTTGGTGGTGACACTCCTTCATGGTGGGTCCTTCCTTGGTGGTGACACTCCTTCCTTGGTGGCAGCACAACTTCTTGGTGGATCCTTCCTTGGTGGTGACACTCCTTCATGGTGGGTCCTTCCTTGGTGGAGACACTCCTTCCTTGTTGGCAGCACAACTTCTTGGTGGTGGCATAACTTCTTGGTGGGTCCTTCCCTGGTGGCAGTCTTTTTCTCCTGCACCTGTGAGACTTCCTGCAATAAATATTTACTGCTGCTCTCTCTCCTTGTGCAGGGTGACTGGTCTCGTCTCCGCCCCCTCCTGCAGTATTCTGCAGACAGCTTGCAGTGGTGGTGCCTTCTGGGCCCCTCCCACAGCTCTGCTCTCTCTCCTTGTGCAGGGTGATCTCTGCCCCCCTCCTGTAGTGGGTGGAGCCTTCAGGCTACATACATCACAGTTGTCATCTGCACTTTTACAAGTTAATATCTGGGTTTGCAAAGGCAAAGTGGATTCATATCCTTTCGTGGCTATTGAGGAATCTATTTAAATGAGGTTTTGTGCCCGGCGCTCAGCTGTAAGATGAATTATTTTCTGATTTTATAAACTAAAAAAAATCTTTAACATCACTACCGCCTCCCACAAATGCGTTTTTGATGTGAGACGAATCTTGAACGCGGCGGATTGACTTTTTCTCATCTCCCAGGTAAGATGAATGAGAGTTGAAAAATCAATCCAAAAATAAGACCGGGGGTTATCTGACAGCCTGATCTGCGCAACATGCGATTTCCCCGCTCCACCGCGCCCCACAAACTTATACACCTTGAAATAAATGCGAGAGGCGTTCTCCATAATAAATGGGGGCGGTTCCCTCCCGCGGCGCTCCGCTCGAGACGCAGTGCCACCTCGTCCCTGGTTCTGCTGGCAGCCCCCGCCACCCACCTAGTGAGCGGATACAAAGGAAAGACGCCGTCTTCATTCTGGGGCCGCCAGGGAATTACTACGAGCGCCGGGGGCCGCGGAAACGCTTTGTTTACAGAAATCGCCATTAATATTTTACGAACGAGATTAAAGCGCCGATGTGTTCCAGTCAGATCATTAAAGGGGGACTCCACTTTCATGGGGAAAAAATATAATAATAATAATATAGCAAATGTGACGCAATTGAATGTTATGAAAAATTACCTTTCCTATTCAATCTGTCATTTTCTGTCAGCCGCTGTCAGCCTCTCATTAGTTTATATAGGCTGAGGGGCCTCTGTCAGCCTGTCATTACTTTATATAGGCTGAGGGGCCGCTGTCAGCCTGTCATTAGTTTATATATGCTGAGGGTCCGCTGTCAGCCTGTCATTCGTTTATATAGGCTGAGGGGCGCTGTCAGCCTGTCATTACTTTATATAGGCTGAGGGCCGCTGTCAGCCTGTCATTAGTTTATATAGGCTGAGGGGCCGCTGTCAGCCTGTCATTAGTTTATATAGGCTGAGGGGCCGCTGTCAGCCTGTCATTAGTTTATATAAGCTGAGGGGCGTGTCAGCCTGTCATTACTTTATATAGGCTGAGGGCCGCTGTCAGCCTGTCATTCGTTTATATAGGCCGAGGGGCGCTGTCAGCCTGTCATTACTTTATATAGGCCATGCCATTAAACGCAGTCACTGTGCCATCAATTGTTACCACTGTGCCCCGCAATTGTCACCACTGTGCCCCGCAATTGTCGCCACTGTGCCCAGTAAAATGCTGCCATTGTGACCTGTATGTGCCATCAATTGTTACCACTGTGCCCATCAATTGTTACCACTGTGCCCATCAATTGTTACCACTGTGCCCAGCAATTGTAGCCACTGTGCCCCGCAATTGTCACCACTGTGCCCCGCAATTGTCGCCACTGTGCCCAGTAAAATGCTGCCATTGTGACCTGTATGTGCCATCAATTGTTACCACTGTGCCCATCAATTGTTACCACTGTGCCATCAATTGTTACCACTGTGCCCATCAATTGTTACCACTGTGCCCAGCAATTGTAGCCACTGTGCCCCGCAATTGTCGCCACTGTGCCAAGTAAAATGCTGCCATTGTGACCTGTATGTGCCATCAATTGTTACCACTGTGCCCATCAATTGTTACCACTGTGCCATCAATTGTTACCACTGTGCCCATCAATTGTTACCACTGTGCCCATCAATTGTAGCCACTGTGCCCCGCAATTGTCGCCACTGTGCCCAGTAAAATGCTGCCACTGTCACCTGTATGTGCCATCAATTGTTACCACTGTGCCCCGCAATTGTCGCCACTGTGACCTGTACTGTTACCACTGTGCCCGCCTGGCACTTACCTTTCTGGGGTCAGCCTTTCAGGTGAACCTGATTGGCTGAGATGCCTACTTGGAAAGCCTATCAGAGCCACTGGCTCTGATAGGCACTTCCACACAGCCAACCAGCTGCCGTTATCAGCATCCTGCCATCTGAATAGTGGGCGGCAGCAGCGAAAATACATAGATTCATGCAATGCATGAATCTATGTATTTCAGTGGCTGTGCGAGAGCCAGAGGGGGCGGCGCTCCAGCGCCCTCTATGGACGAACCGCCACTGCATAAATCCATCTAATGGTGATTGACAGGTGCAGGAGAGAGGGGGCGGCGCTCCTGCACCCTTTATGGACGCACCGCCACTGTCCAGCCGCTATGTTGGGTTATGGAGGCGGTAAAGCCAAAGATCGGCTGCCTATTTTTACTGCTCTGCAGGTGTGAATGAGCCCCTAATAGAGCCACAAAAATGATTTTAGAGACACCGCTGAGAAAAATAAAATGTCTATTGATAGAGGGTCAGAGATGATCGGCGGCCTTGTTACGCACTTCCCAGCGCACTGCGGTTTATTGAGAACTTTCTGCCGCCACTCACACCTGACGGGATTGGAAGGTTTGCAATCGCCGCGGCCCAGCAGAGGCTCGTTATTTCTGGCGGAGGGTTGTATATTTTGTCAGTCCGCTCTGACGGCTCCTTATGACAAAATGGCAAAGCTCCAAATTAGCGCAAAAGTCCTTCTGCCACCCTCGGCGCGGAATATGAAGCCGTTCTCGGTTCTTGTTGAAGTCTTCGCCAATGAGGACGGAGGAGGCCGATGATCTCGTTATCTAATGCCCGGGAGCTTATCTCTAAATCTCTTTTTCCAAATATCCTCTGATAGATTTTTTATTTGTTTCCCAGTCAAGGTCGGGACCTTCCATCGCTCTGTTTCCATGGTAACCTGTGTGTTGCGAGCCTCGGTCCGCACAACACGGAAAAATGACAGCGTCTGCCTTATAGGGACATCTGTCCTTCTTCTGTGTTGGGTTTCTGGCTGATCTCGTGTTCTATCAGAATGTCCCGGGAGAGTGAAACATTGTAGCATGCAACGTTGTTATTTTATTCAAAGTTTCTAACTTGCTTCTGAACCGCAACCAACATTTAGAGGGAAGTGACATCCTAAATCGAGTAGGAGAGGATCCGATCAGAGCTTCTCAACATTCCTTCAGTCACGGCGCCCTTTAAAATTAGGCAAAATCTAATGGCCCCCATTTACAATGTTATTTATCAATGGGAAACCTGAGCATGGGGCCCCCCATCACATCAGAGGATCATCATATCAGAGGTCCCCCATCACATCAGAGGATCATCATATCAGAGGTCCCCCATCACATCAGAGCCCCCCAATCACAACATCAGAGACCCCCCCCCCATCACATCAGAGGTTCATCATATCAGAAGTCCCCCCATCGCATCAGAGCCCCCCAATCACAACATCAGAGACCCCCCCATCACATCAGAGGTTCATCATATCAGAGGTCCCCCCCCATCACACCAGAGCCCCCGAATCACAACATTAGAGACCCCCCCCCATCACATCAGAGGTTCATTATATCAGAGGTCCCCCATCACATCAGAGCCCCCCAATCACAACATCAGAGACCCCCCCCCATCACATCAGAGGTTCATCATATCAGAGGTCCCCCATCGCATCAGAGCCCCCCAATCACAACATCAGAGACCCCCCCCATATCACATCAGAGGTTCATCATATCAGAGGTCCCCCATCGCATCAGAGCCCCCCAATCACAACATCAGAGACCCCCCCCCCCCATATCACATCAGAGGTTCATCATATCAGAGGTCCCCCATCGCATCAGAGGCCCCCAATCACAACATCAGAGACCCCCTCCCATCATATCAGTGTAAAGTTTGGTTGAGGGGGGATTATGGTGTGGGCGTGTTTTTCAGGGGTTGGACTTGGCCCCTTAGTTCCAGTGAAGGGAACTCTTAAGGCGTCAGAATACCAAGATATTTTGGACAATTTCATGCTCCCAATTTTCTGGGAAAAGTTTGGGGACGGCCCCCTTCTTGTTCCAACATGACTGCGCACCAGAGCACAAAGCAAGGTCCATAAAGAGATGCATGAGCGATTTTGGGGTGGAGGAACTTGGCTGGCCTGCACAGAGTCCTGACCTCAACCCGATAGAACACCTTTAGGATGAATTAGAACGGACACTGCGAGCCAGGTCTTCTCGTCCAACAGCAATGCCTGACCTCACAAATGCTCTTCTGGAAGAACGGTCAAACATTCCCATAGACACACTCCTAAACCTTGTGGACGGCCTTCCCAGAAGAGTTGAAGCTGTTATAGCTGCAAAGGGCGGGGCCAACTCAATATTGAACCCTACGGACTAAGACTGGGATGTTATTAAAGTGCATGGGCTAGATTCAGGTAGCTGCGCCCCTTCTTACGGCGGCGCAGCGTATCATATTTACACTGCGCCACCGTAAGTTTGAGAGGCAAGTGCTGTATTCACAAAGCACTTGCCTCCTAACTTACGGCGGCGTATCGTAAATGGGGCCGGCGTAAGCGTGCGTCATTCAAATGATGTTAAGGGGGCGTGTTTTATTTAAATTAGGTTGCCCCCAGCGTATTTGTACGTTTTTTACGAACGACGCTTGCGCCGTTCGTGAAAAAATCCCAGTGCGCATGCTCGAATTTCTGACGCAAATCGTCATTGCTTTCGACGTGAACGTAAATTACGTCCAGCCCTATTTGCGAACGACTTACGCAAACAACGTAATAAATTCAAATTTCGAAGCGGGAACGACGTCCATACTTAACATTGGCTGCGCCACCTAATAGCAGGAGCAACGTTACGCCGAAAAAGCCTTACGCAAACGACGTAAAAAACTACCCCTGGGCGCACGTACGTTCGTGAATTCGACGTAACTAGGTAATTTGCATATTCTACGCCGAAAAAACAACGGAAGCGCCCCTAGCGGCCCCAACGTAATATTGCACACAATTATACGCCGCCGCATTCAAGTTACGTCGGCGGAGGAAGCCTATTTTTTAGACGTATCTGCCTTGGAGAATCGGCGTAACGATACGCCGACGCAGATTTGAAATTACGGCGGCGTATCTGGAGATACGCCGACGTAAATGTATGCTGAATCTAGCCCCATGTGCGTGTAAAGGCAGGCGTCCCAATACTTTTGGTAATATAGTGTGTGTTGGATGTCTCGTTCTCTTTCAGCAAACACGGGCCGGCCTCGGTAAACATCCTCAGTGCGGGGCGGGGACCTCTCCCGGGTTCTGTGTACACATTTAGGTAAGTCACCTGTTGCTGGTAGTTGATGTAACCTAGAGAGGAGGATTGTGGGAGTGCCGGGTAAACACAGACCAAGGACTGTATAGTATAGTTGGGTCGGAGCCACCAGAGGAGCCGGATAGACTTGTAGCTCTAATAATATAATAAAATATGATGACCACACACGGGGGAGGGGGTCAGTACATAGAGTGTAATATTTGTCCTCTGTACGCCATGAACACCACGTCACAGATTTACACCCCAACGATTGTTTCATCACAAAGGTGGAAGTCCCGCGTCTGGTAAACAGTCCCTGTAGTTCCCAGGCCAGGGTTTTCTCTGGGGAAGCTGAGCATACGGCACACTTGACACTTATGGAGAGTGGCCCGGATTCAAAGAGCAATTGCGCCTGCGTAACCATAGTTACGCAGCGCAATCGCTTACTTGCGCCGGCGTAACGAATGCTCCTGATTCAGGAACCTCGTTACGCCGACTGCAGGGTAAGATATGCGCGGCATAAGGCTCTTATGCCCGCATATCTTAGGCTGCATTCTTACGCAGGCCGCTAGGTGGCGTTCCCGTTGTGCTCAGCGTATAGTATGCAAATTGCATACCAACGCAGATTCACAACGTTACGCGAGCCCTGCGTACGCAGTTTACGTCGTTTGCGTACGGCGGTTTTCACGTAAGGCTAATAGCAGGGGCAGCCAATGTTACGTATACCCGTCGTTCCCGCGTCACAAAATTAAAAATTTACGTAGTTTGCGTAAGTGACTCGTGAATGGCGCTGGACGCCATTCACGTTCACTTTGAAGCAAATGACGTCCTTGCGACGTCATTTACCGCAATGCACGTCGGGAAAGTTTCCAGACGGAGCATGCGCTCTACGCTCGGCGCGGGAACGCGCCTAATTTAAATGATTCCCGCCCCCTACGGGATCATTTAAATTGCGCGCGCTTACGCCAAGCATTTTGCCGGAGCGCCCACGCCCAGGTGCCCTGCGCCCACGTAAAAAAAGCGCAGATGTTACTGAATCTACCCCAGTGTTTACTTATTGCTGATCACGTCAGTAAATCCTTGTTTTCGTATTCACCCTTTGTTCTCTCTCACGGCTGCCGATCTCCTGCGGCCTCTTTGCAGCCACTTCCTTAGCTGGATTCAGAGAGAGTTAGGCCGGCGTATCAGTAGATGCGCCGACCTAACTTGGAATCTGCGCCGTCCTAAGTTTAAGTGTATTCTCAAACTGAGATACACTTAAACCTAGCTAAGATACGACAGCCTGCGCCGTCGTATCTTAGGGTGCAATATTTAGGCTGGCCGCTAGGTGGCGCTTTCGTGGAGTTCGGCGTAGAATATGTAAATGACTAGATACGCCTATTCACGAACGTACGTGCGCCCGTCGCAGTAAAGATACGCCGTTTACGTAAGGCGTTTTCAGGCGTAAAGTTATTCCATCAAATAGCTGGCCTAGTCAATGTTAAGTATGGCCTTCGTTCCCGCGTTGAAATTTGAAAATTTTGCGTAAGTTGTCCGTGAATGGGGCTGGACGTAATTTACGTTCACGTCGAAACCAATACGTCCTTGCGGCGTACTTTGGCGCAATGCACACTGGGATATGTACACGGACGACGCATGCGCCGTTCGTAAAAAACGTCAATCACATCAGGTCACCCCCCATTAACATAAAACACGCCGCCTCATCCTAATTTGAATAAGGCGCGCTTACGCCGGCCCCATTTACGTTACGCCGCCGTAACTTAGGAGGCAAGTGCTTTGTGAATACAGTACTTGCCTCTCTGACTTAAGGCGGCGTAGCGTAAATGCGATACGCTACGCCGCCTTAAAGTTGCGGCGCCGTCTCTGAATCCAGATACCTGTCTGTGTTCTGCTTTGGGGCGGATTTATAGACGGTGACAACACTGGAAACATTTCCGTGTGTTGAAACACAGGGTGACAATGTAGGAACACAATTGGGAGACAAGAACAGAGCGTTGTCACCTTCCAAGAACAGAGCGTTGTCACCCTGTAACAGGAAGTGCCTGAGCAAGGACATTCAAGGCGGGATCAACAGGCTTTATTTTAACCACTTGCCGACCGCAATACGTTATCCATAACCCCAGTACGGTTTCTTTCAGCAGGCGGCTGGCTTTCTCTTGAGCCGCTGGAACGGTTTTCTGAAGCGGCAGGAAACGTCTCTATGGCCTTGGAGGACTGAAGTCATGACCTCACTTCTGGTCCAGGGTGGAAGAAAATATTTTTCTTTTTTTTTTTTCAGCCGGCGATTCTCTTTTTCATAAAAGTGGTCCAAGTGGCTGATTAAGTGCTGGATTGCTTTTAGAAGCAGCGGGAGGGGGTGTCCTCCCTCTCCCGTCGTGTTTCTCGGGCTTACCGCTCTTACCAGCGAACCCGGGGAACAATCCAATGGTTCGCACGGCTGGTCACAGAGGTGAGGAGGAGAGACTAGATCATTCCTCTCCACCTCTATGATCTAGGAGGACTGGAGCAATGTCATGATGTCACTTCCTGTCTAGGGC
This sequence comes from Rana temporaria, assembly GCF_905171775.1. Classification (NCBI taxonomy): domain Eukaryota; kingdom Metazoa; phylum Chordata; class Amphibia; order Anura; family Ranidae; genus Rana; species Rana temporaria. The sequence continues at coordinate 13,802,650 of NC_053501.1, forward strand.
TGAAGTAAGCATTTGTTTTCTTTTTTTTTAAAGCATAAGATCAATTTATTTATTGTTTTGGTTCTTTTGCTTTCAAAGGTAGGAGGAGAGATTTGGGGTCTTATAGATCCCTCCATAAAGAGGACCTGTCATCCCTTATTTCTATTACAGGGGATGTTTACATTCCTTGTAATAGGAATAAAAGTGATAAAAGAAAAAATTAAAGTGACAGTGTAAAAATATGTAAAAATAAATAATAATAATAATAATAAAAAATGTTTTTTTTTTTTTAAGTCAGCAACTACAAATACTGCAGCTGCTGACTTTTAATATATGAACACTTACCTGTCCTGGGCACCTGCGATGTCAGCACCTGAAGCCGATCTCCCCCTGGGCTCTCAAATGCTTCCGCCGCTGGTGAAGCTGCATTTGATGGACGCTGGTGAGGCTGCATTTGATGGGCACTGGTGAGGCTGCATTTGATGGGCGCTGTTGAGGCTGCATTGATGGGCAATAGTGAGGCTGCATTTAATGGGCACTGGTGAGGCTGCATTTAATGGGCACTGGTGAGGCTGCATTAATGGGCAATGGTGAGGCTGCATTTAATGGGCGCTGGTAAAGCTGCATTTGATGGGCTCTGGTAGGCCACATTGATGGGCGCTGGTAGGCTGCATTTGATGGGCGCTGGTGAGGCTGTATTTGATGGGCGCTGGTGAGGCTGCATTTGATGGGCGCTGGTGAGGCTGCATTTGATGGGCGCTGGTGAGGCTGAATTTGATGGGCGCTGGTGAGGCTGTATTTGATGGGCGCTGGTGAGGCTGTATTTGATGGGCGCTGGTGAGGCTGCATTTGATGGGTGCTGGTGAGGCTGAATTTGATGGGCGCTGGTGGGCTGCATTTGATGGGCGCTGGTGAGGCTGTATTTGATGGGCGCTGGTAAAGCTGCATTTGATTGGCGCTGGTGAGGCTGCATTTGATGGGCGCTTCATTAAAAAGGTGGGGTATACATGGGAAAAGAAAAGGGGGTGGAGTCAGGGGTGGAGCCAGGGGGGTGGCAAAATGAGGTTTTGCCTAGGGTGTCAAAAATCCTTGCACCAGCCCTGGCGCAATGATAAATCGCACATGCCCAGTACTAAAGGAAGTGGGTTGCATGACCCTGGCCGTCAGACTGAGGACATCTAGTGGCAGAAAAAATAATTCTGGGGTGAATTTTCTAAATGAAAGGTGAAATAGCTGGTTTTGGTCTTTTATGTTTTCCCGTCACTTCGTTGTTTTCTGGTTATTTTTGGTTGGGGCTCCTCCTTAAAGCTCAGCGCTCGTGATTACATCTACTAAGCAACATTCCTCGTTTTGCATAAGCACTATATTTAGGCCAAACCCGTCTGACACCCTGGGTGACGTTGCCTGGCATCACAAGGGTTACTAGCCGCCTATGCCAGGCCTGTCCCCATTGCACTAATTACCCGTTACATAACAATGACTTTTCTGTGCCAGCCACCATTGTTGCTGTTTATAGACACAGAGGATCCTGGGAGCTGCTCCAGTTTATTGCGGCGTCCAGGGAAACGATCGCTGCCTCTTCCTGCGATCTGCCCTCTAATTATTAAAACGGAGAAGGCTGGCATTAGCTTGGCTCAGGGCAACCCATTGGGTACGAGGCGCCGAGCACCTATTGTGTGTGTGCTGGGTGGGGAGGATTCCAGGAGCACAGGCCTGGGTCACAATCATCCGGTATGAATGTACGGCAGTTCAGGTACACAGCCAGCCCAGCACACCTTCATTCCACACACATTACTGCGCGCTAGAGGCTCGCCGCGAGGCCATGGACACCATCAAAGCACGATGGGGTAGGAAATACTTTACACTCTCCGTCTTCTCTGCCAATGAAAAGCAAGAAATAAACCGGTATGGAAGACTGCGCCGACCAATCACAGCAATGCTTGCTACAAGTTTGCAACAAAAACAATTGAGAACTCTCCTTATTTTTATTTTTTTGCACTGACATCCAAATTTCCGGGACAAGATTTCGGGGTGTACCCCCCCCCCCTTCTTCAAGGTCCAAGCAGCACACCTTGGTCAGTACTGCTTGGACCCTGAAGAAAAGGAGTGGGGGGGGGGGGGGTACACCCCGAAAGCTTGTCCTGGAAATGTGGATGTCAGTGCAAAAAAAAAAATGACAGTTCTCAATTGTTTTTGTTGCAAGTGCGCTAATCCGTCTCCATTCACCGCAATACAAGTCTGCAACAATCAGCCGTGTAGTTTAGGATTGTATCTTCTATGATTCTAGGATACATTGTATGTGTGGATGTCCTGTAGAGATACATTGTATGTGTGGATTTCCTGTAGAGAGATACATTGTATGTGTGGATTTCCTGTAGAGAGATACATTGTATGTGTGGATGTCCTGTATAGAGATACATTGTATGTGTGGATGTCCTGTAGAGAGATACATTGTATGTGTGGATGTCCTGTATAGAGATACATTGTATGTGTGATGTCCTGTATAGAGATACATTGTATGTGTGGATGTCCTGTAGAGATACATTGTATGTGTGGATGTCCTGTATAGAGATACATTGTATGTGTGGATGTCCTGTATAGAGATACATTGTATGTGTGATGTCCTGTAGAGAGATACATTGTATGTGTGGATGTCCTGTATAGAGATACATTGTATGTGTGGATGTCCTGTAGAGATACATTGTATGTGTGATGTCCTGTAGAGATACATTGTATGTGTGATGTCCTGTAGAGAGATACATTGTATGTGTGGATTTCCTGTAGAGAGATACATTGTATGTGTGGATGTCCTGTATAGAGATACATTGTATGTGTGATGTCCTGTAGAGATACATTGTATGTGTGATGTCCTGTATAGAGATACATTGTATGTGTGGATGTCCTGTAGAGATACATTGTATGTGTGATGTCCTGTAGAGATACATTGTATGTGTGATGTCCTGTAGAGAGATACATTGTATGTGTGGATGTCCTGTAGAGATACATTGTATGTGTGGATGTCCTGTAGAGAGATACATTGTATGTGTGATGTCCTGTAGAGAGATACATTGTATGTGTGGATGTCCTGTAGAGAGATACATTGTATGTGTGATGTCCTGTAGAGAGATACATTGTATGTGTGGATGTCCTGTAGAGATACATTGTATGTGTGATGTCCTGTAGAGAGATACATTGTATGTGTGATGTCCTGTATAGAGATACATTGTATGTGTGATGTCCTGTAGAGAGATACATTGTATGTGTGGATGTCCTGTAGAGATACATTGTATGTGTGATGTCCTGTAGAGAGATACATTGTATGTGTGATGTCCTGTAGAGATACATTGTATGTGTGGATGTCCTGTAGAGAGATACATTGTATGTGTGGATGTCCTGTATAGAGATACATTGTATGTGTGGATGTCCTGTATAGAGATACATTGTATGTGTGGATGTCCTGTATAGAGATACATTGTATGTGTGATGTCCTGTAGAGATACATTGTATGTGTGGATGTCCTGTAGAGATACATTGTATGTGTGGATGTCCTGTAGAGATACATTGTATGTGTGATGTCCTGTAGAGATACATTGTATGTGTGGATGTCCTGTAGAGATACATTGTATGTGTGGATGTCCTGTAGGGAGATACATTGTATGTGTGGATGTCCTGTATAGAGATACATTGTATGTGTGGATGTCCTGTATAGAGATACATTGTATGTGTGGATTTCCTGTAGAGAGATACATTGTATGTGTGATGTCCTGTAGAGATACATTGTATGTGTGATGTCCTGTAGAGAGATACATTGTATGTGTGATGTCCTGTAGAGATACATTGTATGTGTGGATGTCCTGTAGAGATACATTGTATGTGTGGATGTCCTGTAGAGATACATTGTATGTGTGGATGTCCTGTAGAGATACATTGTATGTGTGATGTCCTGTAGAGATACATTGTATGTGTGGATGTCCTGTAGAGAGATACATTGTATGTGTGGATGTCCTGTAGAGATACATTGTATGTGTGGATGTCCTGTAGAGATACATTGTATGTGTGGATGTCCTGTAGAGATACATTGTATGTGTGGATGTCCTGTAGAGATACATTGTATGTGTGATGTCCTGTATAGAGATACATTGTATGTGTGGATGTCCTGTATAGAGATACATTGTATGTGTGATGTCCTGTAGAGATACATTGTATGTGTGGATGTCCTGTAGAGATACATTGTATGTGTGGATGTCCTGTAGAGAGATACATTGTATGTGTGGATGTCCTGTAGAGATACATTGTATGTGTGGATGTCCTGTAGAGAGATACATTGTATGTGTGGATGTCCTGTATAGAGATACATTGTATGTGTGGATGTCCTGTATAGAGATACATTGTATGTGTGGATGCTCCTAGAAGCTAAATAGTGTTATCCTATGTGTCCCTGCGCGCTACTTTAGGCTACTTTGAGCAGAAAAAAGAATCGTTTTTGTTGAGTTTTTTTTCCAGCAGAAACGCTGCTAAACGCTACTAATAGCATTTTTTGGGGCTTTTTTTTTCCTCCCTTAAAACGTTTAGCAGCGTTTTCTAAAGATAACCTCAGGAGACCAAAAAACAAGTATTATTAACTATTTTAGCCATTCTGTGAGAGAAGAGAAAGCTACAGACAGATCAGTGCGCTTTAAATGTGGTCTCTCCCCTCCCCCCTCTCTCCCCCCCCCCCCCTCTCTCTCTCTCCCCCCTCGCTCTCTCCCCCTCTCTCTCCTCTCCCCCTCTCTCTCTCCTCTCCCTCTCTCTCCCCTCTCCTCTCTCTCCCCCTCTCTCTCTCCTCTCCTCCTCTCTCTCCCCCCCCTCTCTCTCCCCCTCGCTCTCTCCTCTCTCTCCCCTCCTCTCTCTCTCCCTTGCTCTCTCCTCTCTCTCCCATCTCTCTCCCCCTCTCTCTCCCCCCCTCTCTCCCCCCCTCTCTCTCCCCTCCCCTCTCTCTCCTCCTCTCTCTCTCCCCCTCTCTTGCTCTCCCCCTCGCTCTCTCTCATCTCCCATCTCTCTCTCTCTCTCTCTCTCTCATCTCTCTCTCTCCTCTCCCCATCTCTCTCTCTTCCTCTCTCCTCCCTCCTCTTTTCTCCCCCTCTCTGTTTCTCTCTCCCCTCTCTCTCTGCCCCTCTCCCCCTCTCTCTCTCCTCCCCCCTCTCCCCCCTATTTCTCTCCTCTCCCCTCTCTCTTCCCCCCTCTCCTATCTCCCCCTCTCTCCTCTCCCTCTCTTCTCTCCCCCTCTCTTCTCTTCTCTCCTCTCCCCTCTCTCTCTCCTCTCCCCTCTCTCTCTCTCCTCTCCCCCCATTTCTCTCCTATCCCCCCTCTCTCCCCTCTCTCCTCTCCCCCTCTCTCTTTTCCCCCCTCTCTCTCCTCTTCTCTCCCCTGTCTCCTCTCCCCCTCTCTTTCCTCTCTTCTCCCCTCCCCTTCTTACTCTCTCCCTCTCTCTCCTCTCCCTCCTCTTCGCCCCCTTCTTCTCTCCACTCTCTCTCCTCTCCCTCCTCTTCTCCCCCTTCTTCTCTCCACTCTCTCTCCTCTCCCCCTCTCTCTCCTCCCCTCCCCCTCTCCTCTCTCTCCTCTCCCCCTCTACTCCCACACTCTTCTCTCCCCCCTCTCTCTCTCCCTCTCCTTTCCCCTTCCCCTCTCCTACCCCCCTCTCCTCCTCTCTCTCTCTCTCACCCCCCCTCTCTCTCTCTCTCTCTCTTTCTCTCTCCCCCTCTCTCTCTGTCTCCCCCCCTCTCCCTCTCTTCTCCCTCCCTCTCACTCTTTACTCTCTTTCCCCCTCTTTCTCTCTCTCTTCTCTCTCTCTCTTCTCTCTCTCTCTCTCTCTCTCTCTCTCTCTCTTTCTCTGTCACCCCTCTCTCTCTTTACTCTCTCCCCCTCTTTCTTTCTCTCTCTCTCTCAATCTCTCCTCTCTCTCTCTATTTCAGGTGTGACTTGCATTGACATCTGTGTAAATGAGGTCGCACAGATGTCATCAAGCCGCACATGAAATCACACTGATCGACGGCTTCACAATCACACTGAAATAACGCAGATTTCAAAGCCGGGTGGGAAATAAAGATCTGGGAGGGGACACAGCTCCACTTTTTCTACATTTTATTTTGATATTTTTTCTTTTTAGATTTTGATTGGTCGGCATAGTCTTCTATACAGGTGTGTGGCTTGATTTCTCTTCTTATTACAGGGCTTGTCAAATTTTCTCTGAATCTAGGAGCCGGCTAAAAAAAGTTAGAACACGGAAAAATGCATGTTGCGCTTGCGGTGCTGTTGATTGTTGGTGGCACCCCTATCGCGGCCAGCAGATGCGCATTTTCATGTGCAAAAAATGTAAGAAAACAAAAAGGTGCAGGAGCCTCTTTGATGCGATTGTCGCATGTAGGGCGGGCATCCCATTTGTTTGATTTCTTGTAGTGTGAAAATGTGCGCAACAAAATACACGCACACTCAATTACATGACACTCAGATATGAATGCAGAATAAAGGCTTGTGCACTAGTGGTTTGGGGGAGCGGAGTGATAAAACCCTGCGGATGAATGGTGCTTTTACCCCCCCCAGGAATGATACAGTGATACCCATTGTCATGGTGGCTATACTGCCTGCTGAACGTGACCCATTCAAGTGAATGCGGCCGCTCTGCAAGTCCCCTGGAACCGCGTGCAATGCGCGGCTACGACATGCAAGTTCAAGCATGAAGGGGTTAAAGCAGGCGGGGAGGACGCTGTACAACACCTCCTCACCACCTGTCACATGGTCTCTGAAGAGTGATCTGAATGCAGATCACTCTTCAGAGAGCATCACAAATGTGAACAAGCCCTTGTCATTTTTCATTCGTTTTAAATATGTAGAATTTTTCGAAAATCTGCGGCCAGCATGGAGAGAAGATTCCTCAGGGGGGTTCTCTTTACAATATATAATGTATAAAATGTGTAAACATTTTGTCCTTAAGCTTCTTTAGCAAGTTAATAGGCTGCGTTATGCGTGACGCTTGTGAATTGTGCTTTATAAATCGCTACCGGGAACCTGCAATCCCACTAAATGATATGTGAACGGGGCCTAATGCTTGAATCGTGCCTCATCATTGGTATCAGTGGGAGGAATAGTTTCCCATCATTGGTATCAGTGGGAGGAATAGTTTCCCATCATTGGTGTCAGTGGGAGGAATAGTGCCTCATCATTGGTGTCAGTGGGAGGAATAGTGTCTCATCATTGGTATCAGTGGGAGGAATAGTTTCCCATCATTGGTGTCAGTGGGAGGAATAGTGCCTCATCATTGGTGTCAGTGGGAGGAATAGTGGCGCATCATTGTTGTCAGTGGGAGGAATAGTGACGCATCATTGGTGTCAGTGGGAGGAACAGTGCCCGTAGTTTGGAGACCACGGTTTTGTATCAAACCGACAGGCCCAGCAACTGGTATTGTCAATGTATCCTCTTCATCGCAGACCATTCTCTTTTTCTCCTTGCTTCCACGCCATTGTTTTTATCAGCTGTGGACCTCCTACCTAAATTATTGAGCCCAGGGACGGAAACTGTTAACTCTCCATCATACAGAGACGTTATAGACCATTGTGCTCTTTCAACCTTGCGGTAACAGGTAGGGGGAATACCATTTTCTGTTCCACTACTATAACTTTTCTACTGTGTAGAAAGCCAGGTCCATAAAGACATGGTGTGATGTACAGAGCTCGGACCTCAACCCTACAGAACACCATTGGGATAAATTGGAACTGCAATTATAAGCCAATTCTTTTTGGTGCCCAAAGTGTGGCACATTAACCAGGTCTACTTATCCAACATCGGTACCTGCCTTTACTAATGGGTGGTCTGTGTTTTGGGATGGTGGTGGATGTTGGGTTCCTTTTCCTCTCTGTGGTCCTTGATGGTGGTTGATGTCGGGTTCCTTTTCCTCTCTGCGGTCCTGGATGGTGGTGGATGTTGGGTTCCTTTTCCTCTCTGTGGTCCTGGATGGTGGTGGATGGTGGGTTCCTTTTCCTCTCTGTGGTCCTGGATGGTGGTGGATGTTGGGTTCCTTTTCCTCTCTGTGGTCCTGGATGGTGGTGGATGTTGGGTTCCTTTTCCTCTCTGTGGTCCTGAATGTTGGGTTCCTTTTCCTCTCTGTGGTCCTGGATGGTGGTGGATGTTGGGTTCCCTTTCCTCTCTGTGGTCCTGGATGGTGGGTTCCTTTTCCTCTCTGTGGTCCTGGATGGTGGTGGATGTTGGGTTCCTTTTCCTCTCTGTGGTCCTGGATTATGGTGGATGTTGGGGTTCCTTTTCCTCTCTGTGGTCCTGGATTATGGTGGATGTTGGGTTCCTTTTCCTCTCTGTGGTCCTGGATGGTGGGGGATGTTGGGTTCCTTTTCATCTCAGGGGTCCTGGATGGTAGTGGACGTTGGGTTAAATTTCCTCTCTGTGGTCCTGGATGGTGGGGGATGTTGGGTTCCTGACATTGTTCGGAATGGTGGTAGTTGCTGGGTTGCAGTCTGTGGTCCCGGATGATAGTTGGTGCTGGGTTTTTGTTGTTGGTGGTTAAGGGTGGAGGTAAGCCCAAGATTCCGGTTGAGGATCCTGGATGGTAGTGGGCTTTGCCTTCCAGTTTCTTATCCTGGATGATGGAGCTTTGTTAGGAAAGTCTTGTGAATGGTTGTAGTTCTGAAATATGGTGGTTATTGGTTTCCTGTCTGCGGTCCTGGATGGTGGTGGGTGCAGGGTTCCTGTATTTTCCTAGATGGTAGTGGGCTTTAGGTTCCTGTCAAAGACATTGTACACAATTGTGCTCTTTCAACCTTATGGTAACAGTTTGGGGAACAACCTATTCTGTTCCAGTATGACTGTGCCCCTGTGTACAAAGCCAGCTCTATAAAGACATGGATAACCAGTTTGGTGTGGAAGAACTCAAGTGTCCTGCACAGAGCTCTGACCTCAATCCTACCGAATACCATTGGGATGAATTGAATCTGTGATTGTGAGCCACGCCTTTTTTGGTGCCCAACGTGTGGCACATAAGCCAGGTCTTCTCATCTAACATCGGTACCTGCCCTCACTGATGGGCACAAATTGTGGGAAACATTCCCAGTTTGACTAGTTTGGTGTAGAGGAACTCGAGTCCTGAGCTCAACCCTACTGAGCACCTTTAGGATAAATTGGAACTCTGATTGTGAGCCAGGTCCTGCCCTTACAAATGATCTTTTGGCTGATTGGGCACAAATACCCACAGACACCCTCCAAAATTTTGACGAAAGCCTTTCCAGAAGAAAGGATCCAGCTCCATATAGACATGGCTTGGTGTGGAGGAACTGGAGTGTCCTGCAGAGAGCCCTGATCACAACCTACTCCTTTGGGTTGAGTTGGGAGGTTCTCATCCAACGTGACCTCACAAATGGGTACAAATTCCCTCTGACACTTTCTAAATCTTGTGGAAAGTCGTTCCAGATTAGTCTAGGATGTTATAGCTGAAAAATGGGACAACACTATCAATGGACATGGGGCGAGGGGACAACACTATATCAATGGCCATGGGGCGAGGGGACAACACTATAACAATGGACATGGGGCGAGGGGACAACACTATATCAATGGCCATGGGGCTAGGGGACAACACTATATCAATGGACATGGGGCGAGGGGACAACACTATATCAATGGCCATGGGAGGAGAGGACAACACCATATTAATGGCCATGGGGCGAGGGGACAACACTATATCAATGGCCATGGAAGGAGGGGACAACACCATATTAATGGCCATGGGGCGAGGGGACAACACCATATTAATGGCCATGGGGCGAAGGGACAACACTATATCAATGGCCATTGGAGGAAGGGACAACACCATATCAATGGCCATGGGGCGAGGGGACAACACCATATCAATGGCCATGGGAGGAGGGGACAACACCATATTAATGGCCATGGGGCGAGGGGGCAACACCATATTAAAGGCCATGGGGCGAGGGGACAACACTATATCAATGGCCATTGGAGGAAGGGACAACACCATATCAATGGCCATGGGGTGAGGGGACACCACTATATCAATGGCCATGGGAGGAGGGGACAACACCATATTAACGGGCATGGGGCGAGGGGGCAACACCATATTAATGGCCATGGAGCGAGGGGACAACACTATATCAATGGCCATTGGAGGAAGGGACAACACCATATTAATGGCCATGGGGCAAGGGGACAACACTATATCAATGGCCATGGGAGGAAGGGACAACACCATATTAATGGCCATGGGGCAAGGGGACAACACTATATCAATGGCCATGGGAGGAAGGGACAACACCATATTAATGGCCATGGGGCGAGGGGGCAACACCATATTAATGGCCATGGAGCGAGGGGACAACACTATATCAATGGCCATTGGAGGAAGGGACAACACCATATTAATGGCCATGGGGCGAGGGGACAACACTATATCAATGGCCATGGGAGGAGGGGACAACACCAAAATTAATGGCCATGCGGCGAGGGGGCAACACCATTTTAATGGCCATGGGGCGAGGGGACAACACTATATCAATGGCCATTGGGTGATGGGGCAACATCATAATAATAATTGTGATTTTGAAACAAGCTCATGTAGGTATGGTGGTCAGGCGTCCACAAATGATCGTTATATAGCGTAGCAATCCATTGGCAGGACCTCCAGCAGTACTTTGTGGACGTTTGGCTTCCAATGATATGTTGAATTTGTAATTTTTGTAGATAGTTGTGTTGGAGTCGCATTGTTTATGGCTATCCTACAGTTGCATGCAAAGCAGCTGCTGTGAAAGATGAATTGTGCGCCGGCTGCTGGTAATAGCGCGGTGTTATCGCTGATATCATGCTAATTCACGGAGGCTCTGTGAGAGCGGCGTGTGTTCTCTGGAGAAATTTGTGTTATTAATATGAAAATAAAATTGAAATAAGACCTTGAGGCAGTAGAATGGGGAGATTATTTCCTCCTCTAATCTCCATTATTAATCTGTAATATTACATTTTAATCACTGCCCATTCAGGGAGACAGTAACAGTTTATTGGATTGAGATAAAGTCATTTTTTTCAGTGCTGAATAACATAGTAATTATGTGAAGAGCCTGTGGTCCTAGATGGTAGTGGAGTTTATGTTCCTCTTCCTGTCTGTGGTCCTGGATGGTGGTGGGTGCAGGGTTCATGTTCCTGTCTGTGGTCCTAGATGGTGGTGGGTGCAGGGTTCCTTTTCCTGTCTGTGGTCCTAGAAGGTGGTGGGTGCAGGGTTCCTGTTCCTGTCTGCGGTCCTAGATGGCGGTGGGTGCAGGGTTCCTGTTCCTGTCTGCGGTCCTGGAATGTGGTGGGTGCAGGGTTCCTGTTCCTGTCTGTTGTCCTAGATGGTAGCTTTAGGTTCCCGTCAATGGTTGTGGATAATGATGGATGCTGGGTTCCTCTTCCTGTCTGTGGTCCTGGATGGTGGTGGGTGCAGGGTTCCTGTTCCTGTCTGCGGTCCTGGATGGTGGTGGGTGCAGGGTTCCTGTTCCTGTCTGTTGTCCTAGATGGTAGCTTTAGGTTCCCGTCAATGGTTGTGGATAATGATGGATGCTGGGTTCCTCTTCCTGTCTGTGGTCCTGGATGGTGTTGGGTGCTAGGTTCCAAATATTCTGAAATATGGTGGGTGTTGGTTTTCTGTCTGTGGTCCTGGATGGTTGTGGGTGCAGGGTTCCTGTTCCTGTATGTAGTCCTAGATGGTAGGCTTTAGGTTCCTCACAGGGGTTCTGGATAGTGATGAATGGCAAGTTTGTTTCCTGTCCTGGATGGTGGTGGGCTTTAGGTTCCTAATGTTCTGAAATATGGTGGGTGTCGATTTCTTGTCTGTGGTCCAGGATGGTTGTGGGTGAAAAGTTCCTGTCCCTGTCTGTGGTTCTAGATGGTAGTAAGCTTTAGGTTCCTGTTCCTGACTGTGGTCCAAGATGGTAGCGGGCTTAAGGTTCCTGTTCCTGACTATGGTCCTAGATGGTAGTGAGCTTTAGGTTCCTGTTCCTGACTGTGGTCCTAGATGGTAGTGAGCTTTAGGTTCCTGTTCCTGACTATGGTCCTAGATCAAGGGTCTCAAACTGGTGGCCCTCCAGCTGTTGTAAAACTATAAGTCCCATCATGCCTCTGCCTGTGGGAGTCATGCTGGTAACTGTCATTCTTGCAATGCCTCATTGGACTTGTAGTTTTGCAACAGCTGGAGGGCCGCCAGTTTGAGACGCCTGTCCTAGATGGTAGTGAGCTTTAGGTTCCTGTTCCTGTCTGTGGTCCTAGATGTTGTTGGTTGCAGGGTTCCTATTCCTGTCTGTGGTCCTAGATGGTGGTGGGTGCAGGGTTCCTGTTCATGTCTGTGTTCCTAGATGGTAGTGAGCTTTAGGTTCCTGTTCCTGTCTGTGTTCCTAGATGGTAGTGAGCTTTAGGTTCCTGTTCCTGACTGTGGTCCTAGATGGTAGTGGGCTTTAGGCTCCTGTTCCTGACTGTGGTCCTAGATGTTGTAGGTTGCAGGGTTCCTATTCCTGTCTGTGGTCCTAGATGGTAGCAAGCTTTAGGTTCCTGTCAATTGTTCTGAATGGTGGCGGATGCTGTGTTCCCTTTCCTGTCTGTTGCCCTGAATGGGGGTGAGTGCTAGGTTCCTAATGTTTTGATATATGGTGTGTGTTGGTTTCCTGTCCATGGTCCTGGATGATGGTGGGTGCCGTGTTTCTGTCCCTTTCTGTGGTCCTAGATCAGTGGTTCTCAACCTTGCTAGCGCCATGACCCCTTGATAAAATTTCCCAAGTTGTGGGGACCCCTAACAGTAAAATTATTTGCGTGGCAAGACAAGTAATTTGCGCCCCTAACCCACAGACATTTAGGGCCAGATTCACAGTGCAAGTACGCCGGCGTATCTACTGATACGCCGGCGTACTTTCAAATTTCCCGCGTCGTATCTTTAGTTTGAATCCTCAAACCAAGATACGACGGCATCTGGCTTCGATCCGACAGGCGTACGGCTTCGGATCGTAGGTGCAATACTTCGGCGCCCGCTGGGTGGAGTTTGCGTCGTTTTCCGCATCAGGTATGCTAATTATATTTTTCCGGCGATCCATGAAGGTACGCGCGCATTCTCTTACGTCGTCGCTAGTCGGCTTTTCCCGGCGTATAGTTAAAGCTGCTATTATGTGGCGTATAGATAGACCTGCCATGTTAAAGTATGGCCGTCGTTCCCGCGTAAAATTTTTTCTTTTTTTGCGTAAGGCCTCGTACAGACAACCGGATCTATCCGCTGGGATTGATTCGCGGATCAGTTCCAGCGCACTGTGAGAAGATCAGAGTGCGCGGTGAAATCAGAGGAAGCCGCTTTAGTCCAGGAGAGGAGCCGGTACACCTGTGCTAGAATGGAGGGAGGATTGTGTTCCTCATAGAGTGTTTCCGGTAGAGTGCTCCCCGCAGAGTGCTCCCGGTAGAGTGCTCCTGATAGAGTGCTCCTCGTAGAGTGTTCCCGGTAGAGTGCACCCGGTAGAGTGTTCCCGGTAGAGTGCTCCCCGTAGAGTGCTCCCGGTAGAGTGTTTGCGGTAGAGTGCTCCTCATAGAGTGTTCCCAGTAGAGTGCTCCCAGTATAATACTCCCCATAGAGTGTTCCCGGTAGAGTGCTCCCCGTGGAGTGCTCCCCGTAGAGTGCTCCCCATAGAGTGCTCCCGGTAGTGTTCCCGATAGAGTGCTCCTCGTAGAGTGTTCCCGATAGAGTGCTCCTCGTAGAGTGTTCCGGTAGAGTGCTCCTTGTAGAGTGTTCCCGGTAGAGTGCTCCTCGTAGAGTGTTCCCGGTAGAGTGTTCCCGGTAGAGTGCTCCTCGTAGAGTGTTCCCGGTAGAGTGCTCCTCATAGAGTGTTCCCGGTAGAGTGCTCCCCATAGAGTGTTCCCGGTAGAGTGCTCCCGGTAGAGTGTTTGCGGTAGAGTGCTCCTCGTAGAGTGTTCCCGATAGAGTGCTCCTTGTAGAGTGTTCCCGGTAGAGTGCTCCTTGTAGAGTGTTCCCGGTAGAGTGCTCCTTGTAGAGTGTTCCCGGGAGAGTGCTCCCCGTAGAGTGCTCCCGGTAGAGTGTTTGTTGTAGAGTGCTCCCAGTAGAGTGTTTGCAGTAGAGTGTTCCCGGTAGAGTGTTCCCGGTAGAGTGTTTGCGGTAGAATGCTCCTGGTAGAGTGTTCCCGGTAGAGTGTTCCCGGTAGAGTGCTCCTCGTAGAGTGCTCCCAGTAGAGTGTTTGCGTTAGAGTGCTCCCGGTAGAGTGCTCCCGGTAGAGTGTTCCCGGTAGAGTGTTCCCGGTAGAGTGTTTGCGGTAGAGTGCTCCCGGTAGAGTGTTCCCGGTAGAGTGCTCCCGGTAGAGTGTTCCCGGTAGAGTGTTTGCGGTAGAGTGCTCCCGGTAGAGTGTTCCCGGTAGAGTGTTTGCGGTAGAGTGCTCCCGGTAGAGTGTTCTCGGTAGAGTGCTCCCGGTAGAGTGTTTGCGGTAGAGTGCTCCCGGTAGAGTGTTCCCCGTAGAGTGTTCCCCGTAGAGTGTTCCCGGTAGAGTGCTCCCGGTAGAGTGCTCCCGGTAGAGTGTTCCCGGTAGAGTGCTCCCCGTAGAGTGTTCCCGGTAGAGTGTTCCCAGTAGAGTGCTCCCGGTAGAGTGTTCCCAGTAGAGTGTTTGCGGTAGAGTGCTCCCGGTAGAGTGTTCCCTGTAGAGTGTTCTCGGTAGAGTGCTCCCGGTAGAGTGTTTGCGGTAGAGTGCTCCCGGTAGAGTGTTCCCCGTAGAGTGCTCCCCGTAGAGTGCTCCCCGTAGAGTGCTCCCAGTAGAGTGTTCCCGGTAGAGTGTTCCCGATAGAATGCTCCTCGTAGAGTGTTCCCGGTAGAGTGCTCCCGGTAGAGTGTTCCCGGTAGAGTGCTCCCGGTAGAGTGTTCCCGGTAGAGTGTTCCCGGTAGAGTGTTTGCGGTAGAGTGCTCCCGGTAGAGGGTTCCCGGTAGAGTGCTCCCGGTAGAGTGTTCCCGGTAGAGTGTTTGCGGTAGAGTGCTCCCGGTAGAGTGTTCCCGGTAGAGTGTTTGCGGTAGAGTGCTCCCGGTAGAGTGTTCTCGGTAGAGTGCTCCCGGTAGAGTGTTTGCGGTAGAGTGCTCCCGGTAGAGTGTTCCCCGTAGAGTGTTCCCCGTAGAGTGTTCCCGGTAGAGTGCTCCCGGTAGAGTGTTCCCGGTAGAGTGTTCCCGGTAGAGTGCTCCCCGTAGAGTGTTCCCGGTAGAGTGTTCCCGGTAGAGTGCTCCCGGTAGAGTGTTCCCAGTAGAGTGTTTGCGGTAGAGTGCTCCCGGTAGAGTGTTCCCGGTAGAGTGTTCTCGGTAGAGTGCTCCCGGTAGAGTGTTTGCGGTAGAGTGCTCCCGGTAGAGTGTTCCCTGTAGAGTGTTCCCCGTAGAGTGTTCCCGGTAGAGTGCTCCCAGTAGAGTGTTCCCGGTAGAGTGTTCCCGATAGAATGCTCCTCGTAGAGTGTTCCCGATAGAATGCTCCTCGTAGAGTGTTCCCGGTAGAGTGCTCCCGGTAGAGTGTTCCCGGTAGAGTGTTCCCGGTAGAGTGCTCCCGGTAGAGTGTTCCCGGTAGAGTGTTCCCCGTAGAGTGCTCCCGGTAGAGTGCTCCCGGTAGAGTGCTCCCAGTAGAGTGTTCCCGGTAGAGTGTTCCCGATAGAATGCTCCTCGTAGAGTGTTCCCGGTAGAGTGCTCCCGGTAGAGTGTTCCCGGTAGAGTGTTCCCGGTAGAGTGCTCCCGGTAGAGTGTTCCCGGTAGAGTGTTCCCCGTAGAGTGCTCCCCTTAGAGTGTTCCCGGTAGAGTACTCCCGGTAGAGTGCTCCCGGTAGAGTGTTCCCGGTAGAGTGTTTGTGGTAGAGTGCTCCCGGTAGAGTGTTCCCAGTAGAGTGTTTGTGGTAGAGTGCTCCCGGTAGAGTGTTTCCGGTAGAGTGTTCTCGGTAGAGTGCTCCCGGTAGAGTGCTCCCGGTAGAGTGTTCCCGGTAGAGTGTTCCCGGTAGAGTGTTCCCGGTAGAGTGTTCCCGGTAGAGTGTTTGCAGTTCTCTCTGTTTTCTGAGTGGTTTTCTATAACAGGTCGGCTGATTGCGCTCTTCTCATTCAGAGATTGCGGAGTCAGGCCACTTACCGGTGACATTATGTAAATCGCTCCCTATAATGAGGACATTCGGTGAGCGGCATTGCGATGGATTATTTATAGAGCGATATGTTTATCTGTCATTACAAGTGTCGGTCACACCCACATTCACACACCTCTCGTAGTTTCATGTGTGTGAATCACCCGAGTAATATTGGAAACATGTCATTAGAGGGAGCAGAGGATTATGGGAGTAGCAGGCAGCACCTTTGTAGTTGTACAAAGTCACTTCCCGGAGCCAAATTCCTCCTTCCAGATCTTCATCAAATGCATTTCTACTGTTCCTGGGACTGGCAGCCAGGAGAAGGCATTTCCTCATTCTCCTCTCCCCCAGTGATCAGACTGTACATTATAACTTTGTAGAAGGAGGCCTTTCCTCAGTCTCCCCTCCCCCATGTGTTTGATAGTAGGTGTCCCTAATTCCTAGTTCAAAATATTGGGAGGTATTTATGCGCCACAGTGGCATACAGCCAAGATGGCCGTGGTGACTCATTAGCAGCATGCAGCGGTCATCTTGGGATGCCAAATTACATTCCATATGGCTGGTGACAAGACCAAAAGCGGGGGCCCAAAACAAACCCCCCCTCTCAAGTCTCACTCTCCAGGCCCCGGCTACTACTGGGTGGGGAGAGGAGGAAGATCACTCCACCAGGGAAGGCAAGGAGATAAGCAGGCGGGCGGCTGGCCGGGACTTGAGCCATGCAAGCGGAGTTGGATGGGCACCCGAAACCGAAGAAATATTCCCTCCGCTCCGACCAGCACATGATCATCAGAAAGGGGCACAGATAATAAAAAAATACAACCCCCTAAGCTAGTACAGTGTTTGACAAATTTGCTTGGAATCTAGGAGCCAGCTAAAAAAGTTAGGAGCCAGAAAACGCGCCCCGTCCCGACGAGCTTGCGCGCTGAAGCGAACACATACGTGAGCAGCGCCCGCATATGTAAACGGTGTTCAAACCACACATGTGAGGTATCGCCGCGATTGGTAGAGCGAGAGCAATAATTCTAGCCCTAGACCTCCTCTGTAACTCAAAACATGCAACCTGTAGAATTATTTAAACGTCGCCTATGAAGATTTTAAAGGGTAAAAGTTTGTCGGCATTCCACGAGCGGACGCAATTTTGAAGCGTGACATGTTGGGTATGAATTTACTCGGCGTAACATTATCTTTCATAATATTAAAAAAAATGGGGATAACTTTACTGTTGTCTTATTTTTTTATTAAAAAAAGTGTAATTTTTCCCCAAAAAAAGTGCGCTTGTAAGACCGCTGCGCAAATACGCCATGACAGAAAGTATTGCAACGATCGCCATTTTATTCTCTAGGGTGTTAGTATAAAAAATATATGTAATGTTTGGGGGTTCTAATTAGAGGGAAGAATATGGCAGTGAAAATAGTGAAAAATTACATTAGAATTGCTGTTTAACTTGTAATGCTTAACTTGTAATACCAACGGCTCACCACCAGATGGCGCCAGCTCACATCTAGTGGTAATAACTTGTAATACCAACGGCTCACCACCAGATGGCGCCAGCTCACCTTCCAAGCCAAGTCGCCAGGACACTATTTCTAGTCGCCATGGCGACCTGGCGCCCGGGATTTGTCGAGCCCTGAGCTAGTAGGAGCAGCAGAGCGGGGGGGGGGGGGTGTAATTCAGATTTTTTTTTTTTATTCTGCACTGACTGTCTTTGAAATTGCCCCTGCCCTGTTCAAATCCAATCCGGGGACAAAACCGGGGACAGTTGTGGTACAGGCACAGTGTCCTCAATCCGGGGCCTGTCCCCGGGGATGTCTGGCCACCCTACACCACCCTCCAGCACAAAGCAAACTGGAGGGCATCGGCTGCTGCGAGGGAAGCAATGTGGGAGGTTAGGAGAGCTGAACCTAGCTGGGGCCCCAGGATCAGGGGCCCAGCAGTGGGCGGAGAATCTCGATCATGGGTGCTCAACCTGCGGCCCTCCAGCTGTTTTGGAACGACAAGTCCCATCATGCCTCTGCCTTCGGGAGTCATGCTTGTAACTGTCAGCCTTGTGCAATGCATCATGGGACTTGTCGTTCCAAAACAGCTGGAGGGCCACAGGTTGAGCGCGCCTGATCTAGATCGACCATGGGGGGGGGGATCATAAATGATCGGATAGCACAGGATCACTAACCTTTCCTCATTTCGATCCAATCAGCTGCTGCGTCGAGCAGCACTAAACCTTTCTAGGGAGCCGATTGGCTCTCTTCAGTTGGGCCCGAGGAGCCCTTTGCTTTAGTTCCGTATTTTATTGGATTATCCAGTTATTGAATCTCTCTCTCCCACGTGTTCAGTTTTGTCTCCACGCCGAGTCTTCTCATAGCAGCTTTCTATGTAAATATTTAATGGCGGAGTAGCAGCTGGAGCCGCATTGTGCGCGTTGGGAGGCAGCTCCGGGCGTTTGCTGCACTTACAGTAATATCCGCCGCCCTGGAGATTCCGCTACGTTTTTTTTCTCCCCGCGTTCAATACACAAAATCTAAAATGTAACGTTGTTCCTCGGATGTTTCTTCACGCCGATTTATGTCAAAGGCACTGAACTTTAACCACCTCCAGTCCCGGCCTTTTTCTGGCACTTTGGTTACATGTAACAATCAGTATTTTTTGCTCGAAAATTTCTTGGAACCGCCAAATATTATATAGCAGAGGCCCTGGAGAATAAAATGGCGGGTTTTGCAATTTTTTTTTATGTCACATGGTATTTGCGCAGAGATTTTTCGGACCCAAATTTTGTGGAAAAAACACACTTTTTTTTTATTTTAATGCAAAACAAAAACACAAATACATAACGTAATTTTTTTTGTAAACTATAAAAGATAATGTTACACCGAGTAAATAGATACCAAACATGTCACGCTTTAAAAGTGCACATGCCCGTGCAATGGCGACAGACGCCGTAAATTTTACTGTTCATAAGGGATACTTAAAAAAAAACATTTACACTCAGGTTATCACTTTAGATTTAGAGAGGTCTGGTGGTAGAAGTTCTGCCCATGGCCGTGGTGATACCTCACATGTGAGGGGCGAGCGCTGTTTGCGTGCACGCGGGACCAATACATGCATCAGGGGCACTTAAATAGATGGGAGGATGTCATGCAGTGTGGCGGGTATAGGCAGCAGCTCCAGGCTAGCGATGTGGGGTCCGGGCAGTGGCTCTAGGCTAGCGGGTGCGGGGTCTGGGCAGTGGCTCCAGGCTAGCGGGTATGCGGTCTGGGCAGCAATCGAGGATAGCGGGGTCTGGGCAGCAGCTTCAGGCTAGTGAGTATGAGGTCTGGGCAGCGGCTCCAGGCTAACGGGTGCGGGGCCCGGGCAGCGGCTTCAGCCTAGCGGTGCGGGGTCCGGGCAGCGGCTCTAGGCTAGCGGGTCCGGGCAGCACTCCAGGATAGCGGGGTCCGGGCAGCAGCTCCAGGTTAGCGGAGTTTGGGCAGCGGCTTCAGGCTAGCGGGTACGTGGTCGGGGCAGCGGCTCCAGGCTAGCGGGTGCGGGGCCTGGGCAGCGGCTCCAGGTTAGCAGGTTTGGGCAGCGGCTTCAGGCTAGCAGGGTTTGGGCAGTGGCTTCAGGCTAGCGGGTACGTGGTCGGGGTAGTGGCCGAAGGCTAGCGGGGTTTGGGCAGTGGCTTCAGGCTTGCAGGTACGTGGTCGGGGCAGCGGCTCCAGGCTAGCGGGGTTTGGGCAGCGGCTTCAGGCTAGCGGGTACGTGGTCGGGGCAGCGGCTCCAGGCTAGCGGGTGCTGGGTCCGGGCAGCGGCTCAATTCATTCGCCATCGTCACACAACTGGGTGGGATCAGGACGCAATGCTCTGCGCCCCAATCCCATCTTTTTTTTAAGCCTATTGGAGCCTCTGGCTCTAATCATGTGCTTCAAAAAACACCACCGCCCCATCCCCCCCATAGGAATTCATGCACGCAGCATCCTGAAAGGGGATAGGGTGGGGCAGCGGCACAATGCACGTGCTGCCATTGGGTGCAGCCGATCTGAAGATCTTCTGGGCTGCTGACATTGCGGGTTCCCTTGACAGGTAAGTGTCCATCTATTAAAAAACAGCAGCTACGGTATATATATATATATATATATCTGCCGCCTTTTAATTATTCATGAGGGGGCAGACCTTTGCTTTAAGACCCCAAATCCCTTCTCTGACCTTAATAGCATTCAGAACACCAAGATCGGCGTTTTTTTAATGCTTTTGATTTTTTTTTTAAATGGCGCCGATTGTTTCCCAGTAACCTGGAAGTGATGTCATGTCCTCGCTTCCAGGTTACTGAGCAGCTGATGAAAGCCGATCCCGCCTTTGCTTGGCTGTCCGGCCAGCTGGGGGCTCCACACTTTGGGGGGGGGTTTTCCTCACTGTAGATTGTGAGATGTCCGGAGTCGTGGAGTATTGTGAGGTGATGACAGGTCCACTTTGATGAGTCTCGGCACACACGAACCCTTTCCTGCCGGTGTACACGATGACGTCGTGCAGCGTTGGGGACGTCTCCATATATCAGCCTGGCAGCCGCACAGAGCCGAAACGTTTCCAGGCGGCACACGATTTCCAGCCGCTTATTAAACCCATCGCTCTCCGGCGCGCTCGGCGGTTTATTTCTCCTTCAATCTAGCTGTTTAAATCTCCAGTTGTGATTTTGATGCTGCGGAAAAAAACAAAGATCCCCTCCCCCGTGTTTACTTCTGCTAATTCCTTCTGCGAATCGGCACCCCGGGGGGGACTGGAAGCAAGGCATGATGGGAGGCCCTTTAAAGAGGGACTCCGGCTTTCCCTTCAGTCTTGCACAGGTGTATCGGCTCCTCTCCTGGACTGAAACAGCTTCCTGTGATTTCACCGCACACTGTGAGCTTCTCACCATGTGCATTAGAAGCTTAATTAGGAGCCCGCCTCATTTCCTGTCTGGAGGACATCAGCAGCACAGCACTTACCCCATCTAGGCAGCGCTTCGTCCGGGTGGCGGCTTTGCCCTGCGTCTCCTCCTCCTTGGCGTCAGCGGCTTCCCCTGCATCTCCTCCCTCCTCCTCATGGCCGCTGATCGGGGGGGGGGGCACCAGTCCTCCTGTAGGGGTCCCAGGCACACAGGGGGGCCAGAACAGCAGGGAGGATTGGTGCGGTTGGGTGGAGGGGCGGTTGGGTGAAGGATGTCCCGTGTGGCTCTCTGCAGCAGCAGCTGAAAGCTGGCCCCTCCCCCTCCTACCGGTTTTCAGCTGCTGCAGGGAGAGACACAAACAAAGGACAACATTCCTGTAATTGCTTCCCCCACTCCAATCCCCCTCCCTGTTCTGCCTGCTTCTGATTCGTCCACCCCCCCCCCCATGTGCCCCCTGTCACTGTGCCTCCCCTCCCCCTTCGGTGCTGCAGGCTTCCCTGTCCTGTAAATAACAAATGAAAAAAAAATGAATTACACATTGTAATAAGTAATTTAAAAAAAAAAAAAAATTGTAAAATAAAAGATTAATTAAAAAAAAAAAAAAAACTATTGGAAAAACAAATTATAAACTATGAATGGTAAAAAAAAAAAATAAATCGTAAAAAAATTAATAAATAAATAAAAACTATTGGAAAAACAAATTATAAACTATGAATGGTTAAAAAAAAAAAAGAAAAATTGTAAAAAAAAATAAATAAATAAATAAAAACTATTGGAAAAACTAATTATAAACTATGAATGGTAAAAAAAAAAAAAAAATCGTAAAAAAATAAAAATAAATAAAAACTATTGGAAAAACAAATTATAAACTATGAATGGTAAAAAAAATAAAACAATCGTAAAAAAAATAAAAATAAATAAATAAGAACTATTGGAAAAACAAATTATAAACTATAAATGGTAAAAAAAAAAAAGAAAAATCGAATCGTAAAAAAATAAAAATAAATAAATAAAAACTATTGGAAAAACAAATTATAAACTATGAATGGTAAAAAAAAAAAAAGAAAAATCGTAAAAAAATTAAAATAAATAAATAAGAACTATTGGAAAAACAAATTATAAACTATGAATGGTAAGAAAAAAAAAAAAATCGTAAAAAAATAAAAATAAATAAATAAAAACTATTGGAAAAACAAATTATAAACTATGAATGGTAAGAAAAAAAAAAATCGTAAAAAAAATTAAAATAAATAAATAAGAACTATTGGAAAAACAAATTATAAACTATGAATGGTAAAAAAAAAAAAAAAAAAATCGTAAAAAAATAAAAATAAATAAATAAAAACTATTGGAAAAACAAATTATAAACTATGAATGGTAAGAAAAAAAAAAAATCGTAAAAAAATAAAAATAAATAAATAAATAAAAACTATTGGAAAAACAAATTATAAACTATGAATGGTTAAAAAAAAAAAAAAAATCGTAAAAAAATAAAAATAAATAAATAAATAAAAACTATTGGAAAAACAAATTATAAACTATGAATGGTAAAAAAAAAGAAAAATCGTAAAAAAAATTTAAAAAAATAAATAAGAACTATTGGAAAAACAAATTATAAACTATGAATGGTAACAAAAAAAAAGAAAAATCGTAAAAAAAATAAATAAATAAAAACTATTGTAAAAACAAATTATAAACTATGAATGGTAAAAAAAAAAAGAAAAATCGTTAAAAATTAATAAATAAGAACTATTGGAAAAACAAATTATAAACTATGAATGGTAAAAAAGAAAAAAGAAAAATCGTAAAAAAAAAAAGAAAAAAAAAAAATTAATAATAATGGCTAATTCACACAGATTTCTAACAGCAGCCCTGCTCCTTCTCCTCGGTGGCCAATAGGATCGCTTCTCTTCTCCGCCAATCAGGTGACGGGTCTCAGGACCTGCTTCCTGTTTGGCTGGGAGGAGAATCAGGAAGACAGTAGCAAATAATAATTTGCTTTTCTCAAACAACTGGGTGGGTTTGGGGTGCAGTGCTCTGCGCCCCGAGCCCCACCCTTTTTTCAGCCTATTATAGCCTCAGGCTCTGATCATGTGCTTCTAAAAAAAAAAAAAACTCCATTGGAATCCATGCGTCCGGCGTCCTGCATGTAGATTAGAGGCCGGGCGCATGGATTAGGGGGGTGCCGGCCCTAATAGACGGGCCACCACTGGATCAGCATCATATAGTTCTTTCCTCCCATCCTGACTATCCCTGGCCCCACCCCCTTTCATCACTTGTGGGCATTACCTATGCAAAAACATTTATTCACTGATGATTACATGTGGTTGATTCGCTGATCCTTTGTCCCAACCCCCTTTCCCTTTTTTTTCACCTATGCAAATACAGCCTGCCTAGGAACGCCCACTCCTCCAGACTGTCCTCAACCAATCAAAGCAATGTGATATTTTCATAACTCCTTCCCCTTGGGTCGGCCCGCTGCTTACATCAGGAATGAGCGCTCTTGAGAGGACTGTCTAACTTGCTGCAGATTCTAACACACATTGTGAGAAGCTCACAGTGTGCAGGGAAATCCAAGGAAGTCTATTTAGTAGATGCAAGCAGTGGGCTGGCTTTTGGGAGGAGTTACTATAAATATGAAAATCTCAGAATGCCTCGAAGTGGGTGTCGGCTGGTATTTGTAATTGATGTAATTCCTTCAAACGCTGTGAGGTTGGTCGGAGATGACAGGTCCTCTTTCAGTAAGCAGCGCTCTGTATCAGCGGACGGCGGATTTGATACTTTGTATCCTCTCATTGGCTCTCTAGAACTCGGACTCTCCATATTCACATCTTATCGATTCCCCCTCTCTCTTTGTACTTCTGAATGTAAATATTTCATGGCGGAGCGGCGCGTTCGTGTGCGGGATCGGAGCGAGCCTCGGGGGGCGTCTGCAGCGCCGCTCTCTTCCTCTCCTCGCTCTCTCTTCCTCCTGCATTCTCTTATCTCCCCCGGGGAATGTGGGAAATGAATTTCTGAACAATTTTAAATTGTAAATGCCAATCCCATAGAATGATCCCTCCAGGCTCTGCACGGGGTATAGTATGTAAAAAAAAAAAAAGAAATCGAAAAAAAAAAAATGAATAAATAAATAAATAAAAACTATTGGAAAAACAAATTATAAACTATGAATGGTAAAAAAATAAAAAAAAAAAATCGTAAAAAAATAAATAAAAAAATGAATTAAAAAAAAAAAAACCATTGGAAAAACAAATTATAAATTATGAATGGTAAAAAAAAAAAAAGATTAATAAAAAATATATAAAAACTATTGGAAAAACAAATTATAAACTATGGGCCAAATTCACAAAAGGGATACGACGGCGTTTCTCCTGATACTCCGTCGTATCTCTGTTTCTATCTATGCGACTGATTCATAGAATCAGTTACGCATAGATAGCCAGAGGATCCGACAGGTGTAATTGTTTTACACTGTCGGATCTTAGGATGCAGTACCGCGGCCGCCGCTGGGGGGAGTTTGCGTCGTAAACCAGCGTCGGGTATGCAAATTAGGAGTTACGGCGGATCCCCGACGGATTTTCGCGTTCGCTACGTCGCCGCTAGTCTACTTTCCCGTCGCAAAGTTAGTCGTCGTTTTGGGTGCCCTAACTTTAGTCAGCAAGCGTATTGCTGTCTAAAGTATGGCCGTCGTTCCCGCGTCGAAATTTAAAATTTAACGTCGTTTGCGTAACACGTCCGGGAATGCGTAATTACGCTACGCGCGTCGCCGTTCGAAAAAATGACGTCACGGCGCGCAAAGCACGGCGGGAGTTAGGAAACGGAGCATGCGCAATAGGTCCGGCTCGGGAGCGCGCCTAATTTAAATGGCACACGCCCATTTGATTTGGCCCGCCTTGCGCCGGAGGCCGCGGGCGTAGTTTTCATCGCAAGTGCTTTGTGAATCAGGCACTTGCGATGAAAACTTGCGGCGGTGTAACGTATCTACAATACGTTACGTCGCCGCAATTCTGCGTGAATCTGGCCCTATGAATGGTAAAAAAAAAGAAAAATCGTAAAAAAATTTAAATAAATAAAAACTATTGGAAAAACCATAAACTATGAATGGTAAAAAAGAAAAATCGTAATCGTAAAAAAAAAATGAAGAAAAAAAAGAAAAACTATTGGAAAAACAAATTATAAACTATGGATGGTGAAAAAAAAAAGAATAAAAAATAAATAAAAACTATTGGAAAAACAGATTATAAACTATGAATGGTAAAAAAAAAAAAAAATCATAAAAAAAAAAAAAAAACAATGAATAAAAAAATAAATAAAAACTATTGGAAAAACAAATTATAAACTTTGAATGGTAAAAAAGAAAAAGGAAAAATCGTAACAAAAAATTAAGAAAAACTATTGGAAAAACAAATTATAAACTATGAATGGTGTAAAAATGGTGTAAAAAAAGAAGAAAAAATAATGAAGAAAATATATAAAAACTATTGAAAAAACAAATTATAAACTATGGATGGTGAAAAAAAAAAAGAATAAAAAATAAATAAAAACTATTGGAAAAACAGATTATAAACTATGAATGGTAAAAAAAAAAAAAAAAAAAAAAAAAAAAAAAACAATGAATAAAAAAATAAATAAAAACTATTGGAAAAACAAATTATAAACTTTGAATGGTAAAAAAGAAAAAGGAAAAATCGTAACAAAAAATTAAGAAAAACTATTGGAAAAACAAATTATAAACTATGAATGGTGTAAAAATGGTGTAAAAAAAGAAGAAAAAATAATGAAGAAAATATATAAAAACTATTGAAAAAACAAATTATAAACTATGAATGGTAAAAAAAAAATGGTTGTTATAACATTGAAATCCACAGTTATAAGCAATCATAATGTGTAAAAAAAAAGGGGGATTTTTGTATCTTTTTGTTTCTATTTCTAAATCCTTCACCTTGTATAAAACGTCCATTTCCTGTACGGAATTCTCCGCCCGTTCTCTGCTCCTCTTTCCAGCGTCAGGCTGGGAGAAATGACAGCGGCCTCTCCGCAGCGATTCCCGCTGTTTTGCCTCCATTATTCGTCATGGAAACCGCTCGCGTGTATTTTTAGCTAACTAAACAATCGTTTATTGCTACATTTTGACGCTCGCGGAAAAACTGGTTCTGCGATTTTTTTTCTTTAGATGACACAATGGGCTTCATGTCAGCTTTGTGTCATCGGGTTAAAAAATTATTTTCAGGTTCAGCATGGCGATCTCTGAGGCTGTACCGCGTATTCTAAAGAGCTAATCTTATGTACAGGGGAGGAGGGGGGGGGGTGAGACTCTCCGGCCCGGCTATGAACTATTATTTGTTCCCTTCTGCTCAATTACGTTTACCATTAAAAGCCTTTTATATCTGTTTGATAGGTGAACAAAATCCTTCAATTCTGAGCTGATAACGTCCTGCTCTGCACTCTTATCAGTTACATTGTTCTCAGCAATCTCTGTGGACTTCAGGACGCTATAGACTTACATTAATCTCAGCGTCACCTCTACGGACTTCAGAACCATGTAGAGAGCGTCCTGACTCTCCCGTAGTCCAAGGGAGGGGGCGAGCACCACACTCCACACCAGGGAGAAAGCCTCGCATTACTGTGTGGAGTTACAGACAATATAAATGATACAAATAAATATGTGAAAAGTGGGGGGGGGGGGTACATTTGTATTCAGCCCCCTTTACTCTGATAACCCCTAACTAAAATCTAGTGGAACCAATTGCCTTCAGAAGTCACCTAATTAGTAAATAGAGTCTGTAATTTAATCTCAGTATAAATACAGCTGTTCTGTGAAGCCCTCAGAGGTATGTTAGAGAACCTTAGTGAACAAACAGCATCACGAAGGCCAAGGAACACACCAGACAGGTCAGGGATAAAGTTGTGGAGAAGTATAAAGCAGGGTTAGGTTAGTGTTTCTCAACTCCAGTCCTCAAAGCGCCCTTAACAGGTCTTGTTTTCAGGATTTTCCTCAGATGAAACGGCTGTGGTAATACTAAGGCAGTGAAACTGATCAAATCACCTGTGCAAAAGAATGGAAAGCCTGAAAACATGACCTGCTGGGGCGCCTTGAGCACTGGAGTTGAGAAACACCGGGTTAGGTTAAAAAAAAATATCCCAAGCTTTGAACATCTCACAGAGCTTCTGTACAATCCATCATCTGAAAATGGAAAGAGTATGGCACAACTGCAAACCTACCAAGACATGGCCGTCCACCTAAACTGACCGGGCCGGGCAAGGAGAGCATTCATCAGAGAAGCAGCCAAGAGGTCCATGGTAACTCTGGAGGAGCTGCAGAGATCCACAGCTCAGGGCGGAGAATCTCCACGGGACAACTATTAGTCGTCTCTCCACACATCTGCCCTTTATGGAAGAGTGACAAGAAGAAAGACATTGTTGAAAGAAAGTCATGAGAAGTTCTGTTTGCAGTTTGTGAGAAGCCATGTGGGGGAGGGGACACAGCAAACATGTGGAAGAAGGTGCTCTGGTCAGATGAGACCAAAATGTAACTTTTTGGCCTAAAAGCAAAACGCTATATGTGGTGGAAAACTAACACTGCACATCACCCTGAACACACCATCCCCACCGTGAAACATGGTGGTGGCAGCATCATGTTGTGGGGATGCTTTTCTTCAGCAGGGACAGGGAAGCTGGTCAGAGTTGATGGGAAAATGGATGTAGCCAAATACAGGGAAATCTTAGAAGAAAACCTGTTGGAGTCTGCAAAAGACTTGAGACTGAGGCGGAGGTTCACCTTCCAGCAGGACAACGACCCTAAACATACAGCCAGAGCTACAATGGAATGATTTAGATCAAAGCATATTCATGTGTTGGAATGGCCCAGTCACAGTCCAGACCTAAATCACATTGAGAATCTGTGGCAAGACTTGAAAATTGCTGATCACAGACGCTCTCCATCCAATCAGACAGATCTTGAGATATTCTACAAAGAAGAATGGACAGAAATGTTCCTCTCTAGATGTGCAAAGCTGGTAGAGACATCCCCAAAAAGACTTGCAGCTGTAATTGTAGAGAAAGGGGATTCTACAAAGTATTGACTCCGGGGGGCGCCATACAAATGCCCCTCACACTTTTCACATATTTATTTGTATCATTTATCATTTTCTTTCCACTTCACAATTATGTGTCACGTTGTGTTCGTCTATCACATAAAATCCCAATAAAATACATTTATGTTTTTGGTTGTAACGTGAGAAAATGTGGAAAATTTCAAGGGGTGTGAATATTTTTTCCAGGCGCTGTATCTTTGCTTTTTACACTGTTGCTAAGTCTTCATATCTTCAGTTAAAAAAAAAAAAAATTCTTGGATGAAATGAATTTCCTCAAAATAATACAGATGTGTTTCGGGAAGGAACAGGACGGATCGGATCCTCGATCAGTTGACGCTTTGCTTCCTCGAAAGTGTCCAATGCGGTTTTAATGTGTGGAATCTGGCGTCTGATACGCGGCTCAGTCTATAATCCCCGGAATTCTTCAGGCGCCATGACACCGAGATGGAGGCGGCTGAGGGTCAAGCGAGGTGCACTATGCAAATCCCTGATTGTGGGGGGGGGGGGGGGGTTTAAACCAAGGGATAAAGATTAGAACAGAAAACACTGAATGAGTACAGCGCCGTGGCGATCCGGTATAACTGCGATCTTTCATTGGAAAGAGGTGGATGTGGTCGCCGAGATGGAAAGATGGCTTCTGGCTGAGAGCGACGCTGGCTTTGTCAAATGGCTTTAACGTTGCCATGTCAACAGTCACGGTCCATGAGACTTGTGATCGGAGATCGCGGGTCACCGGCTAATCCGGCTGCTGAGACTTTATTTGGCTTTTGTGTTGGTTACAAAAAAGAAAATTGTCAAGTTCAAGTGGCGGCGTTAAAGAGTACCTGTCTATACAGCTTGTCGTTGTTAGACTTATTTAAAGGAGTTGTGAAGAAAAACATTTTTTCACCTTAATGCAATCTATGCATTAAGGTGAATAAACATGTGATGATGCCCCCCCCCCCCCCCAGTCCTTACATTTTTAAAGGTGGGGTCTGAGCGGGACCAACCGGTAATATGGGTGTTGTTTGGGGGGAGCATGCCCACCTAGAAAGTAAGGCCAAATGCAGATCATGGGAGAGGTTTAGAGCCCATTCACACCTAGGCGTTTTGTCGCCTGTAGTGTGACGCCCGCTGCCGCCCCGACACGCCAGAGGGATGATGTAACATTGCCCTCTATGGAGATGGTTCACATCTCCACGCCGAACGCCTGTCGCCTGAAAAAAAGTCCCGGACCTTTTTTTCAGGCGTCTTTCGGCGTTCGGCATAGGAGATGTGAACCATCTCCATAGAGGGCAATGTTACATCGAGGGGGTGAAGGCTGCATTCACAATCGCGGTACAAAACACCGCTATTTGTCGCCGCAATTAGCGGGACAAAACACCGCGATTTAGTACGCCGAGGTGTGAATGCAGCCTAATGCCGCGTACAGACGGTCGTTTTTTGTGATGAAACAAAACGACGTTTTAAATCATGAAATAAAACGACGTTTTTGAAACATCATTTTCAAAAACGATGTTGCCTACACACCATAGTTTTTTCACAATGCTCTAGCAAAGCGAGGTTACGTTTCACCACTTTTTTCCATTGAAGCTCGCTTCATAACTAGCTTCTGGGCATGCGCGGGTTTAAAAACGTCGTTTGAAACGTCGTTTTTTGGTACACACGGTCAATTTCTGTGAAACAAAAAACGACGTTTTGAAAAACGACACAAAAAATTCGAGCATGTTCGATTTTTTTTTTGGTCGTTTTTTTGAAGACATAAAACGACGTTTTGCCCACACACGATCATTGTAAATGACGTTTTTTAAAACGTCGTTTTTTTTCATCACAAAAACCGACCGTCTGTACGCGGGATTAGAGTGTCCCAGGATTTGAAACCTTAATGTTGGTAAGTGTGCCAATGTGATCTAAGAGGAAGTTTCATGTGGCCAATCACTTTGTAAAGGTGTGCCCTTTGTGTGTCATATTTAAGTTGTGGAAATGGCCTCCCATGTGCCAAGTAGGTGGGGGAAGGGGAGGTTAGCTAGACTCTGTCACTTTGTCCTGAGTTTTGCAAATTCTTGGTGCCATACAATTCCCCATTCACACCCGAGCGTAGCAGGAATTCGCATTCCTGCTCAGATTTGTTGCGCGTTATGGGCCGCTTTATGCGTGACAAAGACCCAAGGTAGCTCCACAAAAGTTTTGGTTGTTGAGCATCGGACACATTTTCTGTGTGTATTTTGGCAATGCGGCAAAAATGCTCCTGCTACCGTGCTTGGGGTGTCATTAATAATTCCAATCGCAGCTCATTTCCGAAATGTGCAGCAAAATGCACTTTTGTGTGTGAGTGTAGGAGTCAGGAGTAAGTAATGTAGACTTTAGAGGTCAGTAGTAACTAACGCAGAGTGCAAGGGTCAGGTATATGAAACACAGAGTTCAGAGGTCAGTAGTAAGTGATGCAGAGTTCAGAGGTCAGTAGTAAGTAATGCAGAGTTCAGAGGTCAGTAGTAAGTGATGCAGAGTTCAGAGGTCAGTAGTAAGTAATGCAGAGGTCAGTAGTAAGTAATGCAGAGGTCAGTAGTAAGTAATGCAGAGTTCAGAGGTCAGTAGTAAGTAATGCAGAGTTCAGAGGTCAGTAGTAAGTAATGCAGAGTTCAGAGGTCAGTAGTAAGTAATGCAGAGTTCAGAGGTCAGTAGTAAGTAATGCAGAGTTCAGAGGTCAGTAGTAAGTAATGCAGGGTTCAGAGGTCAGTAGTAAGTAATGCAGAGGTCAGTAGTAAGTAATGCAGTGTTCAGAGGTCAGTAGTAAGTAAAGAAGAGTTCAGAGGTCAGTAGTAAGTAATGCAGGGTTCAGAGGTCAGTAGTAAGTAATGCAGGGTTCAGAGGTCAGTAGTAAGTAATGCAGGGTTCAGAGGTCAGTAGTAAGTAATGCAGAGGTCAGTAGTAAGTAATGCAGGGTTCAGAGGTCAGTAGTAAGTAATGCAGAGGTCAGTAGTAAGTAATGCAGAGTTCAGAGGTCAGTAGTAAGTAATGCAGAGGTCAGTAGTAAGTAATGCAGGGTTCAGAGGTCAGTAGTAAGTAATGCAGAGGTCAGTAGTAAGTAATGCAGAGTTCAGAGGTCAGTAGTAAGTAATGCAGGGTTCAGAGGTCAGTAGTAAGTAAAGAAGAGTTCAGAGGTCAGTAGTAAGTAATTCAGAGGTCAGTAGTAAGTAATGCAGGGTTCAGAGGTCAGTAGTAAGTAAAGAAGAGTTCAGAGGTCAGTAGTAAGTAATGCAGAGTTCAGAGGTCAGTAGTAAGTAATGCAGAGTTCAGAGGTCAGTAGTAAGTAATGCAGGGTTCAGAGGTCAGTAGTAAGTAATGCAGGGTTCAGAGGTCAGTAGTAAGTAAAGAAGAGGTCAGAAGTAAGTAATGCAGGGTTCAGAGGTCAGTAGTAAGTAAAGAAGAGGTCAGAAGTAAGTAATGCAGGGTTCAGAGGTCAGTAGTAAGTAATGCAGAGGTCAGTAGTAAGTAATGCAGAGGTCAGTAGTAAGTAATGCAGAGTTCAAACGTCAAAAGTGCGTGAAAACTGTAATTATAGATGCGCATAATTGCCAATATTCTGACAGGTGAAAGCCGTTGAAAGTGATGACATCTCAAATATATGTTTAGTTGGGGTTCTGCTTTAACATTCCTCCGGTGAGTTTACGATCCTCAGTGTCCTGCTCCTGCCCTGGAAATGTTTAACTGAAAATGTTTATTTTAACAATATTTAGGCTTCGGGTTCACCTGGAATAACAGAATTAGCTGGAATTGGATCCTGTAACAGTTTAATTGGTTTGGCAAGCCAACAACTGGGAAGGTAAAGAGACAGAGAGAGAGAGAAGGAGAGAGGGAGAGAGAAGAGGGGAGAGAGAGACACACAGAGAGAAGAGGGGAGAGAGAAGAGGGGAGGGGGAGAGAGAGAGAGAGAAGAGGGGAGAGAGAGACACACAGAGAGAAGAGGGGAGGGGGAGAAAGAGAGAGAAGAGGGGAGAGAGAGACACAGAGAGAGAGACACAGAGAGAAGAGGGGAGAGAGAAGAGGGGAGGGGGAGAGAGAGAGAGAGAAGAGGGGAGAGAGAGACACAGAGAGAGAAGAGGGGAGAGAGAAGAGGGGAGGGGGAGAGAGAAGAGGGGAGAGAGAGACACAGAGAGAAGAGGGGGGAGAGAGACACAGAGAGAGAGACACAGAGAGAAGAGGGGAGAGAGAAGAGGGGAGGGGGAGAGAGAGAGAGAAGAGGGGAGAGAGAAGAGGGGAGAGAGAAGAGGGGAGGGGGAGAGAAGAGGGGAGAGAGAGACACAGAGAGAAGAGGGGAGAGAGAGACACAGAGAGAGAGACACAGAGAGAAGAGGGGAGAGAGAAGAGGGGAGGGGGAGAGAGAGAGAGAGAAGAGGGGAGAGAGAGACACAGAGAGAGAGACACAGAGAGAAGAGGGGAGAGAGAAGAGGGGAGGGGGAGAGAGAAGAGGGGAGAGAGAGACACAGAGAGAAGAGGGGGGAGAGAGACACAGAGAGAGAGACACAGAGAGAAGAGGGGAGAGAGAAGAGGGGAGGGGGAGAGAGAGAGAGAAGAGGGGAGAGAGAAGAGGGGAGAGAGAAGAGGGGAGGGGGAGAGAAGAGGGGAGAGAGAGACACAGAGAGAAGAGGGGAGAGAGAGACACAGAGAGAGAGACACAGAGAGAAGAGGGGAGAGAGAAGAGGGGAGGGGGAGAGAGAGAGAGAGAAGAGGGGAGAGAGAGACACAGAGAGAGAGACACAGAGAGAAGAGGGGAGAGAGAAGAGGGGAGGGGGAGAGAGAAGAGGGGAGAGAGAGACACAGAGAGAAGAGGGGAGAGAGAGACACAGAGAGAGAGACACAGAGAGAAGAGGGGAGAGAGAAGAGGGGAGGGGGAGAGAGAAGAGGGGAGAGAGAAGAGGGGAGAGAGAAGAGGGGAGAGAGAAGAGGGGAGGGGGAGAGAAGAGGGGAGAGAGAGACACAGAGAGAAGAGGGGAGAGAGAAGAGGGGAGGGGGAGAGAGAGAAGAGGGGAGAGAGAGACACAGAGAGAAGAGGGGAGGGGGAGAGAGAGAGAGAGAAGAGGGGAGAGAGTGAAATAAGAGGGGAGGGAGAGAGAAGACAGGAGAGAGAGAGAGGAGACAAAAGAGGAGAGGAGAGAGGAGACAGAAGAGGGGATAGAGAGAGACAGAGAGAGAAGATGAGAGAGAGAGAAGGGGAGATAGAAAGAAGAGAGGGGGAAAGAGGGAAGAGAGAGAGAGGAGATAGAGGTGAGGGATGGGGAGGTCACATTAAGGGTTGAGTAAGCCAGTCAAATACACATTGATCGCAGCCATGTGACAGGTAGATTCAAACCCCATTGTTAGCAGATTTGTGCCATTGGGGATTTTTTGCCCAGGAGGGTAGATGTCCACCTCTCCTGCCCACTGCCATACCCTCCACACTCCTCTCCTGTACATACTGCCCACTGTCGTACCCTCCACACTCCTCTCCTGTACATACTGCCCACTGTCATACCTCTCCTGTACATACTGCCCACTGTCATACCCTCCACACTCCTCTCCTGTACATACTGCCCACTGTCATACCCTCCATATTCCTCTCCTGTACATACTGCCCGCTGTCGTACCCTCCACACTCCTCTCCTGTACATACTGCCCACTGTCATACCCTCCATATTCCTCTCCTGTACATACTGCCCGCTGTCATATCCTCCACACTCCTCTCCTGTACATACTGCCCACTGTCATACCCTCCACACTCCTCTCCTGTACATACTGCCCACTGTCATACCCTCCATATTCCTCTCCTGTACATACTGCCCACTGTCATACCCTCCACACTCCTCTCCTGTACATACTGCCCTCTGTCATACCCTCCATATTCCTCTCCTGTACATACTTCCCCCTGTCGTACCCTCCACACTCCCCTCCTGTACATACTGTCCACTGTGATACCTTGCACACTCCTCTCCTGTACATACTGCCCACTGTTATACCCTCCACACTCCTCTCCTATACATACTGCCCATTGTCATACCCTCAACACTCACCTCCTGTAGATATTGCCAACTGTTATACCCTCCATACTCCTCTCCTGCATATACTGTCCACTGTGATACCCTTCACACTCCTCTCCTATACATACTGCCCATTGTCATACCCTCCACACTCCTCTCCTGTACATACTGCCCACTGTGATACCTTGCACACTCCTCTCCTGTACATACTGCCCACTGTTATACCCTCCACACTCCTCTCCTATACATACTGCCCATTGTCATACCCTCAACACTCACCTCCTGTAGATATTGCCAACTGTTATACCCTCCATACTCCTCTCCTGTATATACTGTCCACTGTGATACCCTTCACACTCCTCTCCTATACATACTGCCCATTGTCATACCCTCCACACTCCTCTCCTGTACATACTGCCCACTGTGATACCTTGCACACTCCTCTCCTGTACATAGTGCCCACTGTCATACCTTCCACTCTCCTCTCCTGTACATAGTGCCCACTGTCATACCCTCCACACTCCTCTCAGGATAAGGGGTTCTGTCCCCTTAAATAATTTGTCTGGTGTTTCCCTTTAAATCAGCCCACCCATATCAGCCATATCAGATGTTCTCTTTAATGCTGGCTCTGGGGGTGGGAGTGGGGGTGGGGGGGTTCTCCTTATCTCCGGGTGTTTCTTCAGTTCAGTTCTTAGGAATAATCTTTCCAGCATTCCACAGAATATTTTCTCTTTAGTCTGAATAGAAGTATCAGATCAGACGATGACCTGTTACTATGAGGTCAGTGTTGGTTCCACTGATGGCGGCGTATTACACGGAAACAATGCCGCCTGCGGGGGGGAGGTTACCGCTCCTCAGCGCTTTTTCTTGCAGACAAAGTGGGCGCGTTTCCAGTGTACAAATATATTGGAGATTAACGTGAGTTTGTTTAAGAATCAATGTTATTGCAGTTAGCTTATACTGGAGGACTTTGCATGACGCAGCGTCTCCGACATTAAAAAGACCGTTGTGCGCTGCAGCGTCCTCTGCTAAAGCTGAACTCCAGGCAGATATAAAAACACAAATGAATGTATTTATTTTTATATATATATATATTTTTAATGCATGCAGTGTAAGGGGCAGATTCACGTACAGCCGAGTAAAATTGTGCGGGCGTAACGTATCCGCTTTACGTTACGCCTCCGCAACTTACACGGGCAAGTGCTGTATTCTCAAAGCACTTGCTCCGTAAGTTGCTGCGGCGTAGCGTAAATCGGCCGGCGTAAGCCCGCCTAATTCAAATTTGGATCAGGGGGGGGCGTGTTTTATGCAAAACTACCGTGACCCGACGTGATTGACGTTTTTCGGAACGGCGCATGCGCCGTCCGTGGAATTTCCCGGTGTGTATTGCTCCAAAGTACGCCGCAAGGACGTCATTGGTTTTGACGTAAATGACGTCCAGCCCCATTTACGGACGACTTACGCAAACGACGTAACTTTTTCAAATTTCGACGCGGGAACGACGGCCATACTTAACATTGGCTGCGCCTCATATAGCAGGGGAAACTTTACGCCGGGAAAAGCCTAACGTAAACGTCGTAACTTTGTAGAATACATCAGCCCCCTCCCTGGTTGTAGAATACATCAGCCCCCCTCCCCGGTTGTAGAATACATCAGCCCCCTCCCCTGTTGTAGAATACATCAGCCCCCCTCCCAGGTTGTAGAATACATCAGCCCCCCTCCCAGGTTGTAGAATACATCAGCCCCCCTCCCCGGTTGTAGAATACATCAGCCCCCCTCCCGGGTTGAAGAATACATCAGGCCCCCTCCCCGGTTGTAGAATACATAAGCCCCCCTCCCCGGTTGTAGAATACATCAGCCCCCCTCCCCGGTTGTAGAATACATCAGCCCCCTCCCCGGTTGTAGAATACATCAGCCCCCCTCCCCGGTTGTAGAATGCATCAGCCCCCTCCCCGGTTGTAGAATACATCAGCCCCCCTCCCCGGTTGTAGAATACATCAGCCCCCCTCCCCGGTTGTAGAATACATCAGCCCCCCTCCCTGGTTGTAGAATACATCAGCCCCCTCCCTGGTTGTAGAATACATCAGCCCCCCTCCCCGGTTGTAGAATACATCAGCCCCCCTCCCAGGTTGTAGAATACATCAGCCCCCCTCCCTGGTTGTAGAATACATCAGCCCCCCTCCCTGGTTGTAGAATACATCAGCCCCCCTCCCTGGTTGTAGAATACATCAGCCCCCCTCCCCGGTTGTAGAATACATCAGCCCCCCTCCCCGGTTGTAGAATGCATCAGCCCCCTCCCCGGTTGTAGAATACATCAGCCCCCCTCCCCGGTTGTAGAATACATCAGCCCCCCTCCCCGGTTGTAGAATACATCAGCCCCCCTCCCTGGTTGTAGAATACATCAGCCCCCTCCCTGGTTGTAGAATACATCAGCCCCCCTCCCCGGTTGTAGAATACATCAGCCCCCCTCCCAGGTTGTAGAATACATCAGCCCCCCTCCCTGGTTGTAGAATACATCAGCCCCCCTCCCTGGTTGTAGAATACATCAGCCCCCCTCCCTGGTTGTAGAATACATCAGCCCCCCTCCCTGGTTGTAGAATACATCAGCCCCCCTCCCCGGTTGTAGAATACATCAGCCCCCCTCCCGAGTTGTAGAATACATCAGCCCCCCTCCCCGGTTGTAGAATACATCAGCCCCCCTCCCTGGTTGTAGAATACATCAGCCCCCCTCCCTGGTTGTAGAATACATCAGCCCCCCTCCCCGGTTGTAGAATACATCAGCCCCCCTCCCTGGTTGTAGAATACATCAGCCCCCCTCCCTGGTTGTAGAATACATCAGCCCCCTCCCCGGTTGTAGAATACATCAGCCCCCCTCCCTGGTTGTAGAATACATCAGCCCCCCTCCCCGGTTGTAGAATACATCAGCCCCCCTCCCAGGTTGTAGAATACATCAGCCCCCCTTCCCGGTTGTAGAATACATCAGCCCCCCTCCCCGGTTGTAGAATACATCAGCCCCCCTCCCTGGTTGTAGAATACATCAGCCCCCCTCCCTGGTTGTAGAATACATCAGCCCCCTCCCCGGTTGTAGAATACATCAGCCCCCCTCCCCGGTTGTAGAATACATCAGCCCCCCTCCCGGGTTGTAGAATACATCAGCCCCCCTCCCCGGTTGTAGAATACATCAGCCCCCCTCCCGAGTTGTAGAATACATCAGCCCCCCTTCCCGGTTGTAGAATACATCAGCCCCCCTCCCGGGTTGTAGAATACATCAGCCCCCCTCCCTGGTTGTAGAATACATCAGCCCCCCTCCCCGGGTTGTAGAATACATCAGCCCCCCTCCCCGGTTGTAGAATACATCAGCCCCCCTCCCGGGTAGTAGAATACATCAGCCCCCCTCCCCGGTTGTAGAATACATCAGCCCCCCTTCCCGGTTGTAGAATACATCAGCCCCCCTCCCGGGTTGTAGAATACATCAGCCCCCCTCCCTGGTTGTAGAATACATCAGCCCCCCTCCCTGGTTGTAGAATACATCAGCCCCCCTCCCTGGTTGTAGAATACATCAGCCCCCCTCCCCGGGTTGTAGAATACATCAGCCCCCCTCCCCGGTTGTAGAATACATCAGCCCCCCCTCCCGGGTAGTAGAATACATCAGCCCCCCTCCCCGGTTGTAGAATACATCAGCCCCCCTTCCCGGTTGTAGAATACATCAGCCCCCCTCCCGGGTTGTAGAATACATCAGCCCCCCTCCCTGGTTGTAGAATACATCAGCCCCCCTCCCTGGTTGTAGAATACATCAGCCCCCCTCCCCGGTTGTAGAATACATCAGCCCCCCTCCCCGGTTGTAGAATACATCAGCCCCCCTCCCCGGGTTGTAGAATACATCAGCCCCCCTCCCCGGTTGTAGAATACATCAGCCCCCCTCCCGGGTAGTAGAATACATGGCTCTGGAAGCCCTTGGGCCGGTGTTGAGCGCTGTCTGAGCTCTTGTTGTGATTCCATGTTGACGGATACCAGTCCGGTTCTGATGTAAGAGTTTATTGAGTTTTGTTTTTATATAAACATGAAAGAAAACAATGGATTTCTGTACAGTACCCAGCTCTGTCTCTGCAGCACAACCCTCAACAAGGACCGTGTTACTGGTTGGCACCGCGTCCCACACAAAGACACGTCATTGAGGTCGCCACAGCTGGTTCCATGAATGACGGAGGATTGTGTTGCCTGGAAAGTGGCTCTTGTGTTCAGCCATGACATGGGCAGCGATCGATGCAGAAATAAAACGCCTAAATTGTGAGTTCAGCTTTACAGAAAAGCGCACTCTACTGGCTCAGATGGGTATAGCCGCATAGTGTGCTAAACCTACTCGCCAGCCAGGGCTACTTGACCACTGGGCCAGTTCTAATGCCGCGTACACACGATCATTTTTCGGGTTCTAAAAAATTAC
Organism: Rana temporaria; assembly: GCF_905171775.1. Taxonomy (NCBI): domain Eukaryota; kingdom Metazoa; phylum Chordata; class Amphibia; order Anura; family Ranidae; genus Rana; species Rana temporaria. Next base: position 13,841,190 of record NC_053501.1, read on the forward strand.
TTTTTTTTTTAATGTCATTAAAACGATGGTGTGTGGGCTTCAGAGCATTTTTCAGGTTCTAAAAAACGGACCAAAAAATAAAAATTCGAACATGCTCTATTTTTTAACTATGTTTTTAACGTTGTCGTTTTTCGGGTTGTAAAAAATGGTCGTGTGTGGGCTTTAACGACGTGAAAAATCCGCGCATGCTCAGAAGCAAGTTATGAGACGGGAGCGCTCGTTCTGCTAAAACTAGCGTTCGTAATGGAGATAGCACATTCATCGCGCTGTAACAGACAGAAAAGCGCGAATCGTCTTTTACTAACACGAAATCAGCAAAAGAAGCCCCAAGGGTGGCGCCATCCGCATGGAACTTCCCCTTTATCGTGCCCGCCGTACGTGTTGTACGTCACCGCGCTTTGCTAGAGCATTTTTTTTTCACTATCGTGTGTAGGCAAGATCGGGATCTAGAGCCTTAGAAACGTCATTTTTTACAACCCGAAAACCGGTCGTGTGTACGCGGCATGGGAATTGAGCAGAAGAATAGCAAAACGTGCTAATCCTCTGGTTGTAGAAGGTGCAGGCTTGGCAGGGCCCGCTTTTTTTTACTTAGCGCTATTTCCTTTTTCGAACCCCACTAATAGGAGTATGAAAAGTGCTACTTTTTGGCAGCCCTGCTCAGGAATTCATTAAAAAAAATGTTTTTAAAATAAATTATTACTGGAGGGTGCAGCGGTGATTGACGCTCCTCGGGAAAGGAAAACTTCATTGGCGTAAACGTTTTTTGGCGGCGGAGAAACGCGGGAGCGGGGGGGGCGCTGTTTTTTACGCAGTGCCGGGTTACAGGGATTGATAGAATTCCAAGGTGCCACTTTGTGCTGAAATAATATCCCGGCCATCCAGGGCCATGATAAACACTGCTCTGCCCAGTCAGTCCTTGGCTGTCTGCCTTCTCGTATGGCACCTTCCTTACATAAGACGTACCATTTATTGGAACCATAATAAGCGTGTGTGGCCCCCGGGCTCAGGCTGGCACTGGAGGGCACTTAAAGCATTGTCGTCTGAGTACACACTGGACGTTTATGAGGGCCTCTCTTGCCATAAAGTTTACTGCCATCTCCAGATGTAGGCTTCACATGTGTGCCATGTGCTCCGCCAAAACGAGCCGACATTAAAATGTTACAGTGTGAGATTCCCTGCAGACGGCTAATACTCTGCCCATGAAATGGAAACACATTTGTAAGAAGTTAATGTTACTAATATTGCCAACGTTTAATGGGCCGGAATGTGGGAACCCACAGAGAGACCAATTCCAGGCGGAGAGGGGATTACTGCAAGTGGTAGATTTGGGCAAAAAGCTTCTATGTCCAATATTGGTGATGTATGGCGATATTAAGTTCCTTCCATTCCTCCTTGTCCTGACATTCGCTCCTTCCTTCTATTTCTTTTCTTCTTTTCCCTTCCAATCTTGTCTTTCCTTCTTCCTTTGTCCTTCCTTTTCCTTCCAATCTTGTCTTTCCTTCTTCCTTTGTCCTTCCTTTTCCTTCCAATCTTGTCTTTCCTTCTTCCTTTTTTTTCTTTTTCCTTCCAATCTTGTCTTTCCTTCTTCCTTTGTCCATCCTTTTCCTTCCAATCTTGTGTTTCCTTCTTCCTTTGTCCTTCTTTTTCCTTCCAATCTTGTCTTTCCTTTGTCCATCCTTTTCCTTCCAATCTTGTGTTTCCTTCTTCCTTTGTCCTTCCTTTTCCTTCCAATCTTGTCTTTCCTTCTTCCTTTGTCCTTCCTTTTTCTTCTAATCTTGTCTTTCCTTTGTCCATCCTTTTCCTTCCAATCTTGTGTTTCCTTCTTCCTTTGTCCTTCCTTTTCCTTCCAATCTTGTCTTTCCTTCTTCCTTTGTCCCTCTTTTTCCTTCCAATCTTGTCTTTCCTTCTTCCTTTGTCCATCCTTTTCCTTCCAATCTTGTCTTTCCTTCTTCCTTTGTCCATCCTTTTCCTTCCAATCTTGTCTTTCCTTCTTCATTTGTCCATCCTTTTCCTTCCAATCTTGTCTTTCCTCCTTCCTTTGTTCTTCCTTTTCCTTCCAATCTTGTCTTTCTTTCTTCCTTTGTCCATCCTTTTCCTTCCAATCTTGTCTTTCCTTCTTCCTTTGTCCTTCTATTTCCTTCCAATCTTGTCTTTCCTTCTTCCTTTATCCATCCTTTTCCTTCCAATCTTGTCTTTCCTTCTTCCTTTGTCCTTCCATTTCCTTCCAATCTTGTCTTTCCTTCTTCCTTTGTCCCTCTTTTTCCTTCCAATCTCGTCTTTTCTTCTTCCTTTGTCCCTCCTTTTCCTTCCAATCTTGTCTTTCCTTCTTCCTTTGTCCATCCTTTTCCTTCCAATCTTGTCTTTTCTTCTTCATTTGTCCCTCTTTTTCCTTCCAATCTTGTCTTTCCTTCTTCCTTTGTCCATCCTTTTCCTTCCAATCTTGTCTTTCCTTCTTCCTTTGTCCTTCCTTTTCCTTCCAATCTTGTCTTTCCTTCTTCCTTTGTCCCTCTTTTTCCTTCCAATCTTGTCTTTCCTTCTTCCTTTGTCCATCCTTTTCCTTCCTTTTTCTTCCTTCCATTGATGGGCACAGTGGATGGGCACAGTGGCGACTGTTGATAGGCACAGTGGTGACACTTGATGGGCATAGTGGCTGCGTTTGATGGCATGGCATAGTGTCGACAATTTTATGCCACAGTGGCTGTGTTTGATGGACACAGTGAGGCTGCAATTGATGTTTTTTTTTTTTCGTTTGTTTGTGCCCATCAATTGTCGCCACTGTGTCATGCCAAACGCAGCCACTGTGCCATCAATTGTCGCGACTGTGCCATGCCATTGTCATGCCATTGTCGCCACTGTGCCATTGATGGGCACAGTGGATGGGCGCAGTGACGACTGTTGATAGGCACAGTGGCGACAATTGATGGGCACAGTGGCGACAATTGATGGGCACAGTGGCTGCGTTTGATGGCATAGTGTCGACAATTTTATGCCACAGTGGCTGTGTTTGATGGGCACAGTGAGGCTGCAATTTATGTTTTTTTGTTTTTTTTTCGTTTGCGTCCCCCCCCCCCCCCCCCCAAATTTTGAGCACCAGCCGCCACTGGTCACAAACATCTCAACCCCTTTGTGTCTGTGTAGCTGCAGGACGGGGAATTCCCCAGCTGTAGCTCATTGGGCCAGACGGAACCCAAGCTCGTCCTTACCCTCGTCCTTACCCTCGTCCTTACCCTTCGCTGGAGACACCTGAACTCAATCCTTTGAAGAGGTGTGTGCCATATGCCAAACGCAGCCACTGTGCCATCAATTGTCGCGACTGTGCCATGCCATTGTCGCCACTGTGCCATTGATGGGCACAGTGGCGACTGTTGATAGGCACAGTGGCGACAATTGATGCCACAGTGGCTGCGATTGATGGCATGGCACAGTGGTGACAATTCATGGGCACAGTGTCTGCGTTTGATGGCATAGTGTCGACAATTTTATGCCACAGTGGCTGTGTTTGATGGGCACAGTGAGGCTGCAATTGATGTTTTTTTGTTTTTTTTCGTTTGCGTCCCCCCCCCCCAAAATTTTAAACACCAGCCGCCACTGGTCGCAAACATCTCAACACCTTTGTGTCTGTGTAGCTTCAGGACGGGGAATTCCCCAGCTGTAGCTCATTGGGCCAGACAGAACCCAAGCTCGTCCTTACCCTCGTCCTTACCCTTCGCTGGAGACACCTGAACTCAATCCTTTGAAGAGGTGTGTGCCATATTGTTAATTTGCTCCACTTTTGTAGAACTTTTTATCTTCTTAACAGTGGGGTGGATTCATGTACGACTTGCGCCCTCTTACGGAGGCGCAGCGTACCGTTTTAACGCTGCGACTCCGTAAATTACGCGCGTAATTTAAATGATCCCGTAGGGGGCGTGGATCATTTAAATTAGGCGCGTTCCTGCGCCGAACGTAGTGCGCATGCTCCGTCGGGAAACTTTCCCGACATGCATTGCGGCAAATGACGTCGCAAGGACGTCATTTGCTTTAACGTAAATGGCGTCCAGCGCCATTCACGATTCACTTACGCAAACGACGTAATTTTCAAACATCGCGACGCGGGAACAACGGGTATACTTAGCATTGGCTGCCCCTGCTAATAGCAGGAGCAGCCTTACGCGGAACCCGACGAACGCAAACGACGTAAACTGCGTACGCAGCGCGCGTGTACGGTTGTGAATCGGCGTTAGTATGCAATTTGCATACTCTACGCTGACCACTACGGGAACGCCACCTAGCGGCCATCGTAAGAATGCAGCCTACGATACGACAGCATAAGAGCCTTATGCCAGGCATAACTTAGGCTGCAGTCGGCGTAACAAGCTTTCTAAATACAGAAAAGTCGTTACGCCGGCGCAACTAAGCAATTGCGCTGCGTAACTATGGATACGCAGACGCAATTGCTTACTGAATCCACCCCAGTATAGATTTTGCCTGAGGATTAGGTCCACCACTAGGGGATTGGTTAAGGTTAAAGGTGAAATCCAGAGGTTACTTTCAGGTTAAAGTTTTGACTTCAATATCACTTTGCCCGCCGATGATATATACAAAGCGGCAAGCGTGCAAAGCGCGCAAGCATGTCAGTTATTTGTACATGCCATACCTCCCAGCTTAGTCGCCCACTCCTCCAATAAAAATCATTTCATGGTTGAGGAGGGCTGACACCTTTATAAGGGCAAACTGACAACCTGCAAAGCATCAGCCGGCTTCACCCACCGAGAACGCATACAGTCCGTCAGACGAAACGCGTTGTTGGTTTAGGCAAGGTCATCGCCGTTCTGCAGTCACAGCTCCGTAATTAAAGACATCTAAGCCGGGTTTTGTGTGCGCGGTTGATGAAAGCCGCCGTTGTTTGTGTCACATAGCGTCAGAATCAATCAGGGTCCTTGATGAAAGCATTTCTCAGGCTTCATTGCCTTGACGTATACAAACAGACTCGCGATAAAAGGGAAACTTTGAAGAAAATGTTTTAAACATAACTCCCCTCTAGATCGGGATTTGTAGCTAACTTAAAGTGAAGTTCCACCCTAATTTTTATTTTTTCCCCCAAAAATAAAAATTAAGGGGCAGATCCTCAAAGACGTTACGCTGGCGTATCTATTGATAAGCCGCGTAACTTCTATTTTGCTCTGGCGTATCTTTGTTTTGTATCCACAAAACAAGATACGCCTGAAGCTGGGCTAGATCCAACTGGCGTACGTCTTAGTACGCCGTCGGATTTAAGGTGCATTTTTACGCTGGCCGCTAGGTGGCGTTTCCGTCGATTTCCGCGTCGAGTATGCAAATTAGCTAGATACGCGAATCCACAAACGTACGTCCGGCCGGCGCATTTTTTTTACGTTGTTTCCGTAAGGCTTTTTTCAGCGTATAGTTACCCCTGCTCTATGAGGCGTATCCTATGTTAAGTATGGCCGTCGTTCCCGCGCCTACATTTTTACGTCATTTGCGAAAGTCTATCGCGAATAGGGCTTTGCGTAGAATGACGTTCACGTCGTAAGCATTGGCTTGTTGCGGGTTAATTTCGAGCATGCGCACTGGGATACCCCCACGGACGGCGCATGCGCAGTTGAAAAAAAAAACATAATTTACATCGGGTCAAGACGTATTAACATAAAACACGCCCCCATCACATACATTTGAATTGCGCGCCCTTACGCCGCCAAAGTTACACTACGCCGCCGTAACTTACGGCGCAAATTCTTTCTGGATACAAAAAAAAAGCTGTAAGTTACGGCGGCGTAGTGTATCAGCAGAAAGGGCGGTTGCTATGCGGAACTAGCCCTTCTACCGCGGTCATCTTCTTCTTCGTCCTCCGTCGCAGTGTCTTCTGGTGAATGGGGCGCGCTGCCTTCTGGGAACTGTGTGTATCCCAGGACAGGAGGCAGCCGCCCATTCACAAAGCGCCGTGCGAGTGGCGCATGCGCAGTAGGAACCGGGCAGTGAAGCAGTAAGACTTCACTGCCTGATTCCCATAGTCAGGATGGAGGCGCCAGGACCGAGCAATCCGCGGCTAGGGGGAGTGTAGTATTTAAATCAGGCACGTCCCCACGCCGATTTAACTGCGCATGCGCCGTCCGCAAATTTTCCCGGCGTGCATTGCTCCCAATGACGTCGCTAGGACGTCATTGGTTTCGGCGTGAGCGTAACTTGCGTCCGGCCGTATTCTGAATCGACTTACGCTAACGACTTAAAAATTCAAAACTCGGCGCGGGAACGATGGCCATACTTAACATAGGATACGCCTCACATAGCAGGGGTAACGATACGCCGGAAAAAGCCGAACGCAAGCGACGTAAAAAAAAAGCGACGGGGGGGCGTTCGTTTCTGAATCGGCGTAAATGCTCATTAGCATATTCGACGTGTAAAAGACACGGAAGCGCCACCTAGCAGGCCGGCCTGGAATTGCAGCCTAAGATCCGACGGTGTAAGTCACTTACACCTGTCGGATCTTAGGGATATCTATGCGTAACTGATTCTATGATACGACCGGCCGGCCTTGGAGATACGCCGTCGTATCTCCTATCTGAATCTGCCCCAGTGTGGAGAAGGGTTAGAACCTCTGTGCGTTTTTAAAGTGTTACTAAACAACAGTAAAATCCTTGGCCCGGATTCAAGAAGCAATTGCGTCTGCGTAACCATAGTTACACAGCGCAATTGCTTACTTGCCCCGGCGTAACGAATGCTCCTGATTCAGGAACCTCGTTACGCCGACTGCAGCCTAAGATATGCGCGGCATAAGGCTCTTATGCCAGTCATATCGTAGGCTGCATTCTTGCGATGGCCGCTAGGTGGCGTTCCCGTTGTGCTCAGCGTATAGTATGCAAATTGCATACTAACACCGATTCACAACGTTGCGCGAGCCCTGCGTACGCAGTTTACGTTGTTTCCGTACGGCATTTTTCGCGTAAGGCTGCCCCTGCTATTAGCAGGGGCAGCCAATGTTACGTATACCCGTCGTTCCCGCGTCGCGAAATTTCACATTTACGTAGTTTGCGTAAGTGATTTGTGAATGGCGCTGGACGCCATTGACGTTCACTTTGAAGCAAATGACGTCCTTGCAACGTCATTTGCCGCAATGCTCGTCGGGAAAGTTTCCAGACGGAGCATGCGCTCTACGCTCGGCGTGGGAACGCGCCTAATTTAAATGATTCCCGCCCCCTACGGGATCATTTAAATTGCGCGCGCTTACGCCAGGCATTTTGCCGGCGCACCTACGCAATTTACGGAGCTGCTGCTCCATGAATCAAGGGCAGCGCAGTAAATTTTCGGGGGCGCAGGGCAAAAACATTGCCCTGCGCCTCCGTAAAAAATGCGCAAATCTACCTGAATCCGGGCCAGTCTGTATATGCAGTAAAGCATGCTTGTTATACTCACTGTGGAACCTAAGCGGTTAATCCTCTGCATTGTGTAAAAAAGGCTGCTTGATCCTGTCTTCTCTGATCCTCCCCTACTTCCACTGTCCCCAATCTACCTCCTGACAGTAGAGAGCCTTGGAGGCACTCTGCACATCAGACTGGGGACATCTAGTGGTGAAAGAGAAATACTGAAAGGGGGGGGGGGGGCTGCTTTGGACTGAAGGTGAATATTGCAGTAAAAACTGCTTTTGAATTCTAATGATCTATTTTGATTTATTTTATTTCTCAGCTGTAGTTTTGATTGAAATGAAATTCTGAGGATATTGATGGAGATCTGAGCTGTGTTTCCTTGTGAGGCTCAGAACACATAGATGTACAGGACGTGCCATTGTAGTGCATTATTCCTGATTGATCACCTGTCTGGGAACGCCTTTTGTTGTGCCTTATGATAGTCACCTTGTGTTGTAATAGCGCCTTGGGTCACATCCCAGCATAACATTTGTTGGCAAAACATTTTTTTTTCCTGCACGTGCCGTTTATACTATTGATGGCTGCAGACAGATTCTTCACTGCCGCTCACTGGATATTTTCTCTTTTTCGGGTCATTCTCTGTAAATCCGAGAGATGGTTGTGTGTGAAAATCCCAGAAATACTCAGACCAGCCCAGTGGCGTCACTAGGGTTGGTGTCACCCGGTGTGGTAAAACATGGTGTCACCCCCCCCCCCCCTGTCTAGGCTGCCCAGCACCAAGCAGGCAGCGCACAGGCACGGGGCGCACCCCAAACCAGCCCCTGTAAATGATAGTATAGTGGCAGGTTAGGGTAGTATAGAGTGGTATAGTGGCAGGTTGGTGTAGTGGGGTGGTATAGGACAGGTTAAGGTGGTATAGGGCATGTTGGGGTGATGTAGGGTAGTTTGGGGTGGTATAGGGCAAGTTAGGGTTGCATAGGGCAGGTTGGGGTGGTATAGTGCAAGTTAGGGTGGCATAGTGCACGTTGGGATGGCATTGGAAAGGTTCGGTGGTACAGGGCAAGTTAAGGTGGCATTGGGCAGGTTGGGGTGGTATAGGGCAAGTTATGGTGGCATAGGGCAGATTTGGGTGGTACAGGGCAAGTTAGGGTGGTACAGGGCAAGTTGCGGTGGCATGGGAAAGTTTGGGGTGGTACAGGGCAGGCTGGGGTGGTACAGGGCAGGCTGTGGTGGCACAGGGCAGGCTGTGGTGACACAGGGCAGGCTAGGTGGTACAGGGCAGGCTGGGATGGTACAGGGCAGGCTGGGGTGGCAAAGAGCAGGCTGGGGTGGTACAGGGCAGGCTGGGATTGCACAGGGCAGGCTGGGCATGTCAGCTAAAAAAAAAAAAAATGGGATGGTGTCACCCCTCTAGCGGGTGTCACCCGGTGTGGACCGCACCCCCCCCGCACCCCCTAGCAACGCCTCTGGACAGCCCGTCTGCCACCAACAACCATGCCGCGTTCAACGTCACTTCAATCCCCTTTCTTCCCCATTCTGATGCTCGGTTTGAACCTCAGCAAGTCGTCTTCATCACATCTAGATGCCTAAATGCATTGAGTTGCCGCCACGTGATTGGCTGATTAGCAATTTGTGTTACCAAGCGATTGGACAGGTGTGCCTAATAAAGTGGCCGGTGAGTTTTTATAGTTACATTGGTCCAAGCTGAAACAATGTAACTATGTAAAAATATACCGTGCCTGGAATTCTGACATTTTTTGCTAATAAACTAGATGGCGCTATCATAGGAAACCAGCATGCTCCTCAGTGCCATCTAGTGTCGCTAAGGCACATACTTGTTTCCTTTGACAGCGCCATCTAGTGGCCATAATAATTAATTTGATACGTGGGGAGTTTCCCCAACCCCAGTTGATTGTGCTGGCGGTCTGCTATTATCTCACAGCTTCCCATGGGTTTGGGCCATACCTTTAGCTCATGATGCCCTAAAAGTCCCCTGTTTGGTATCTATTTATTTGGTGTAACATCATCTTTTACATTTTACCAAAAAAATGTGGATTATACAGTGGAACCTCGGATTACGAGCATAATCCGTTCCAGGAGAATACTCGTAATCCAAAGTACTTGCATATCAAAGCGAGTTTCCCCATTGAAGTCAATGGAAATGAAAATAATTAGTTCCACATTGACTTCAATGGCATGCAATACCGCATGCGGCCAGAGGTGTGGGGGGGGGGCGCCGGAGAGCCTCGGAAACGGCCGAGAAAGGCCCGAGGACACTTTGGCTGACCTTGGCAAACCTCAGAAAGACTCCGTTCCCAAGGTTTACCGAGGTCAGCCGAGCCTCTTGTGAACCAGTTGTCCTCTCTGTCCAAAATGTGCTCCTTACTGTCCTGGAAAAAATGTACCCTTTCCTTTTGGTGTAGGACAGCCGTTCTCAACCTTTTTACCCCAGAGGACCCCTTTAAGCAGTTATTGCATCTTGAGAAACCACTGGTAAAATCAATTCATTGGGAATTTAGAGGGAAAAATGACCCTTATATTGGTGATTAGTTGAAAGAATTACAATTGGGGTCAAAGTGACAAACTTACAGGTAGAAAAAAAAAAGATCATTGGTGCCATGCATTGGCACTGCCAAGTGACATTGGCCCTATAACTATGCAGGCATCCTCAGATGTGGGGTCAATCAGCCACAGATCAAGGAACCCATGGACACCACTGGAGGCGCCCTAGTTGAGGATGGTTGGTGTAGGAAGGCTGCGGACTGTTGACCTCTAGAATTTGCCCTCGTGTGTTGGGCCATTCATTTGTTGGGAGGTTGTTTTGTCTCAGCTGTGGGGTCCATCAGCCATAGCTTAAGGAACCCCTGGACACTACTGGAGGAACCCTTGTTAAGAATGGTTGGTGTGGCCGACTCTTGACCTGTAGGTTTTGCCCTCCTGTGTTGGGCCATTCGTTTGTTGGAAGGTTGTATTTCAGATGTGGGGTCAATCAGCCGCAACTCAAGGAACCCCTGGATACCTCTGGAGGAACCGTGGTTGTGAATGGTTGGTGGAGGGGAGACTACTGGGTCTTGACCTGTAGGTTTTGCCCTCCCGTGTTGGGCCATTTGTTTGTAGGGAGGTTGACTTGTCTCATGTGGGGTCAATCGGCCACAACTCAAGAACACCGCTGGAGGAACCCTTGCTAAGAATGGTTGGGCCTTTCATTTGTTGGGAGGTTGCTTTGTCTCCCAAGTGTACAGGCCTTTGTATTCCTCACTGCACTACATATACCAATGCCAGGTTGTGGTTGGCCGTCGGGGTCTTTTGGATGTCCTAGCTTCTTCCTCCGTGTATTGCTGGGCTTTCTTTCATTTTCTGTTCTTTTCTACAGGACAGGATGTGAAAAATCCCCAATGGGATCCAGATGGCGAGGAAACGCTCTCAGGGAATTTATCCAAAATAAAAATAACATGTTTTGGCTTTTTACTCTGAAATAAAAATCTAATAATCGCTATTTTCACCCATCATCTAATTTGCATATTTTCAGCTTTCCCAGATTTAGAAGCTAACACATAAAACGGTGATTGCAACACAATACTGTATGCGCTGAGGATCATTCTCTAAACATAAAAATCTGATCAGGAAGATATTGAATATTAATATTTGGCCAGATTCACGTAGAGATACGACGGCGTATCAGTAGATACAACGTCGTAACTCCGAATCCGCGCCGTTGTATATTTAAGTGTATTCGCAAATTGAGATACGCTTAAATGTAGCTAAGATACGACCGCCGGCGTATCTTAGCTTTCTATTTACTCTGGCCGCTAGGGGCGTGTATGCTGATTTACGCCTAGAATACGTAAATCAGCGCGATTATGAACGTACGCATGCCCGTCGCAGTAAAGATACGCCGTTTACGTAAGGCGTTTTCAGGTGTAAAGATAATCCACCAAAAAGATGGCGCAGCCAATGTTAAGTATGGACATCGGAACCGCCGCCGAATTTCACGTCGTTTGCGTAAGTCGATTTAGAATAGGGCTGGGCGTAGGTTACGTTCACGTCTAAAGCATTGACTATTTACGACGTGATTTGGAGCATGCGCACTGGGATACGTCCACGGACGGCGCATGCGCCGTTCGTTCAAAACGTCATTTACGTGGGGTCATGCTTTATTTACATAAAACACGCCCACCTCTTCACAATTTGAATTAGGCGCGCTTACGCCGGCACATTTACGCTACGCCGCCGTAACTTAGGCAAAGGGCTTTGTGAATACAGCACTTGCCTCTCTAACTTGCGGTGGCGTAACGTAAATTACATACGCTACGCCCGCACAACTTTAAGCCGCCGTACGTGAATCTGGACAATTATTTTTATCTGATTAGTATGCATTGGTTACAATTATTATATTATATTGGGTTATAATTTGATGGGATTTCCCCTTGCTGTCTGCTGATTGGTTGCTGTCCTGAGAAGTGAGTGACGTGGGTCAGAACAGGAACCCGTGAGAATTCTATTAGGAGATCCCCTGGGGGGGTGGCTTGTGTTCTATAACTATCCCTGTAATTAGATGTAACTTCTCTGTGCCGAATCTTTATATAGAAGACGAGCAGAGTCCGACATCAGAAACGTTCTCAGTGATATTTTATTTCCTTGTTGTCTTTTTCTTTTATGTCTAATATCTTTCTCTGTTTGACACTTGTAAAATACACCAACCCCCCCCCCCCCAAAAAAAATCCCTAAACCCCCACCTACAAAAAAAAAAGAATAAGCTACAAGGCGTGAACTCCGCCCACTCTATCTGATACCCAGGGCCGCCATCAGGGGGGTACAGGCAGTACACCTGTAAGGGGCCCGGATGGCAACCCCCCCCCCCCCCTTTTTTTTTTTTTTTAGGGGCCCGGATGGCAACCCCCCCTTTTTTTATTTATTGTTTTTATAAAAAAAAAAATGTTATATATATATATATATATATATATATATATATATATATAATTTTATTATTATTTATTAAAGGGCCCAGAGGTCCCCAGGATGGCACCCCCCCCCCTTTTTTATAACATTTTTTACATTTTTATATATATCTATATTTTTTTTTATTACAGGGAACAGAGGTCCCAGGGCCCCATGTGGCAACCCCTCATTTTTTTTTTTTCGAGATAGGCCGCGTAAGTGTAAATATGCGCCGTCGTATCTGTGCGCCGTGCCCACAAACTGAGATACGCCTAAAAATAGGCTTCATCCGACCGACGTAACTTGCCTACGCCGGCGTATCGTAGGCGCATATTTACGCTGGGCGCATCTGCCGCTCCCATGGATTTTCTATGCACATATGCAAATGAGGGAGATACGCCGATTCACAATCGTACTTGCGCCCGGCGCATAAGTTATTCCCATATTTGAGGCGCAACCCATGCAAAGGTATGGACCAGGGAACTCAAGCCGCCGTATTTTACGTTGTTTACGTTGTACGTGAATATGGCTGGGCGTAGGTTACGTTCACGCCGTAGGCAGTGATCCGTCGTATCTTAGGCATTCGTTCCGACGTGATTCTGAGCATGCGCACTGGGATGCGTCCACGGGACGGCGCATGCGCCGTTCGTTATTCGTATCTGTCTGGCACTCGGCCCATCATTTGCATGGGGTCACGCCTCATTAGCATGTCTCACGCCCATGTCCACTTACGACGACTTGCGCCTAAGAAACCCAGCGCAGATTTGGCAGCACTGGCTTTGTGAATCCAGTGCTTGCCTCTCTGCGCTGCGTCGGCGTAGCGTAAAGAAGATACGCTACGGCGGCATAAATATGCTCCGATGTATGTGAATCCGGGCCATTCGTTTTACCTACCTGTAAGTCTTATTATAGGCTTACCTGTAGGGAAAAATCACCAAGCGGGAAATACAAGCGCTTTAATGAGACCGAAGTCATCTCTGCAATAGATAAAGGAAACAGCAGAGGGCGACAGCTAAGTGCAGTATATAGGAAAAGACTTTATTAGAAATCACAAGTAGCAAATCACAAGATGCATAAAGGTAAGAGCATATAACTCATCTAGTGCGGTTTGGTGTTCAGCCTCGGTGTGTCTTCAGGAGACAGGATGCAGATGACGCATATCAGGATCTGTGTAGGACGCCAGAAACTAAACCTGAAGTCCTGGAGCGCATGGACTGCGCAGGACCGGAAGTGATGTCTCACCTGGGAGGGCCGCAATGTGGGGGGGGGGGGCAAAAAATGTGTAGCAACTCCTCCCCCATTGTGGCCCTCCCGAATGTGTGAAGGATTATACTTATTTCCTATGAACCCCTGCGCCATCTAGTGACCATGATGCAGTATTTTCCTGAATCAATATTTTAGTGAATTAATGCAAGTTGATCTGTGGGGAAAATAGAAAAACGTTTAATTTTTGCCCCATTTTTTGTGAGTTTTGCTGAATGAATAATTGCGTGATTTTTTTTTTTTTTTTTATAAATACATCCCAAAAACTTTAGCAAAGACCCTCATAATAGGGTCACCATGGATTATTTTTATTGAAAAAGGCAAATTTTTTCAAATCTTGAAAGTGTTAAGTGGGATTTCCATAGACCTTCGTCTCTTGTGCTCATCGGCTTTTCTTTCTTTCATTTCAGCTGAACGGGAAAATGTACAGAAAAGAACGTTTACGCGGTGGATGAACCTTCACCTGGAAAAGGTGCGATGAGATATCACTTCTGTTAAAACATTTCTCCTGTCAAACATTAAAAAAATTATCCTTTATTCCTTTGATTCCTCTCACTTCTTATTCCTTTGATGCCATACCATTAGAAGTCCTGGCAGGGATTCTAGAGTACCATTAGAAGTCCTGGCAGGGATTCTAGAGTACCATTCAAAGTCCTGGCAGGGATTCTATGAGTACCATTCAAAGTCCTGGCAGGGATTCTATGAGTACCATTGGAAGTCCTGGCAGGGATTCTAGAGTACCATTAGAAGTCCTGGCAGGGATTCTAGAGTACCATTAGAAGTCCTGGCAGGGATTCTATGAGTAGCATTATAAGTCCTGGCAGGGATTCTAGAGTACCATTCAAAGTCCTGGCAGGGATTCTAGAGTACCATTCAAAGTCCTGGCAGGCATTCTAGAGTACCATAGGAAGTCCTGGCAGGGATTCTACGAATACCATTGGAAGTCCTGGCAGGGATTCCGAGAGTACCATTGACAGTGCTGGCAGGGATTCTGAGAGCACCATAGGAAGTCCTGGCAGGGCTTCTACAAGTACCATTCAAAGTCCTGGCAGAGATTCTGAGGATACCATTGAAAGTCCTGGCAGGGATTCTGAGAATACTGTTGGATGTCCTTGCAGGAATTCTATGAGTACCATTTAAAGTCCTGGCAGGGATTCCGAGAGTACCATTGACAGTCCTGGCAGGGATTCTGAGAGCACCATAGGGAGTCCTGGCAGGGATTCTACAAAGTACCATTGAAAGTCCTGGCAGGGATTCTGAGGATACCATTGAAAGTCCTGGCAGGGATTCTGAGAATACTGTTGGATGTCCTTGCAGGTATGAGTACCATTGGAAGTCCTGGCAGGGATTCTATGAGTACCATTGGAAGTCCTGGCAGGGATTCTATGAGTACCATTGGAAGTCCTGGCAGGGATTCTATGAGTACCATTGGAAGTCCTGGCAGGGATTCAGAGAATACTGTTGGATGTCCTTGCAGGAATTCTATGAGTACCATTGGAAGTCCTGGCAGGGATTCTGTGAGTACCATTGGAAGTCCTGGCAGGGATTCTATGAGTACCATTGGAAGTCCTGGCAGGGATTCTGAAAATATCTTTGGAAGTCTGGGCAGAGATTCTGTGATTATTATTGGAAGTCCTGGCAGAGATTCTACAATTCCCACTGGAAGTTCTGGTAGAGATTCTGCAAGTACCATTGGATATCCTGGAAGAGATTCTACGAGTACCATTGAAAGTCCTGGCAGGGATTCTGAGAGTACCATTGGAAGTCCTGGCAGAGATTGTATGAGTTCCATTGGAATTCCTTGCAGGGATTTCAAGTACCAACCAATTGGTAGAGTCATGTTCCATAGATGGATCCTCCATAACGCAGGATGAATAATTGGGTCAGATATGTGATATAGTGACACCTTAGTGTGGACCTCATGGGCGGGGCAGAGACATAAATAATTGCAGAGAAAGTATTTTTATTACATGCTATATAAGAAGTTGGTAGGGGTCCCCTCAAAACTCCAACATCAATTTCGAATGTAGTAGACCTTTATCAGTGAAAGATGGTCGGTCCATCCCATGAAGATCTCTCAATCCAAAGGGCCTGATTGTATCACCTACCTGAACAGATCCTCCCACCAATGGACACCCGTCATTGGCAGCCTTCAGTCGCACTACTGAAAGATTTTGGCTTTGGTAAAGATTATTGGTGCAAGGAAGATATCTAGATGAAGCTCATGTGAGACGCAGGGGCTCCTATGTGCAGGAAAAAAGCCAGAGCAGTTTTATTTTTGGACGGAATATAGACTGCGCCCCCCTCCCCCGCTCAACCCTGCTAGCCTTCACCTGTCAAAGTGAAATCATTTGTTGGGACGTCTGCTCTCGGGAATAACAAGAGCCAAAAAATCCATCACAAGCTTCCGTCTACAATTGTACAGGGACAGATTGTGAAATCCAATTAATGATTCACAGAGGCCCGAATGGGGGGGCATTAAAGCAAACTTGGGGCAAGCGCTGGAGATTTACGGGAGTCTATAGACTGGCTGAACACAGAGGGGCCTTTTTATATAAAGTAAATGAAAAGCCAGCGAACCTGAATGTACGAATTAACCAGCATTCCCTCATGAGTTGTAGGGATTTCTCTCTGTTGTTGTGCGAATGGGGCAACATCGAATGTTCTTAAGGTATTTTCTCTTCTGGATGAATGTTCTAAGACTATTGTTTTAGGATATTTTTGATGGAATGTTCTTGGGCTGTTGTTTTAGGCTATTATGTTTTCTGGTTGAAATGTTCATGAGGTTGCTTTTGATGGAAAGTTGTTAGGTTTTTGTTTTATGTTATTTTATTTTCTGGTTGAATTTTCTTAGACTTATTTTTAGCCATTTTTGATATAATGTTCTTAGACTGTTGTTAAGTCGGTTATATCTTCTGGTTGAATGTTCTGTAGCTATTGTTTTATGTTATTTTGTAATGGGACACTGTTAGGTTTTTTTAATGTTATTTTCTCTGCTGGTTGAATATTCTTATGCCGGGTACACACGAGAGGATTTATCCGCGGATACGGTTCTCCGGACCGTTTCCGCGGATAAATCCTCTGAGGATTTTGATCCGATGGAGTGTACATACCATCGGATCGAAATCCGCACCGAATTCCCATCGCGATGACGTGTCGCGCCGTCGCCGCGATGATGACGCGGCGACGTGCGCGACGATGTCATATAAGGAATTCCACGCATGCGTCGAATCATTACGACGCATGCGAGGGATGGGTTCGGACGGATCGATCCGGTGAGTCTGTACAGACCAGCGGATTGATCCGCTGGAGCCGATTCCAGCGGATAGATTTCTTAGCATGCTAAGACATTTTTATCCGCTGGAAATCGGTCGGCCCGAAAAAAATCAGCGGAAAAATATCCGCTGGGTTGTACACACCAGCGGATCTATCCGCTGGAACTGATCCGCAGATAAATTCCAGCGGATAGATCCTCTCGTGTGTACGGGGCCTTAGACTATTTTTCTAGGCTACTTTCTATGTAATTCAGCCTATTATGGGGCAGATCCACAGAGCGAGGACGCCGGCGTATCTACTGATACGCCGGCGTCCTTTCAAATTTCCCACGTCGTATCTTTGGTTTGAATCCTCAAACCAAGATACAACGGCATCTGGGTTAGATCCGACAGGCGTATGGCTTCGTACGCCTTCGGATCTTAGATGCAATACTTTGGCGTCCGCTGGGTGGAGTTCTCGTCGTTTTCCGCGTTGAGTATGCAAATTAGCTATTTCCGACGATCCACGAACGTACGCGCGGCCGTCGCATTCTCTTACGTCGTCTCTAGTCGGCTTTTTCCGGCGTATATTTAAAGCTGGTGTTTTGCGGCGTATAGTTAGACTTGCCATGTTAAGTATGGCCGTCGTTCCCGCGTTTATTTTGAATTTTGAATTTTTTTTGCGTAAGTCGTCCGTGAATCGGGATGGACGTAATTCACGTCTATGTTAAAAAAAATGACGTCCTTGCGATGTAATTTAGCGCAATGCACGGCGGAAAATTTAGGGACGGCGCATGAGCAGTTCATTCGGCGCTGGGACGCGCTTCATTTAAACACGCCCCCTAATCGCCGATTTGAATTACGTGCCGTTATGCCGCCAGAGATAGACTACGCCGCCGTAACTTACGGCGCGAAATCTTTAAGGATTCAAACTAAAGCCAGGTAAGGTACGGCGGCGTAGCGTATCTATGATACGCTGCGCGGGTGCAGATCTCTGTGGATCTGCCCCTCTGTATGTATGTATTTTTTTTTATATATTTTTGGGGGATATTTATTACAGCAAAAAGTAAAAAATATTTTTTTTTTCAAAATTGTCGCTCTATTTTTGTTTATAGCGCAAAAACTAAAAACCGCAGAGGTGATTAAATCCCACCAAAATAAAGCTCTATTTGTGGGAAAAAAAGGGCGCCAATTTTGTTTGGGAGCCACGTCGCACGACAGCGCAATTGTCAGTTAAAGTGAGTGGCGAGTGCCGAATCGCAAAAAGTGCTCTGGTCTTTGACCAGCAATATGGTCCGGGGATTAAGTGGTTAATAAAAATATCTCTGTGTGGTATTTCTATAAAAAGAACAAACAGCACGATTCAAACACAATCTGATACCCGATTGGCTGAAAGGATAGGCAATCCTATTGGACACCTAGGAGAAGATGGGAGGAGCCGCACAGAAGACACACGCCCCGCCATCGATAGAAGCCCACTGCACTTGTATCTGCACTGCTTCCATCCTACCGCGCACAGGGCCCTAATCGGCTCTAAGGCAGTTTTTTATATTTTATATTGGACTTGCTCTACTTCATCCTGAAAGTATTCCAGCTTGCACTTGCTGTGAAAGCTTCCGGCGGTGCTGGTGTAATGGAATAAATAAAAGGTCGACATTCCAGACGCGGCCCGAGTCCTGCAGGTCTGGACTGTGTCAGTTATTGGAGAGCGCCGGTCTCCCCTCTGGTCATTTTCTGGGCTTCTTAAATAACTGACATTTGGCATTCTGGGGCCCGCAGTGCAGTAAACCCAGACAGTGATCGATGGCGGTGAACAGGGGGGGGGGGGGGGACTGGGGGGCACACAGGCCCTTCTCTGTCTGCCTGGTGTATGTGATCCTTCGGGATCATTTGCAACCTTACATCATGGGTGCACCACACCTTCCCCGGAGCCCGTGCCAACACACACGATCCACACCGGCTGACAAAGCACCTTTGTTCTGCCAATGCGTGGCTTCCATCAGGGGACAGGACTTTACCTCTCTCACATTTTCCACCTCTTATGTATCTGCTGTGCATTGTTCTATTTTCTAATAGCCTGAAGTAGATATCAACACCAACTGGGTGACCTTTGATTTGCTAAAGCATTGTGTATGATAAGTAATTGATTTATTTATTTTTATTAATATTTTTTTTCTAGCTTTCCCCTTTTTTCATCCTTGTTGGCTTCTGCTGATCTCCTACAGCCTCTTTGAAGCCACTTGCTATTTGTATGCACTCCAGGGATGGTTGCATGGAATTTCTCAGGGTGGGTTTCATGATGGTGTCAACAGTGGGCCATGCCATGATGGTGTCAAAAAAGAGTGGACCATACTATGATGATATCAACAGTGGACTGTGCCATGATGGTGTCAACAGTAGGCCATGCTATGATAGTGTCAACAGTGGACCGTGCCACGATGATATCAACAGTTGACTGTGCCATAATGGTGACAACAGTGGGCCGTGCCATGATGATGTCAACAGTGGGCCGTGCCATGATGATATAAAAAAAGAGTGGACCATACTATGATGATATCAACAGTGGACTGTGCCATGATGGTGTCAACAGTAGGCCATGCTATGATAGTG
The DNA here is from genome assembly GCF_905171775.1 of Rana temporaria. NCBI lineage: Eukaryota > Metazoa > Chordata > Amphibia > Anura > Ranidae > Rana > Rana temporaria. The sequence continues at coordinate 13,860,613 of NC_053501.1, forward strand.
TCAACAGTGGACCGTGCCACGATGATATCAACAGTTGACTGTGCCATAATGGTGACAACAGTGGGCCGTGCCATGATGATGTCAACAGTGGGCCGTGCCATGATGATATAAAAAAAGAGTGGACCATACTATGATGATATCAACAGTGGACTGTGCCATGATGGTGTTAACAGTAGGCCGTGCTATGATAGTGTCAACAGTGGACCATGACACGATGATCTCAACAGTGGACTGTGCCATAATGGTGACAACAGTGGGCCGTGCCATGATGGTGTCTACAGTGAACCGTGCCATCACGGTGTCAACAGTGGGCCGTGCCATGATGGCTTCAACAGTGGATTGTGCCTTGATGATGTCAACAGTGGACCGTGTGATGATGGGGTCAACAGTGGACTGTGCCATGATAGTATCAACAGTGGACTGGGCATAATGATGTCAACAGTGGGCCGTGTCATGATGGTGTCAACAGTGAACCATGCCATGATGGCGTCAACAGTGAACCATGCCATGATGGCGTCAACAGTGGATTGTGCCTTGATGATGTCAACAGTGGACCGTGTGATGATGGGGTTAACAGTGGACTGTGCCATGATGGTATCAACAGTGGACTGTGCATGATGATGTCAACAGTGGGCTGTGTCATGATGGTGTCAAAAGTGAACCATGCCATGATGGTGTCAACAGTGAACCATGCCATGATGGTGTCAACAGTGAACCATGCCATGATGGTGTCAACAGTGGCCCGTGTCATGATGGTATCAACAATGGGCCGTGTCATGATGATGTCAACAGTGAACCATGCCATGATGATGTCAATAGTGGACCCTACTGGTGTTGTGTGTTTAAAACACTCTATTGGAAGACGCTTAGGCAGTGTGGCAACACATTCTCGGCAAGTATAGAAGGTACTTGTTGATCCTGCCAAAAAATATTGCATCTTTGTCATTCTAATGAGTTGAACAGGAAGCAAAAACAATGCTATCTTTCTTCTGTAACTTCCCCATGGGCAAGGGCAGGCTTGTTTATTGTCCAGCCTAAGTGAGAACTGTGGCTTCCTCCATAGAAACAGTAGAGAAATGAGCGTAGCCACCCAAGGACAGGAAGAGTTACTGGCAGGATGTCAACAGTGGACCGTGTGATGATGGGGTTATCAGTGGACTGTGCCATGATGGTATCAACAGTGGGCCGTGTCATGATAGTGTCAACAGTGAACCATGCCATGATGGCGTCAACAGTGAACCATGCCATGATGATGTCAACAGTGAACCATGCCATGATGGTGTCAACAGTGGATCGTGCCATAATGGTGTCAACAGTGGACCGTGCCATGATGGTGTCAACAGTGGACCGTGCCATGATGGCATCAACAGTGGATTGTGCCTTGATGATGTCAACAGTGGACCGTGTCATGATGGTATCAACAGTGGGCCGTGTCATGATGATGTCAACAGTGAACCATGCCATGATGATGTCAATAGTGGACCCTACTGGTGTCGTGTGTTTAAAACACTCTATTGGAAGTCGCTTAGGCAGTGTGGCAACACATTCTCGGCAAGTATAGAAGGTACTTGTTGATCCTGCCAACAAAATATTGCGTCTTTGTCATTCTAATGAGTTGAACAGGAAGCAAAAACAATGCTATCTTTCTTCTGTAACTTCCCCATGGACAAGGGCAGGCTTGTTTATTGTCCAGCCTAAGAGAGAACTGTGGCTTCCTCCATAGAAACAGTGGAGAAATGAGCGTAGCCACCCAAGGACAGGAAGAGTTACTGGCAGGATGTCAACAGTGGACCGTGTGATGATGGGGTCAACAGTGGACTGTGCCATGATGGTATCAACAGTGGACTGTGCATGATGATGTCAACAGTGGGCCGTGTCATAATGGTGTCAACAGTGAACCATGCCATGATGGCGTCAACAGTGAACCGTGTCATGATGGCGTCAACAGTGAACCATGCCATGATGGCGTCAACAGTGAACCATGCCATGATGGCGTCAACAGTGAACCATGCCATGATGGTGTCAACAGTGGATCGTGCCATAATGGTGTCAACAGTGGACCGTGCCATGATGGCGTCAACAGTGGATTGTGTCTTGATGATGTCAACAGTGGACCGTGTGATGATGGGGTCAACAGTGGACTGTGCCATGATGGTATCAACAGTGGACTGTGCATGATGATGTCAACAGTGAACCCTACTGGTATCTTTCTTCTGTAACTTCCCCATGGACAAGGGCAGGCTTGTTTATTGTCCAGCCTAAGAGAGAACTGTGGCTTCCTCCATAGAAACAGTGGAGAAATGAGCGTAGCCACCCAAGGACAGGAAGAGTTACTGGCAGGATGTCAACAGTGGACCGTGTGATGATGGGGTCAATGGTGGACTGTGCGTGATGATGTCAACAGTGGGCCGTGCCATGATGGTGTCAACAGTGAACCGTGCCATGATGGTGTCAACAGTGGACCATGCCATGATGGCGTCAACAGTGGATTGTGCCTTGATGATGTCAACAGTGGACCGTGTGATGATGGGGTCAACAGTGGACTGTGCCATGATGGTATCAACAGTGGACTGTGCATGATGATGTCAACAGTGAACCCTACTGGTATCTTTCTTCTGTAACTTCCCCATGGACAAGGGAAGGCTTGTTTATTGTCCAGCCTAAGTGAGAACTGTGGCTTCCTCCATAGAAACAGTGGAGAAATGAGCGTAGCCACCCAAGGACAGGAAGAGTTACTGGCAGGATCGCCACATAAAAATAAATGGTAAAAGCCTGAATAATCCATTGAAGAAGTCACGTGACAAATGATGCAACGCGTCGGGTGGAGCTGGTGACTTCACTTCCCGTGTCTCGTACATCGGAAATTAGCGGTGAGGAAGCGAGGAGCTCGTACCTTGGAAACAATATTTGCATTTAATACAAGATGTAAAAAAAAAAATATTTTATTATTGGAGCTGGTGTTCCTGATTACCGAAGATCTTCTTAATATATTACATTTTTGTTTGCAGGTTTAGACCTTCAGCCCCATCTAGTGGCCAAAGTGCGATATCGTCTTCTGAAATACCTCAATGAAAAAAGTATACCGCATTTTGGCCACTAGATGGAGCTAACAAGCATAGGAATTAATCTGTTATGGAAATTACAGTAAGAATTTGTGCAGCCTGCACCAATGTGTATAATAGACCACTAGCTGTAACTATAATGCCCAGCTGCACTGAACAATATGAGCCCTTTGCAGAAGAGTCCTCCTTTAACCACTTGACCACTGGGCACGTAAACCCACTTAATAACCAGACCAATTTTCAGCTTTCGGTACTCTCACAATTTGAATGACAATTACTCAGTCATACAACATTGTACCCAAATGAAATTTTCGTCCTTTTTTTCACACAAATAGAGCTTTCTTTTGGTGGTATTTAATCACCGTTGGGTTTTTTATTTTTTACGCTATAAGAGAAAAAAGACTGAAAATTCGGTAAAAAATAATAATTTTTCTTTGTTTCTGTTATAAAATTTAGCAAATTTAGTACTTTTTCTTCATTCTTTTGCATAAATGTGAAAGATGAAGTTACGCCGAGTAAATAGATACCCAACATGTCACCCTTCAAAATTGCACACGCTCATGGAATGGCGCCAAATTTTGCTACTTAAAAATCCCCATAGGCGACGTTGCAGAGTATTGTGGGGTATTGCAGAGTATTTTGGGGTATTGCAGAGTAGTGTGGGGTATTGCAGAGTATATTGCAGAGTATTTTGGGGTATTGCAGAGTATTTTGGGGTATTGCAGAGTATTTTGGGGTATTGCAGAGTAGTGTGGGGTATTGCAGAGTATTTTGGGGTATTGCAGAGTATTGTGGGGTATTGCAGAGTATATTGCAGAGTATTTTGGGGTATTGCAGAGTATTTTGGGGTATTGCAGAGTATGGGGGTATTGCAGAGTATTGGTGTTATTGCAGAGTATTGCACAGGGAGGGATGGATGGCTGGATCTGTGACTGCATTTGTCACAGATCCAGCCCACAGCAGCTGCTGCTGCTTCCGCTCTCTCCCCTCTCCTCTCTCACACTGTATGACGCCAGTTTCTTTACAAGTGATCTCTCCGTCATTGGACGGAGCGATCACATGGTAAACCGCCGCTATCAGCGGCGATTTACCGGGCTCCATGATCCACCGGGTCCGGAGGACCCGGCAATCACGGACATTCCCGTGTGCACGCCCCAGAGGGCGCGCGATTCTGGGAGGACGTCCATGGACGTCCTCCCAGGGTTAAGCAACCGCCTTGTAGACGTATTTAGTCTATATGGCGGTTGTTAACTGGTTAAGGATTATCGGGCTCCGTGGATGGAGGTTTATTGGGTTGGAATTTTCTGCCTCTACACACAGAGAGTGTCGGGATCCTCAGATCTCAATAAAAGCAATCTATAAGAATTGACTAAGCGGCGTGCTGCTGCAGTTTTGTGTATGACGGTGCAGAATGCGCACCGCGGGGAGCCCGAGGATTTATACACAAGAGGCTCCTCAGTGGAATTCAAAGACATTCATGAAAATCAAAGAGGCAAAAATCGCCGACTTTCCTCTGAACGGACGGAGCGCTCATTGTGGGACTCTTGTTGTTGTTGTTGGTCCTTTTTGGTGTAAAAAAACTCCGAATTCCAAATTTAATGCATTCCGCTTTATCTCCGGCATAACTCTGCATAATTAATGGGACGCAGCTGCTTGGACCTTCTGATCGACCGATGCATCTGAAATATTAAACTGTCTGTGTTACCGCTCTGCCACTAGTTAGATTCGAACCTGCGCTGGATAATGGCATCAGGGCAAGGTTTGCTCAGGGGTCCCAAAAAAATACTACAGGAGATGGTCAGAGATTGCAGACATACTACAGGAGATGGTCAGAGATTGCAGACATAGTACAGGAGACGGTCAGAGATTGCAGACATAGTACAGGAGATGGTCAGAGACTGCAGACATAGTACAGGAGACGGTCAGAGATTGCAGACATAATACAGGAGATGGTCAGAGACTGCAGACATAGTACAGGAGACGGTCAGAGATTGCAGACATAATACAGGAGATGGTCAGAGACTGCAGACATAGTACAGGAGATGGTCAGAGACTGCACACGTGGTACAGGAGATGGTCAGAGATTGCAGACTTAGTACAGGAGATGGTCAGAGACTGCAGACATAGTACAGGAGACGGTCAGAGACTGCACACGTGGTACAGGAGATGGTCAGAGATTGCAGACTTAGTACAGGAGATGATCAGAGACTGGAGACATAGTACAGGAGACAGTCAGAGACTGGAGACATACTAAAGGAGATGGTCAGAGACTGGAGACATAATACAGGAGATTGTCAGAGACTGCAGACATTGTACAGGAGACGGTCAGAGACTGCAGACATACTACAGGAGATGGTCAGAGACTGCAGACATAGTATTGGAGTTGGTCAGAGACTGCGGACATCCTAAAGGAGATGGTCAGAGACTGAAGACATAGTACAGGAGAGAGTCAAAGACTGCAGACATGATACAGGAGATGGTCAGAGACTGCAGACATGATACAGGAGATGGTCGAATACTGCAGACATAGTACAGGAGATGGTCAGAGACGGAAGACACACTACAGGAGATGGTCAGAGACTGCACAGATGCTAAAGGAGATGGCTCAGAGACTGTGTATGTGTCCATAAAGTCCATATTTTCCAAAACCGAATGGTAAAAGCCAGCAAAAATGATAAATACTTCTGAATGATGTCTGTCAAGTCATCATATGTACAAATGAGAATTTTCATACGAATGTTCGTTGGTAAATCTACTAGTGTATGGCCAGCTTTAGATAGCGCCCTCTTCTGGAAGACCCGTGTGTGCGTTTGTGCTTTTGGTCAGCCGAGTAATAATAATATCTGCCTCTTGCATGTCTCCGCAGTGCTCCCCACCGCTGGAAGTCAAAGATGTGTTTGTGGATATCCAAGATGGTAAAATCCTGATGGCCCTCCTGGAGGTTCTGACGGGGCACAACTTGGTAAGTCAGTGATGTGATTTGTGCTAGAAAGGCACATTTGGTGGGGGGTTTGTGCTAGGAGGGGGAGGGGGGGATTAGGATTGAGGGGGGAGAGAAGGTATACATGGAAAGGCAATTTTAGTGGTAGGTGTACTAGGAGGGGTGATTTTCTTTTTTGGGGAGGTGTTGGCATTTGTGCTGGGAGGATGGGGGGGGGGGCAAAGATTTGTTCTGGGAGGTGGATTTCAGCAGTGAGGGGATTTGTACTGGGAGGAGGGGGAATTTATGCTCAGGGGGTATTCATGCAGGCTAGTGCTCAGGTTTTTTTTGGGGGGGGGAGGGGATTTGTACTAATAGGGATGTTTGGGGGTGATTTATGCTAGAAGGGGACATTTGGTGGGTGTTTTCTGCTGGGAGGAGGGTTTTGGATTGAGGGTAGAGAATGTGTATTTGGAGAGGAAATTTTAGTGGTAGGTGTGCTAAGAGGGGTGATCTTTTTTTATGGGGGGGGGGGGGGGGGGGAAAGATTTGTTTCTGGGAGGGGTGATTTTAGCAGTGAGGTTGATTTGTGCTGGAAGGATCTATGCTAAGAGTGTAATCATGCAGGTTAGTGCTCAGTTTTATTTTTTTTTGGGGGGGGGGGGGGATTTTCTTTCTTAAAGGACTAATGACATTTTTTTAAAACTACTGATGTAATGTTATATTTATGGGTGGAACTCCACTTTAATGAGAAGGACTGGAGGGAGCACAGAGCAGCGTTTTCTCCATTTTAGCCCCTTTGTTGCTCTTTATTTCTCCATCCAGTGTGACTCCTAGAAGAGTTTTATGGTTAATATTTCTAGACGTCTTCCAGACGCAGCTTTTCTAATAACGCCGCTCCTGTCTGCATTTTCAGCTCCATGAATACAAATCATCAACTCATCGCATCTTCCGGCTGAATAACATCGCCAAAGCGCTCAAGTTTCTGGAGGACAGCAATGTAAGTGTCCTTATCTGTCTACTTACCTGAGCAGTGTGGAATCTGCAGGAGGCTGGGGCTCTTTATAGAGGTCAGGATCAGGGGGGAGGACAGAGGCGAAAACCCTTAAATGTTTGAACTCTATCTGAGTTCAGGAGATACGCCGTCGTATCTCTATCTGAATCTGGGCCACAGTGTTCATTCATAGTTGAAGCATATTAAACTGTGATTACTATGCTTCAATTTGTGAATGAACAGGAAAACCAGTCTATTTATAAAACACTAAATGTCAGAAGCGTTCATGTGAGTTGAACAAAATGTCCTGCAAATTTTTATTTTTTTAACAAAATAATATTGTATGGCTTCCTGTGATCGTCAGCTCCACCTAGTGACCAAAATGCGTTATTTTGGGTCTGAAAAACCCTGACCTGTTAATCAGGAGTGTATTTAGGTTTTGTGCACCCCTAATTTAAATATGACCCACCCCTTCCTGTTAAGGCCCCACCCCTTTCTGTTTAAGACCCGCCCTGAAATTTTCCAGTGCCCCCCCCCAGAGTTGCGGAATGCCGGCCACCCAAAAATCGGAAGCAGTGCGGCGGCTTTATGGGGGCACTAGACTAATTTGCCTCTCAGCCCAGCCCGCCCCATAAGACTAGCGATACACTAACAGTGTAGCCCAAGCCGGCGGGGACTCTTTCCTTGCTGCTCCCCCTGCAAAGTGCTGCCCCATGCCTGGGCCTTGTTGGCCTAGGCCAGGATACAGCGTTGCTGTAAATCTCTGTAGGGGTTTCCTGGCTGTTATGCTCAGTACTGAACCAATATACAGAGCAGACATTCTCATTCTGCTGCACGCTTGTTCTTGGCTGGTGACCCAGAAATAACTGAGCAGCCAGGCAGCCAGCATTTCCAGGGGGAGATCAGGAAGGGTATCCTCTATATCCCCCCCCCCCCCCGCCCTCCAATGACAGCTGTCAGTCTGGTGTGCAGCATGCAGATTAATTGCTCATTGACTAAACGCTCTTCTGTCCGGCTCCCCCCCGGACGCGTGCCGGAAGCTCTAATCGGATTTCTGAGATTTCATTCGGAATGATTTCTAAGCTGGCTGGGCTGTCCGGATCCAGATTATAGGAACACAATCCGTCTGCTGAGAAAATTAAAGTGTTCCAGCTGTGGAGGATGTAGAGGGAGTGAATATCGGGGCGATGGAAGGAAATCAACAGAATGACCTAGAAATACAACTTTTAGCCATATTCGTTTTTATTTGCTCTCTTACCTTCTTCTCTGAGTTATCCACCAAACACCTTCTTCCATGTGCAGCAAATTCAGTGTTGTCCTACTAGAATCCACTGAAGGACACTGCATATTGGGTGCCACACCACCCTCTGAGGGGTTCCCACCATCCCTGTGCTGAGTTCCCAGGTCTGTACACCTGCTGTGCCCATTATGAGGGGTTCCCACCATCCCTGTGTTGAGTTCAGGGCTTTCTTAATGCATGGGCACCTCTGGGCACTGCCCAGGGGCCCCAGGTACGCTGGTAGGGCCCCATAATAATTTTGCATTACATTATACTTGCCAACTGTTCCAGATTTGCTGGGATGGCCATGTCCTGGGCAGCATCTCGTAACCTGTACTGTGCCCTCCTGATCCCGGTATTGTGCCCTTCTGACTCCCCTTGTACAGTGCGCTTCTGCCCCCCCCCCCCCCCCCATACTGTGCCCTTTGTGTTTATTAGTCTTCCATTTATGGCATGTTTTCTTATTGTTCAAATACATTTCATTGAAAGTACTAATATATATGTTTAATTCTATCAACTATTTATACAGTACTTTAATTCAGTACTTTAATTCTTGAGATTAGGGACATACATTGGGGCAGGCTGGTAGGGGTCTGAGTGCATTACTTTGCCCAGGGGCCCATGATGCCATTAAGACGGCCCTGTGCTGAGTTCCCGGGTCTGTACGCCCGCTGTGCCCATTATGAGGGGTTCCCACCGTCCCTGTGCTGAGTTCCCAGGTCTGTACGCCCGCTGTGCCCATTATGAGAGATTCCCACCATCCCTGTGCTGAGTTCCCGGGTCTGTACACCTGCTGTGCCCATTATGAGGGGTTCCCACCGTCCCTGTGCTGAGTTCCCGGGTCTGTACGCCCGCTGTGCCCATTATGAGAGATTCCCACCATCCCTGTGCTGAGTTCCCGGGTCTGTACACCTGCTGTGCCCATTATGAGGGGTTCCCACCATCCCTGTGCTGAGTTCCCTGGTCTGTACACCTGTTTTGCCCATTATGAGGGGTTCCCACCATGCCTGTGCTAAGTTCCCGGGTCTGTACACCTGCTGTGCCCATTATGAGGGGTTCCCTCCATCCCTGTGCTGAGTTCCTGGGTCTGTACACCTGCTGTGCCCATTATGAGGGGTTCCCTCCATCCCTGTGCTGAGTTCCCGGGTCTGTACACCTGCTGTGCCCATTATAAGGGATTCCCACCATCCCTGTTGGATTTTTATTTATTTTCTATTATAAAAAATATATCGGGGGGGAGCTAAAAATACACTGAGGTGGTTGGGAGCACCCAAAACTTCCAGGTGTGCAGGAAGAGATTTATGTGGGGGAAATCTCATGGTTGTTGGTATCCAAGACCTAGAAGAAGGCGGGAGTTGTATCTCTGTAGATGACATTAATGTTGGTGCGTGTTTCTTTCCAGGTGAAGTTGGTCAGTATAGACGCAGCCGAAATCGCTGATGGAAACCCCTCGCTGGTTCTCGGTTTGATCTGGAACATCATCCTCTTCTTGCAGGTAGATCACGGCTGATGAAGGAGAATTGATGTCACCCATCTGGCTTTTATCACAGCCGGCAGGGAATGGGAACCGATCGCCGCTGGAGTCCCGCGATCGCTCCCCGGAGCTGAAGAACGGGGAGAGCCGTATGTAAACACGGCTTCCCCGTTCTTCACTGTGGCGGCTGCATCGATCGTGTCATCCCTTTTATAGGGAGACACAATCGATGACGTCACACCTACAGCCACACCCCCCTACAGTTAGAAACACATATTAGGTCATACATAACCCCTTCAGCGCCCCCTCGTGGTTAACTCCCAAACTGCAACTGTCATTTTCACAGTAAACAATGCATTTTAAATGCATTTTTTGCTGTGAAAATGACAATGGTCCCAAAAATGTGTCAAAATTGTCCGCCATAATGTCGCAGTCACTAAAAAAATTGCTGATCGCCGCCATTAGTAGTAAAAAAAAAAAAAAATAATAAAAATGCAATAAAACTATCCCCTATTTTGTAAACACTATAAATTTTGCGCAAACCAACCGATAAACGCTTATTGCGATTTTTTTTTACCAAAAATATGTAGAAGAATACATATCGGCCTAAACTGAGGAAAAAAAATGTTTTTTTTATATATTTTTGGGGGATATTTATTATAGCAAAAAGTAAAAAATATTGAATTTTTTTCAAAATTGTCGCTCTATTTTTGTTTATAGCGCAAAAAAAAAAAATCGCAGAGGTGATCAAATACCACCAAAAGAAAGCTCTATTTGTGGGGAAAAAAGGACGCCAATTTTGTTTGGAAGCCACGTCGCACGACCGCGCAATTAAAGCGACGCAGTGCCGAATCGCAAAACCTGGCCGGGTCCTTTAGCTGCCTAAAGGTCCGGGTCTTAAGTGGTTAAAGTGTAACTCCAATTCTGTTTAGAAAAAAACAAACCCTCAGGATGAGCAATGTACCTTGTGTTGCTCTGAAGAAATAGCTGTTTGTTTCCCCATTTCCTGTCAGACTGATTCTGAAGTGGAGGGTCTGGTTCATTATAATCACCTGGTGCACTTTGCGTTCTGATGAGGAAAGTGGCAGTGCCTGCACCCCCTTAGAAATATTTAAAGCGGAGGTCCACCCTAAAAAAAAAAATTACATTATCAGTCTACTTAAAATCTGTTAAAAAACATTTGAAAAAATACCGCGGAGCTCTTCGTTCTCTTCCTCCCTCAGGAGTTCTCCTGGAAAATAGGGCCCATTGTCTTCTGGGACCTGTGTGTGTGTCCCAGAAGGCAGCTGGGCATTCACAAAGCGCCGCAGCGACTTGCGCATGCGCAGTAGGAAACGGGCAGTGAAGCCGCAAGGCTCCACTCCCTGTTTGCCTTAGCTAGAATGGCGGTGCCGTCACCTGATCCGATGGACGGACCGGTCTGGCCTCGGGAGGCCGACATCCTGGACAGGTAAGTGTCCTTATTAAAAGTCAGCAGCTACAGTGTTTGTAGCTGCTGACTTTTAAAGAAAAAGATTTGCGTGTGGAACACCGCTTTAATCCTTGGGTGGTATCTCACCGAAACGGAAAGTCCTATTGCAGGGGATGCCTAAAATCGAACTTGTATTGCAGACTCCTGGGAAAATCGGTGAACCAATCACGCAAGCAGGAAATTACATTTCTGGGGGTGAAACATCCTTCAGACAATGCTTTGATTTGTGGCCGTGGCATGTATACACCCCCAGCTGTTGTCTTTGTAAAAAAAAAGGGAAGTGATTGAGAGGCGGGCAGTAAAAATGCAGCTCAACCATAAGGTTTTACTGCCCTTAACCTCTAGTGAAAACAAGCCCAGGAAATCTGCTCACACCACCCACCTCACCCAAACCGCTCTATGTTCTGCCACCCTTCCTACCAGCTTGCAATGGTGACATGCCCACCAAGACAGCTCATGTGACAAGTGGTCATGTTGCTTTTGCAAGCAAAGAATGGGGGAGAAAATGGAAGTGCCCCTCTGCCGATGTGGTGTGCCTGTAATGCCCTGTTGGTGGCCCTATGGCCTCAAGCTAGGAATTACTATTTTACATGGGTCCCTGAACTGTATTATTTTATATTATTATTTATTTATTTTTATTATTTATTTTATTTTATTACCATTTTTATTTTTATTTTATTTTATTTTTATTTATTTATTTTTATTATTTATTTTATTTTATTACCATGTTTTATTATTATTTTATTTTTATTTTATTTAATTTTTGACATTGATCATAGCAATGACTATTGTACATAGGTCCCTTAATTGTATTATTTTATATTATTATTTATTTATTTTTATTATTTATTTTATTTTATTACCATTTTGTATTATTATTATTTTATTTTTATTTTATTTTATTTTTGACATTGATCTCTGAATTGTATAATTTTATTTTATTATTTATTTATTTTTATTACCATTTATTATTATTTTATTTTTGACATAGATCCCAGAATTGTATTATTTATTAATTTGTATTATTTATTTTATTTTATTACCATTTTTATTTTAATTTAATTTTATTTTTATTTATTTTTATTATTTATTTTATTTTATTACCATGTTTTATTATTATTTTATTTTATTTTATTTTTGACATTGATCCCTGAATTGTATAATTTTATTTTATTATTTATTTATTTTTATTACCATTTATTATTATTATTTTATTTTATTTTTGACATAGATCCCAGAATTGTATTATTTATTTATTGTTATTATTTATTTTATTACCATTTTTATTTTTATTTATTTTATTTTTATTTATTTTTATTATTTATTTTATTTTATTACCATGTTTTATTATTATTTTATTGTATTTTATTTTTGACATTGATCTCTAAATTGTATCATTTTATTTTATTATTTATTTATTTTTATTACCATTTATTATTATTATTATTATTTTATTTTAGTTTTGACATAGATCCCAGAATTGTATTATTTATTTATTTTTATTTATTATTTATTTTATTTTATTTCCATTTTTATTTTAATTTTATTTTATTTTTATTATTTATTTTATTATTATTATTATTATTATTATTTTATTATTTATTTTATTTTATTTTAATTATTTATTTTGTTTTTATTTATTTATCTTTTTTTAATCCAGTTTACAGAGAAGCAGTTAAAGCGCCTTGTACATTTAATTAGGGGATTTGTAGATTCCTTATTCGGAAAGGAGAATTCGCTCGATAGAAACGCGTAGGTCAACTCACGCCGTTATCAGTGTTGTGCAGCAACGTTTGTGACTTCTGTATTCTCTCCGCTCGCAGATTAAAGAGCTCACAGGAAACCTGAATAGAATGTCGTCCTCCTCCAGTCTGTCTTCCCTGCCCAGCGGGAGCGAGTCGGACGCGTCTCATCCCAGCACGCCCAGCGCGCCCGGCGCGGAGAAAAGTCTGTCCGTTTCAATTAAGGATCAGCGGAAGGCCATCAAAGCTCTGCTCAGCTGGGTTCAGCAGAGGACAAGAAAGTAAGAATGGTCGTCCCCTTCCTGCCTTGGTGCAGCCTCGTGTTATGGGGTGACTAAGGGGGGCTTAAAGGCCATTTGCTGGCAAAAAAATCGCCCTTTTTTTTTTTTTTTTCTGTTTTTCGTCTTCCCCCAGAGCAGAAATGGAAACAGTGTAGTCCTCAAGGTCTGTATAGTCTATGAGTGAGGGCTCCTCCAGTGCCTCCATCTCTTTCTTTGTCTAAACTATAATAGTTTTGGGACCAATTTATCTCAGGATACTCCATCGTATCTCTCTTTTTTGGCCAGTGTATCTATGCGAGTGATTCTTAGAATCATTTTCGCATAGATACGCTGAAGATCAGACATGTGTAAGTCACTTACACTGTCGGATCTTAAATGTAATTACTCCGCCGGCCGCTAGGTGGCGTTTACGTTCAGGTCTCATTTGTTTATGCAAATGAGCCTGATACGCCGATTCCCGAACAAAATCGTGTCGCGTAACCGTCGCTAACGTCGTTTGTGTAGGCGTAAGGTTACCCCTGCTATATGAGGGGTAACCTTACGCCAGTCCCACGTAGGCCATGTTAAGTATGGCGTCGGGTCCGCGTTGTGTTTTCCCGTCGGGTACGTAGTTTTACTAAGTCATCCGCAAATACGACTTTACGTCAATGACGCACACGTCGGCGTCATTGACGTTTTACACCGAGAACTGGAGCATGCGCACTGGGCTATTTTAAGCCCGGCGCATGCGCAGTTTGTTAGAATCGGGGGCGCGCTTAATTTAAATACAAGCCGCCCCCTTGGATTTACGTGGGGATACGCCGGGCCAAATACACTACGCCGCCCCAAACTACGGAGCAAGTGTTTGGGGAATACAGCACTTGCTCCTGTAGGTTGGGGCGGCGTAGTGTAAATGGCTTACGCGACGCCCGCCTACAATCTACGGGAATATGGCCCTTGGTTTCTTTGCCGTTTTTTGACACTTGAGCACCACACACAGTTCAAGTATTTTTTTTATTTATTTTTTTAGCACATTGAACACAATACAATACACATTCCCCTGTAAGCTATGTTTTAGAATTCTCACCCCAGTATCTGTGTACTTCTCATATATGACCCCATGAAGGATGAATGTGGAACCCATAGACATCTATGTACTGCTCACACATGACCCCATGAAGGATGAATGGGCGACCCATAGACATCTATGTACTGCTCACACATGACCCCATGAAGGATGAATGGGCGACCCATAGACATCTATGTACTGCTCATACATGACCCCATGAATGGGCAACCCATAGACATCTATGTACTTCTCATACATGACCCCATGAATGATAAACATGGAACCCATAGACATCTATATACTGCTCATACATGACCCCATGAAGGATGATTGGGCGACCCATAGACATCTATGTACTGCTCACACATGACCCCATGAATGGGCAACCCATAGACATCTATGTACTGCTCATACATGACCCCATGAATGGCGACCCATAGACATCTATGTACTGCTCATACATGACCCCATGAAGGATGATTGGGTGACCCATAGACATCCATGTACTGCTCATACATGACCCCATGAAGGATGATTGGGTGACCCATAGACATCTATGTACTGCTCATACATGACCCCATGAATGATGAATGGGCGACCCATAGACATCTATATACTGCTCATACATGACCCCATGAATGATGAATGGGCGACCCATAGACATCTATATACTGCTCATACATGACCCCATGAATGATGAATGGGCGACCCATAGACATCTATATACTGCTCATACATGACCCCATGAAGGATGAATGGGCGACCCAAAGACATCTATGTACTGCTCATACATGACCCCATGAAGGATGAATGGGCGACCCATAGACATCTATGTACTGCTCATACATGACCCCATGAAGGATGAATGGGCGACCCAAAGACATCTATGTACTGCTCATACATGACCCCATGAATGATGAATGGGCGACCCAAAGACATCTATGTACTGCTCATACATGACCCCATGAATGATGAATGGGCGACCCATAGACATCTATGTACTGCTCATACATGACCCCATGAATGATGAATGGGCAACCCATAGACATATATGTACTGCTCATACATGACCCCATGAATGGGAAACCCATAGACATCTATGTACTGCTCACACATGACCCCATGAATGATGAATGGGCGACCCATAGACATCTATGTACTGCTCATACATGACCCCATGAATGGGAAACCCATAGACATCTATATACTGCTCATACATGACCCCATGAATGGGCAACCCATAGACATCTATGTACTGCTCACACATGACCCCATGAATGATGAATGGGGAACCCATAGACATCTATGTACTGCTCATACATGACCCCATGAAGGATGAAAGGGCGACCCATAGACATCTATGTACTGCTCATACATGACCCCATGATTGGGTAACCCATAGACATCTATGTACTGCTCACACATGACCCCATGAATGATGAATGGGCGACCCATAGACATCTATGTACTGCTCATACATGACCCCATGACGGATGAATGGGCGACCCATAGACATCTATGTACTGCTCATACATGACCCCATGAATGATGAATAGGCGACCCATAGACACCTATGTACTGCTCATACATGACCCCATGAATGATGAATAGGCGACCCATAGACACCTATGTACTGCTCATACATGACCCCATGAATGATGAATAGGCGACCCATAGACACCTATGTACTGCTCATACATGACCCCATGAATGATGAATAGGCGACCCATAGACACCTATGTACTGCTCATACATGACCCCATGAATGGGGAACCCATAGACATCTATGTACTGCTCATACATGACCCCATGAATGATGAATGGGCGACCCATAGACATCTATGTACTGCTCATACATGACCCCATGAAGGATGAATGGGCGACCCATAGACATCTATGTACTGCTCATACATGACCCCATGATTGGGTAACCCATAGACATCTATATACTGCTCATACATGACCCCATGAATGATGAATGGGCGACCCATAGACATCTATGTACTGCTCATACATGACCCCATGAATGGGGAACACATATACATCTATGTACTGCTCATACATGACCCCATGAATGATGAATGGGCAGCCCATAGACATCTATGTACTGCTCACACATGACCCCATGAATGATGAATGGGCGACCCATAGACATCTATATACTGCTCATACATGACCCCATGAAGGATGAATGGGCGACCCATAGACATCTATGTACTGCTCACACATGACCCCATGAATGATAAACGTGGAACCCATAGACATCTATGTACTGCTCACACATGACCCCATGAATGATGAATGGGGAACCCATAGACATCTATGTACTGCTCATACATGACCCCATGAATGATGAATGGGGAACCCATAGACATCTATGTACTGCTCATACATGACCCCATGAATGATGAATGGGGAACCCATAGACATCTATATACTGCTCATACATGACCCCATGAATGATGAATGGGCGACCCATAGACATCTATGTACTGCTCACACATGACCCCATGAAGGATGAAAGGGCGACCCATAGACATCTATGTACTGCTCACACATGACCCCATGAATGATGAATGGGCGACCCATAGATATCTATGTACTGCTCATACATGACCCCATGAATGAGGTACCCATAGACATCTATGTACTGCTCACACATGACCCCATGAATGATGAATGGGCGACCCATAGACATCTATGTACTGCTCATACATGACCCCATGAATGATGATCGGCCAGCCCATAGACATCTATGTAACAGATGAGTCCAACTACAATATGGCATTCAGACAGCTCAGGGGAAGGGGGTGTAGGCACGTTCTGTATTCATGTCTTGGTGAGTGTGACTCTAAGCGTTTTCCATCCACATCTTCCTCTCAGGTACGGAGTGGCGGTCCAGGATTTTGCTGGTAGTTGGAGAAGTGGACTCGCCTTCTTGGCCATTATTAAAGCCATAGACTCCAGCCTTGTGGACATCAAGAAAGCACTGGAAAGATCGCCCCGGGAGAACTTGGAAGACGCATTTACTATTGCACAGCGGAGTCTCAACATCCCACGGCTTTTGGAACCAGAGGGTAAAGAATTTTAAAAAATGACATTGGGGTATAAAGTGCCACAGGCTAAAAAATCAGTGGACTTGGCATTCGGGATAAAGTATTTTTTATGCCAAGTAATGTGAAAATGTAAAACGTAAAGCCGTCCGGCGCAAGCCCGCCTAATTCAAATGGGGCGTGTACCATTTAAATTAGGCGCGATCCCGCGCCGAACGTACTGCGCATGCTCCGTTTTGAAATTTCCCGCCATGCTTTGCGCGAAATGACGTCGCCCCGACGTAATGTTTTGAACGGCGACGTGCGTTACATACTTTCGTATTCCCGGACGACTTACGCATAAAAAAAAAAAATTGAAATTCGACGCGGGAACGACGGCCATACTTTAACATGGGCTGTCTAATTTTACACCACCTAAATAGCAATCGCAACTTTACGACGGGAAAAGCCGACTAGCGACGACGTAAGAGAATGCGACAAACGCGTGTACCTTTGTGGATCGCCATAAACAGCTAATTAGCATACCCGACGCGGAAAACGACGCAAACTCCACCCAGCGGGCGCCAAAGTATTGCATCCTAAGATCCGAAGCCGTAAGCCTGTCGGGTCTTAGCCAAATGCCGTCGTATCTTTGTTTGTGAATTCAAAATAAATATACGACGCGGCAAATTTGAAAGTACGCTGGAGTATCAGCAGATACTCCGGCGTACTTTTTCTGTGAATCTGGCCCAGAAAGATTTCCTTATGCGCCGCCCGTGGACGTATCCTAGTGCGCATGCGTCAAAATCAGGTCGGATAGAGATACGCCGAACACTGCCTACGACGTGTACGTAAGTTACGCACAGCCCTATTCGCGTATGACTTACGTAAACGACGGAAAATTCAACACTGTCCCGACGTCCATACTTAACATTGCCTGCGCCTCATATAGCAGGGGTAACTTTACGCCGGTCCGACGCCTTACGCAAACGACGTATATAGATACGCCGGGCGCAACTACTAAATCGGCGTATCTAGCTCATTACCATATTCGATGCGTAAATCTACGAAAGGGCCACCTAAATATGCAACTAAGATACGACGGCGTAAGAGACTTACGTCGGTCGTATCTTAGCCCAATTTCGGCGTATCTTGTTTTCTGAATATAGAAAAAAAATATGCCGGCGCATCATAGAACTTACGCGGCGTATAAATAGATACGCCGACGGAAATTCTTTCTGAATCTAGCCCAAAATACTTAGCACCACAAAATATTACTTGGTTCTGCGTTCCCTAAAAGGAACGGTCCTTGGAGGTGGATAGGGGGTGGAGTCAAGAGGTGACTCAGAAGGGAGGAGTCCCTGTACCTATTCTCTGAGAAAAAAAAGCCCTGCTAAGGTCTATGGGAATCACAAGACAAGCCCAGTTATTTTAACCAAGTAACACAACAGGTAGATAATAAAGAATACTTTGTACAAAGTGCATTCACTCACATCAGCCAATGGTAATCATTCTTCACCAATCTGATTTCAGTTAACTAAACCAGTCTGATTTTGTGCAAATCTACTTTTTATTCCCTTTTGTGAAGTGTAACGGTGTAATCCATCTGGTTGTAGATCTGATGGTGAATTCGCCGGATGAACAATCCATAATGACGTACGTCACACAGTTCCTGGAGCATTTTCCAGAACTTGACCCGGTAAGTTTAATTTACGCCGTTGTTTTTTTTTTTTTCCTTTTCTGCAGTTGGCAGGGGCGTTACTAGGTGTCAAGAAGACCAGGGGCTTCAGCCTGAGGCCGGCACCGGGGGGACGTCGGCGGCACTCCAGTCCGAGGCCGGCACCAGGGGGGGGGTCGTCAGCGCGGGTTTGGACCTGGGATGATCATGGCGCAGGTTTTTTTGGGTGGGGGGTAAGCTCACTTGCTGGTTGCTGCCTGGCTTACCATTGCCCATCAATTTTGAACACTAAACTCACCTACATGGGCCTTGTTGGCCTTGGCCAGGATACAAAGTTGCACTACTGGGCACAACCCACTGGAAGTGATTCCTTCCCAGTTGCCCACACAGCCACCTACCTTTGACTAGTGACTGATCTAGCCAGTCCAGCATGGTCTTCAGCCCAAAACAGATATTTTCCAGTTTCTGGATACCAAATAGCATAATTCCTCATAGTAGCAGACATTATTTTATGTATGAAATATGTTACTTTAAAGGGGTTGTAAAGGTATTTTTTTTTTCTAAATAGCTTCCTTTACCTTAGTGCAGTCCTCCTTCACTTACCTCATCCTTCCATTTTGCTTTTAATGTCCTTATTTCTTCTGAGAAATCCTCACTTCCTGTTCTGTCTGTAACTCCACACAGTAATGCGAGGCTTTCTCCCTGGTGTGGAGAAAGCCCCTTGAGGGGGGAGGGGGCGAGCAGGAGAGTCAGGACGCCCACTAACACACAGCTCCTTTCTCTATCTGCAAAGTAGAGACTGTCCTGACTTGCCTGCTCGCCCCCTCCCCCCTCAAGAGGCTTTCTCCACACCAGGGAGAAAGCCTTGCATTACTGTGTGGAGTCACAGACAGAAGAACAGGAAGTGAGGATTTCTCAGAAGAAATAAGGACATTTAAAAGCAAAATGGAAGGATGAGGTAAGTGAAGGAGGACTGCACTAAGGTAAAGGAAGCCATTTAGGGAAAACATTTTTTACCTTTACAACCCCTTTAAAGTATGGACTCAAAGGGGTCGTAAGGTTTCGTTAAAAAAAAACAAAGAAAAAACTTTATGAAACAAAAAAAACAAAACAAACAAACATGTTATACTTACCTCCACTGTGCAGTTCGTTTTGCACAGATTGGCCCTGATCCTCGTCTTCTGGGGTCCTTCGGGGGCTGTCTCGGCTGATCCCCGCATCAGCTAACCCCCTTCATGGGAATCGCTCTCCCAAGGGGTTTAGCTTGCGGGTGCGCTCCAATGATACAGCCGTTGGCTATAGCCGCCGACTCTATCACTCGGCCCCGCCCCCCGGCGTGCCGCGTCATTGGATGTGATTGACAGCAGTGCTATAGAAATGGCTGTGCTGCTATCAATACATCAAATCTAGCCAATCAACGGCCAGACTCCGTGGAGAAGAGGATGCCGGACATGCACACAGCAGGCGAACGGGCTCAGGTAAGTAAAACGGGGGGGGGGGGGCTGGGGGGGGGCCGTCATTGCCAGGTATTTTTTCACCTTAATACATAGGATGCATTAAAGCGGAGGTTCACCCTAAAAAACATCTATATACCATTACATCCAGCATACTTCCAACATCTACAGTATGCTGGGGTTTTTTTTGCCGTACATACCGTTTTATTGTTATTTTCCCCCCGGCTTCCGGGTTCTGGCTCCCGCGGGAGTGGACGTTCCTATTCAGAGGTTAGATGATTGACGTCTGGTGAAAAACTTCCCCTGGCGCATAAGGCGCGTCACCAGTTTTCCGTAACTAGCCGACCTGCGAGTCGGCTCTATACGGCGCTATACGGCGCCTGCGCCCGCCGTGTAGAGCTGATTGCGCAGGTGCCATATAGAGCCGACTCGCATAACTGTAGATGTCGGAAGTATGCTGGATGTAATGGTATATAATTGTTTTAGGGTGAACCTCCGCTTTAAGGTGAAAAAACACGAACCTTTACAACCCCTTTAAAAAGGTCCCTTGCAAATTTCATGTCAATGAAGAAATTGGTGAATAAAATTCACGTTTCTTACCTTTGTCCTTTATTTGGTAGGATGACTTCACAGATCACAAGGAAGACGCTCCGGTGGAAATGACGTACGTGCGATACAAAGATGGTCCTAAGGAAGAAGAAGGAAAGATTATTACTTTACCCAAAAACGAGGAGAATGAGTTTACGGTGGAACTTCAGACAAGGCCTCTTACCCCTCCGGAGACGCACGTCTACACAGAAGTTAATGTTGCCGATGATAGAAGGCCGAGTTCCATGGATGGTTTGAGCAAACCACATCAGCTCCTAGCAGAAGCTAATCAGGGCTCAGTACCGAAGATGGTTGGGTTTATGTTTGACAAGTTCTCACGTCGGCCTGAAGCGTCTTCATTGAATTCTGATGTCTCAGGGGAAATCTCTGCTAATGGGCTAAATAAAACCCTAAATGTCGAAAGTCAAGTGGAGACAGTTTTACTTTCTAATGGACAAGGAGACCTTCACCACAACCTATTAGGTGAAAAGCCAACTTCAGGTGGACCCTATTATCAGGAGCCAAAGTATATATTCAGTGATAATTACAACAAATATTGTGACTCTTCTTCATCATTTTCTTCAATTTCTGAACCTAATGACCTCTTTTACCACTCTGAGGACTCTCAAGATTCCATAAAGCCATCACCGATGTCGGATGATAGTGGATTGGTGACACCGCATGACCAAAATGAAGAAGATGACCCCTTCAAGTATGTCCTACATAAGCCCAAAGATAAATTTGATGGTGACCTTTCCAAACAGATGACCGTCTTCCAAGCATACAAATCAAGCACAGAAGATAAGCTTAATTCAAAAAATCATCTGGATTCTGTTGAAGACCACCCGCAAGAGGAAACCGACCCTGTGGATGATAAGAACGCAGCTAAAGTTTCCATAATCCCCCATGACTTATTTTATTATCCCCATTATAGTGTTCCCATTGCGGATGTCTTGCAAGCCTTTGCCGACAAATGTCCAGATGGTATCGTTGGGGCCAGTACAGAGTTTGATGATTCATCTGAATGCCACTCAGAGGACAGCGAATCGTTCAGCGGTGAAGATGACTTGAATGGAGAGAAGATAGAAAAAGTGACTTCAGTACCAGAATCTGCAGAATGGGGGTTAGGTTTGAAGGACTATGCGCAAGACGTGAGGTACACAAAGACTGGTGCACCAGCTCAATCAGTGGGATCCATATTGAACGGATCAGTATCTCAAGCGACCCATGACCTACAGCCCAACAATTTCACTTTTCATTCTGACCATCATAAAACTTCTCAGGTAATATCAGTAGAGGTAGACCAGTGTCACCGTAAAATACTAGCTTTGGATAAACTTAGGGGCAGATCCACAGAGAGAGTACGCCGGCGTATCTACTGATACGCCGGCGTACTTTCAAATTTCCTGCGTCGTATCTTTGGTTTGAATCCTCAAACCAAGATACGACGGCATCTGGGTTAGATCCGACAGGCGTACAGCTTCGTACACCTTCGGATCTTAGATGCAATACTTTGGCGTCCGCTGGGTGGAGTTCTCGTCGTTTTCCGCATTGAGTATGCAAATTAGCTATTTCCGACGATCTACGAACGTACGCGCGGCTGTCGCATTCTCTTACGTCGTCTCTAGTCTGCTTTTTCCGGCGTATAGTTAAAGCTGCTGTTTTGCGGCGTATAGTTAGACTTGCCATGTTAAGTATGGCCGTCGTTCCCGCGTTTCATTTGAATTTTTTTTTTTTTTGCGTAAGTCGTTCATGAATCGGGATGGACGTAATTTACGTCCAGGTCAAAACCAATGACGTCCTTGCGACGTCATTTAGCGCAATGCACGGCGGGAAATTTCGGGACGGCACATACGCAGTTCGTTCAGCGCGGGGACGCGCTTAATTTAAATGAAGCATGCCCCCTACCCGCCCAATTTGAATTCCGCGCCCTTACGCCGCTTGAGATACACTACATCGCTGTAACTTACGGCGCAAAATCTTTATGGATTCGAACCAAAGCCAGGTAAGGTACGGCGGCGTAGCGTATCTCAGATACGATGCGCCGGGGCAGATCTTTGTGGATCTGCCCCTTGGTCTTTAAACTGAATACCATGTGTGCTCAACCTGTGGCCTTCCAGCTGTTTCAAAACTACAAGTCCCATCATGCCTCAGCCTTTGGGAGTCATGCTTGCAACTGTCAGCCTTGCAATGCCTCATGGGACTTGTAGTTCCGCTACAGCTGGAGGGCCACAGGTTGAGCACCCATGCTGTATACTGAGTACATTCCCAAGGTTTTATCACGCTAACGGATTCGAAATACAGAAAATACCTGTTGATCACTAAGAAATGCAGTAAGTTTATATCTTCCTGTATATAACCCCAAGTTGTTCTTTTATCCCTTGCTGCTAGACTACAGAACCCCCCCCCCCCATACCCATAACAGGCAGAATCATCACATATTTCTCTGTACTTACAGTATTTTTGTGACCCAAATTGATAGTTGTTTAAGGTCTATGAATGGTCACGCTAAGGAAAGTATGGGAGTGAGATAAGAAGAAAGGAGCCACTGAATGGTCAGAAGGGGGGTCAGGGCGTGATTAATAAGAACTTATTAAGAATTATGATTAGCAGTGTAAAGGTATTTATTAGGTTCCTGGGTAGGGGGAAGGCACAGTAGGAAGAAAGAGTGGGTTAGAGAAAGAAGAAGGTGGTAACAAGATTCCCAGTAGAAGGAAGGCCACTAATGCCCTGTACACACGATCGGACCTTTGTCCGACCAAATTCACATCAGAATTCAGACGGAATTCCATCAAAGTAAAATAGAACATGTTCTCTTCTCTATGTAAACTCCGATGGTATTCATCGGAATTTCCGATGATATTACTCCGATGGGGCATACACATGGTCGGAACTTCCGACTGACTTTTTCCATCGGAAATTCCGATCGTGTGTACGGGGCTTTAGGATCTCGAAGAGAGAGGGATCTGGATAGTTGATACTGTATATTTGCAAGGCACAAAATCAGATGTGCCTGCCCGTGTCTTCCGGGTTCAGCTGGTAACGCGGTGACGTCAGAACGTCGCCTGCCCAACGTTTCGTCCCAAAGAGGACGTGACCATGTAAGTTTTTTTTCACTGGAGAATCAAAGTCTGAACACATGTATTGGGACTTCACATATATGGATTGTTCATTATTTGGACTCTGAATGATTACACCTATCACTGGGTTATTATATTATATTATTCTATTTAGTCACTCTCCGTTTATGTAGAGTGTCTTGTCTATATTACAGCAATATTCATTTATTTATTTATCTTCATTTATATAGAGGTATCTTTATATTAATTTTCACTTTATTAGCGCAGCTTTTTTGATTTTTGTAGAGGGTAAACTTTGCCTGTGTGTTATATGCAGGGGGATGTGGAAAGTTTTTTTCCTGAAACCTTTAAGTTAGGGTGCGTGTTATACGCCGATAAATACGGTAGCTCAGGATTAGTCTTTAAAAGTAATTGATTTAGAATCTCTTGAAGATAACATGGCTTTACTAATTTTAGGTTAAGGAGCACACTGAAGATCCTGATGATGACTGGGATGAAGCTCCAACAAGTAGAGGGGGAATGTTTGGTAGGAAATCAGATTTGGAGGAAGACTACTATCTTATTGAGGATCGGGCAGCCAGACTTGCTGCTGAAGTGGGGGCCAGTCTTCAGGATCCATGGCAGTCAAGGTAACGTTTGTGGACAAGCCAAATGGTTATTTAAGAGAGACAAATTCCTTTCCAGTTAAAGTAGCTATTAGAGGTGGAAGACCGGGCTGGACTGACTTGCTCGGTTGAGGGTCTGTGAGTGAGTGATGGTGGGTGGGGTGGGTGCGTGTTGGGGAAGTTCGCTCCCGGTGAATCCAACCCAATTCAGCAGGAAGGTGGTGGCCCCTTTTGGGGTGCTACCTCTGGGTACAGCCTCAAGGTCGTTTCTGGATAAACTTGTGAGGATAGGTAAAAGGAGCGCCCAGTATCCAATCAGAAGTCAATAAAAGGTGAACGGTCATTTTCATTGGAAATAGTAGAGCAAGATAAAACCAATGCGTTTTGGGGGAACAAAGACTCACCCTTCTTCAGGGCTGCTGATTTATGCTACAATGTATGGAGATGTGCCCAAGATGGTGTGTCAGTGACGCTGGGATCGGGACGATTGCAGTATTATCCGGCGGTGCAGCATGGAGAGAGGTAGTTGGCGCCACTGGAGTTTGAATTAGACTTTCTGGAGTTTGAATTAGACTTTGGAGTCTAATTCAAACTGCCATGGGCACCAACTACCTCTCTCCATGCTGCCCTGCCGGAGAATACCGCAATCATCCCGATCCCAGTGTCACAGACACACCATCTTGGGAACATCTCCATCACTTAAAGCATAAAGCAGCAGCCCTGAAGAAGGGGGAGTCTTTATTCCCCCGAAACGCATTAGTTTTTATCATGCAGTTACGTACCTTAGGTGTGAGCCTGACGCGCGGAGGGAGACCTCCCGTACAACCCCGGCTCGGAGACCACTGGAGTGGAGACAGTGGTGGTAAGAGCACGGTGAGGTAAGGGTGCCTGTTCAGTCCTCACTGCTTGGGGTAGTGAAGCCAAGAGGAAGCAGGAACCGCTGGAACAGGGAGCAGGGGACGCAGGTCAGCAGATGCACGTCAGCAGAGCAGTGGATGCAGGTCAGCAGATGCAGGTTTGCAGAGCAGCGGATGCAGGTCAGCAGATACAGGTCAGCAGAGCAGCGGATGCAGGTCAGCAGATACAGGTCAGCAGAGCAGCGGATGCAGGTCAGCAGAGCAGCGGATGCAGGTCAGCAGAGCAGCGGATGCAGGTCAGCAGATACAGGTCCGCAGAGAAGCGGATGCAAGTCAGCAGATGCAGGTTTGCAGAGCAGCGGATGCAGGTCAGCAGATGCAGGTTAGCAGAGCAGCGGATGCAGGTCAGCAGATACAGGTCAGCAGAGCAGCGGATGCAGGTCAGCAGATGCAGGTTAGCAGAGCAGCGAATGCAGGTCAGCAGATACAGGTCAGCAGAGCAGCGGATGCAGGTCAGCAGATGCAGGTTAGCAGAGCAGCGAATGCAGGTCAGCAGATACAGGTCAGCAGAGCAGCGGATGCAGGTCAGCAGAGCAGCGGATGCAGGCCAGCAGATGCAGGTTTGCAGAGCAGCGGATGCAAGTCAGCAGATGCAGGTCAGCAGAGCAGCAGATGCAGGTTTGCAGAGCAGCGGAGTCAGACAAGCCGGGGTCATACACATCAGGGTTAACAGCATAAACGACAGGCAGAGAATAGTCAGAGTCCAGGCTGGGTCTTGGCAACAGGAAATCAGGCAGGAAGCTGAGCCGGGTCAAACAAGTCGAAGTCAGGACTGGAGACAGAAGCAAGGTCAGGAAGCCGGGTCATACACAGGAGCAGGATACATGCACAGAATCAGGAACACAGGGAACAGAAGCAGATCAAGCCGCAAGGTGCAACATCCCTAGAGCGTCTTTTATAGGCCGTTGGGTGCCAAAGTGTGTAAATGTGCAAAGTCCGCGCACGCCTTCTGAAGAGGGCAGTACGTCCCTGACACATGCTCTACTGTTTACCATTCACCTTTTATTGACTTCTGATTGGATACTGGGCGCTCCTTTTACCTATCCTCACAAGTTTTTCCAGTTAAAGTGGAATGCAAGTCTTTAGAAAAAGCGAACAAACATGATGGATTATCACGGTACCATAGAGGAATTCATACAATAATATTTTTGAATGTATTTTATCTCTTTTAAATTTTTGTTAAATAAATACATTGAAAAATACTAATTGCATGGATTCCTCTATGGTACCGTGATAATCCATCATGTTTGATTGCTTTTTCTAAATTCTATGTAGGATGAGGTACCCCGTAGCCATTCTTTTCACGTTATATATATATGGAATGCAAGACATTAGAATGGCGATAAAGTCAAGAAACCCCCAAGTGTGTGCTTTTATATCTTTTACTTACATAAAATGTCATAAAATGATTATCTAAAATAAGGCCACAGAATCCCACTGGCTTGTTTCAAAGCTTCTTGTTATCAAAGCTTTCTTCAAAAGTTGTATCCTGGGATGAGGGATCTCTACAGAGATGCACATCATCAATAACGTGACATAAGGCTTGAAGTAACACTGAAGACCTTGTTTGCTGAAAAGAATATAATAATGTGCCAGCATTCCTTACCTCATTAAAGACTAACCCCACTTTATTTAGAGGTTTGATAGCAGAGTTTGCATTACAGTTTGTCTCTTAAAAGCTATGTAATGTACAGTAAATTTCAAGTCCTGAGCAGGCCTCAAGGGTTACTCGCCACCAGTTGCCCCACCCAGCCCGCCCCGCCCCTAATTCTGCCCCTAAACACGCCCTCATAAATTATCTCATGAAATGACACTTAAATGTTTTATGCAGAATTAAGTTATAAAAATATATATTATCAACAGCTGTATCCGTGCCCACCAATGCAGGCTGCCTGTGTCCACCAAGTGCAGCCTGCATCCAGCACATGCAGCCTGTGTCCACCAAATGCAGCCTGTGTCCACCAAATGCAGCCTGTGTCCACCATATGCAGCCTGTGTCCACCAAATGCAGCCTGTGTCCACCAAATGCAGCCTGTGTCCACCAAATGCAGCCTGTGTCCACCAAATGCAGCCTGTGTCCACCACATGCAGCCTGTGTCCACCAAATGCAGCCTGTGTCCACCAAATGCAGCCTGTGTCCACCAAATGCAGCCTGTGTCCTCCACATGCAGCCTGTGTCCACCAAGTGCAGCCTGCATCCAGCACATGCAGCCTGCGTCCACCAAATGCAGCCTGTGTCCACCACATTCAGTCTGTGTCCACCAAATGCAGCCTGTGTCCACCACATGCAGCCTGTGCCCACCAAATGCAGCCTGTGTCCACCACATTCAGTCTGTGTCCACCAAATGCAGCCTGTGTCCACCACATTCAGCCTGTGTCCACCAAATGCAGCCTGTGTCCAGTGTCCACCAAATGCAGCCTGTGTCCACCACATTCAGTCTGTGTCCACCAAATGCAGCCTGTGTCCACCACATGCAGCCTGTGTCCACCACATGCAGCCTGTGTCCACCAAATGCAGCCTGTGTCCACCAAATGCAGCCTGTGTCCACCACATGCAGCCTGTGTCCACCAAATGCAGCCTGTGTCCTCCACATGCAGCCTGTGTCCTCCACATGCAGCCTGTGTCCACCAAATGAAGCCTGTGTCCACCACATGCAGCCTGTGTCCACCAAATGCAGCCTGTGTCCACCAAATGCAGCCTGTGTCCACCACATTCAGCCTGTGCCCACCACATGCAGCCTGTGCCCACCACATTCAGCCTGTGTCCACCAAATGCAGACTGTGTCCACCACATGCAGCCTGTGTCCACCAAATGCAGCCTGTGTCCACCAAATGCAGCCTGTGTCCACCACATTCAGCCTGTGCCCACCACATGCAGCCTGTGCCCACCACATTCAGCCTGTGTCCACCAAATGCAGCCTGTGTCCTCCACATGCAGCCTGTGTCCACCAAGTGCAGCCTGCATCCAGCACATGCAGCCTGCGTCCACCAAATGCAGCCTGTGTCCACCACAGGCAGCCTGTGTCCACCACATGCAGCCTGTGTCCACCAAATGCAGCCTGTGTCCACCACATGCAGCCTGTGTCCACCACATGCAGCCTGTGTCCACCGAATGCAGCCTGTGTCCACCAAATGCAACCTGTGTCCACCAAATGCAGCCTGTGTCCACCACATTCAGCCTGTGTCCACCACATTCAGCCTGTGTCCACCACATTCAGCCTGTGTCCACCACATGCAGCCTGTGCCCACCACATTCAGCCTGTGTCCACCACATGCAGCCTGTGTCCACCACATGCAGCCTGTGTCCACCACATGCAGCCTGTGTCCACCACATTCAGCCTGTGTCCACCACATTCAGCCTGTGTCCACCACATGCAGCCTGTGTCCACCAAATGCAGCCTGTGTCCACCACATTCAGCCTGTGTCCACCACATTCAGCCTGTGTCCACCACATGCAGCCTGTGTCCACCACATTCAGCCTGTGTCCACCAAATGCAGCCTGTGTCCACCACATCCCGCAGTAGTGAAAATCCAACATATATTATGGTTTGATGACCCCAGCCGTCCAATCATGGGACAGACATTCCAGTGTTGAGCAATTTCCAGTTTACACATTTTCATTTTTCACAGAGAGATTTGGAATGACACGCACGTCCGCAACACAAGAGAGCACGAGCCCCACAAACCTTCGGTAAGTCACTTTCGTTTTTATTATTATTATACAGGATTTATATAGCGCCAACAGTTTGCTTTAAATAATACAAAAAAAAACACATCCAAAGCCTTTTCTCCACTTATGTAAACTGATCTATATATCATGGCAAAGCCCAGATTGATGGAAAGGGCTAAGAAATTACTCAGGCAGCCATTGTCCACTTCCCTACTAAAAATGCAGTCGTTGATCGAGAAATAAATGTCACCATTAGAAATTGATCTAACAATCAACTCATATTAGACATAGATCGAAATTTGGCCACTCCATGCAGAACCGGTCCAGTTTCATCCAATTATGACCAGCTTAAAGGGGTTGTAAAGGTAAGAAAAAAAAATCCCTAAATAGCTTCCTTTCCCTTAGTGCAGTCCTCCTTCACTTACCTCATCCTTCCATTTTGCCTTTAAATGTCCTTATTTCTTCTGAGAAATCCTCACTTCCTGTTCTTCTGTCTGTAACTCCACACAGTAATGCAAGGCTTTCTCCCTGGTGTGGAGTGTCGTGCTCGCCCCCTCCCTTGGACTACTGGAGAGTCAGGACGCCCACTAACACACAGCTCCTTTCTCTATCTGCAAGGTAGAGAGCAGTCTGACTCTCAATGGTGGAGAAATTCAATACAGAGCCCTGACAGAGGGAAGGGAAAGGGTTTTGGCTATTAATCAGATTCAATGTTGCAAAACTCTACTTGTCTCTTGTCAATTTTAATCTAATTGTCACCTTTTATTCTTTTAAAGAGTAACAATATTTTTATGTTTATTTGGCAGAATCTGATAGCTTTGAGGGAGGAACATACAGAGGGTTATAAAGACCACAATTATGGACTAAGGTGAGTTTCGTTCTCCAAAGGTAAAAATAGAGCCTAAAGTGACACTAAACGATATCCTTAAAGGTTGTAAACCTCAGACATGAAACATTAACAAAGCATATCCCTCTATAGCAGGGATATGCAATTAGCGGACCTCCAGCTGTTGCAAAACTACAAGTCCCATCATGCCTTTGCCTCTGGGTGTTATGCTTGTGGCTATCAGAGTCTTGCTATGCCTCATGGGACTTGTAGTTCTGCAACAGCTGGAGGTCCACTCATTGCATATCCCTGCTCTATAGTGTGTACTTATCTCAGTCCTGAGTACTAAATGTCATTTCTGTCTGCTGCTTCCTTCCTCTGCTATCAAAATGAATCACTTCTGACAGGTTTTCCTGACACCAAGAGATAAAAGGTGACAGGGGAGGGATATACAGCACACAGCCTGTGATTGTTAGTGTGTATGCTGTGTGAAGGGGGTGTGTCCCTATCCCTTCAATGATATCTCATTGAGCTCAGCAGAGTGTTATTTTTAGCTCTCTGCCCCCTGCTTTCTAAAAGCTCAGACAAGCTGTATAAATTCTGGGCTTTGACCGGATGCACCATCGGACCAGTACACATGAGACGAGTTGGCGCTTACATCAGGCCTGGTATCAGCCCACAGGGTTAGATGTAAACCATATAGGATGAAGAACAATCATTAACCACTTAAGACCCGGACCAATATGCAGGTTAAGGACCTTGCCCCTTTTTGCGATTTGGCACTGCGTCGCTTTAACTGACAATTGCGCGGTCGTGCGACGTGGCTCCCAAAAAATTGGCGTCCTTTTTTCCCACAAATAGAGCTTTCTTTTGGTGGTATTTGATCACCTCTGTGGTATTTATTTTTTGCGCTATAAACAAAAATAGAGCAACAATTTTGAAAAAAATGCAATATTTTTTACTTTTTGCTATAATAAATATCCCCCAAAAATATATAAAAAAAAAAAAAAATTTCCTCAGTTTAGGCCGATACGTATTCTTATACCTATTTTTGGTAAAAAAAAATCGCAATAAGCGTTTATCGATTGGTTTGCGCAAAATGTATAGCGTTTACAAAATAGGGGATAGTTTTATGGCATTTTTATTATTCATTTTTTTTTACTACTAATGGCGGCGATCAGCGATTTTTTTTGTGACTACGAAATAGTAATCTCATTTTGTGCAGGGACAGTTCTAAACATGTGCCACTTCACAGGCATACTGTAGACACCCAGCAGGTACGATATTTAAAGGAATTTTTCTTTTTTTTTTCTTTTTTCAATTTAAGCATCATTAAAATCACTCCTCCTGAAAAAAGGACCGTTTTAAAAACTTTTTTTTCCCATTGATACATGTTCCCTGGGGCAAAACCCGGGTTCTCAAAGACGTTTTCCGACAATAACTTGCATATTAGGCTTTAAAATTAGCACTTTTGAATTTGAACGTTCGAGTCCCATAGACGTCAATGGGGTTCTAAATGTTCGCGCGAACGGTCGGTCCGTTCGAAGGTTCTGGTGCGAACTGAACGGGGGGGGGGGGGGGTGTTCAGCTCATCCCTAGTATCCTACATTTGAACAGATCCAACTCCAGACCCTCCCAATAGTCCTCCAGAAGGAGGAGGCTACTTGGCAATTACACTTTCCAAGGGACACTTTCAATAACAATTTTGTAAACTGGATGGGAAGCTTTTATAATGTTTAGCGGGGGGGGGTGTAGTACCACCTGCTCAACAACTTGCATGCTCCCTCTGGAACTTGTAGCTAGTAATTGATCCAAGTTTGTATATGATCTTTTGCGCTATTGTTTTAACACGACTTTTCTCCTCCTTTGCAGAAAAAACGAGTATGGCGACACGCGAAGTGGGTCCCCGAGATCTGGAACGTTCGTGTCTGATCATGATCTGAGGAAGTTGTATCCCATTGGGATCCTGCTGTGGTTTATTTGCTACTGCATCTTCATCCTTCCAGAGCTGGATATGGACAAAGTCGAATTCTTAGTGAAGGACGATTAGGCGCTGGCCCACGGCTACAAATTGTTGATCAATTTTCTATCGCCATGTCTCCTTTCAGCAATAATTTAACCTTCTAGCGCCCTGATAGCAGCGCATAACGAATTAGACACAATGAGCAAAATTATTTCATTTTGTGCCTTTGTGCGAACTAGCTTGCTACTGCCATTCCTTAAACCTTTCCTCGCTGTTGTCTTACGTAGCAGCGGCTGGAAGGCTTCGTTTGCATTCCTAGTCCTTGTCTGCAGGGTAAAATACCGCCTTTGAGGGGCCACGAAACATAAATCACAAGTTGGTTTATGTCAAATTATTTTTTTGGTACTTTATTTAAATAAATATAAAAAATGTCTGAGGAACTCAGCAGAAATTAATATATTTAAAATCAAAAGGGAGTTAAAAAGGATAATATACTCTTGAGCACATAAGACTTTTTGCCTAAACGCCATAGACGTGTAATCAGCCATCACTTCTAATGCTACGTACACGCGGTCAGAGTTTCCGACGACAAAATCCGTTCTGGTAAATTCCGATTGTGTGTGGACAATTCTGACGCCCAAAATTCCACGCATGCTCTGAATCAAGTACGAGACGGAAGCGCTCAGTCTGGTAAAACTAGCGTAATGGAGATAGCACATTCGTCACGCTGTAATGGACTGAAAAGCACAAGGCTGAAAAGCGCAAATCGTCTCTCACCAAACTTCTACTAACACGACTGGTATTGAACTTCCCTTTAATAGTGCCGTCGTACGTCTTGTACGTCACCACGTTCTTGGCGTTCGGAATTTCCGACAACATTTGTGTGACCGTGTGTATGCAAGACAAGTTTGAGCCAACATTCCGTCGGAAAAAAATCCATGGTTTTGTTGTCGGAATTTCCGATCGTCTGTATGCGGCATTAGTCTCTAAATGGCAGCAAATGTGGAATAATAAGCTACATAATAATGTTACAAGAAAAGTCAGAGATCTCCTACTCTGTGCAGGTAAGGGGGATGGCTACATTGGGAATGTTTGACATAAATGTAACTCTTTTGTTTTAAGTTTGTTTTAGATTGTTTTAGGTTGTTTTAGGTTTACCAGCCCTGCTTACTCGTTACATAATAATATTTATCTTTAAACTTTGTTACTACTAAGTAGTCTTGCAAAATAGGTGAGTTGGCCCTGTTATGATAGTAACGTGGCACCATCCCCTATATAGTATCAATAGGAAAATAGAAAATTCCCGGCGTACCTCTAAGGGAAAAGGGGATTTTAGCACCAAAACACAAATCTAAAAAGGTCACCCATAAAATAACATTTTTATTTCCACATTAAAATCAACAAAGCATAGCTTTAACGCTCTGGGTTATGCTGTTTAGCAGAGACAATCCCGTTGTTGGGCTCCATAATTCTACCTGTGGTTCATCTTACTCTTATTTGCATCAATTTGCTGTAGGCATGAGTATTGTTACAGGTTGGGTTGTACCTCAGTCCGGCTAACCTTTTCGTTTTTATATCTCCACTTCACGCCGACCGTATGCAAATTGCATTCATGGCTTAAAGGGGTTATACCGGGATGATATGCAGCTGCAGGCATCACCCCGGCACCTTCCTTTTTAGAGCGGACGGTCGGCTCTTTAGTGATGACAACCAATGCGGCTAAAAGCCACTCGGCTGTTATGCTAAAGGAGCGGGAGGGGACGTCCCCCCCCCCCTCCCAGTGCTTTCTGCCACTCTTCCCGAGCCTCCTGTCCCACCAGGAGAGCCGAGCCACCAGCCGACGCGTCCGCCGGCTCAGCTGAGACCGGAACAAAGCCTCCGATTGGGTCTTCAAAGTAAAATCCCAGAAGTGACGTCACAACGTCACTTCCGGTTTACTCTGCTGATAACGGCGCCGATTTAAAAGAAATTACAGTATTCAGAATCGCCGTTTTTGCAGATCTGAATACTTTTAAGTGCAAAGGAGGGATTGGGGCTCCTGAAGAAGCTCTTTTTCAAGCGAAAACACGCCGATCCACCTGTCCTTGTTTACGAGTGTTCAGATCTATACTCTTTATACCAGATTGTAGCTGATAATACATGTTTTTAAGCTTTGTTGATTTGAAGGTGTCAATTAAGAATGTCATTTTATGGATGACCCTTTTAGGATTTGTGTTTTGGCACACTAAAGTCTTCCTGACTTTGCACAATTTTGCAGAAAAACCAAAACGATGATAAAGCCGAAATCAAGGCAAACAGCTAAACCTAAGCTAAAAACCATTGTATGTGTGATGTCTTCTTTGCCCAAAAAAAAATGTGTGGTTCTGTTCACGCAACAGACGGCGCAGTCGAGTCGGCGACCTTACTTTCCTCCACAGCAGTAAGGAATTACAAGTTGGTCACCGACCTGCCAATTAGCTCAGTGTTAGACAGCACTGCGCCATGTGGTAGAACCTCATTGGTTTACCACCCCCCCCCCTCTCTATTCTCAATCTCAGACTTGCTGTGCTGGGAACTACAATAAGCTAATATAAAGACAAGGGCCCGGATTCACAAAGCACTTACGCCGACGTATCTCGAGATACGCTGTGTAAGTGTAAATATACGGCGTCGTATCTATGCACCGGACTCTGAAACCAAGATACGCCTGAAAATAGGCTTCATCCGACCGACGTAACTTTCCTACGCCGGCGTATCGTGGGCGCATATTTACGCTGGCCGCAAGTGGCGCTCCCATTGATTTCCTATTCAAATA
Source organism: Rana temporaria (assembly GCF_905171775.1). Classification (NCBI taxonomy): domain Eukaryota; kingdom Metazoa; phylum Chordata; class Amphibia; order Anura; family Ranidae; genus Rana; species Rana temporaria. The sequence continues at coordinate 13,895,491 of NC_053501.1, forward strand.
TGGAAATGAGGGAGATACGTCGATTCACGAATGTACTTGCGCCGGGCGCATAATATACACGATTTGCGTAAGTCGTACGTCCGGCGTAAAGTCATTCCCCATATATGAGGCGCAACCAATGCAAAGGTATGGACCAGGGAACACAGCCGTCGTATTTTACGTCGTTTACGTAGTACGTGAATAGGGCTGGGCGTAGGTTACGTTCACGTCGTAGGCAGTGATCCATCGTATCTTAGGGAGTAGTTCCGACGTGATTCTGAGCATGCGCATTGGGATACGTCCATGGGACAGCGCATGCGCCGTTCGTTTTGAGTACTTGTATGGCACTCGGCCCATCATTTGTATGGGGTCACGCCTCATTAGCATGGCTCACGCCCACTTCCACTTACGACAGCTTACGCCGAGGGAACCCAGCGCAGTTTGGGAGGCAAGTACTTTGTGAATTCAGTGCTTGCCTCTCTGCGCTGCTTCGGCGTAGTGTATATTAGATACGCTACGCCGGCATAAATATGCGCCGATGTATGTGAATCCGAGCCATGCTAATTACCGCAACTACAGTGATAAAAATAAGTATTTGAACACCCTGCTATTTTGCAAGTTCTCCCACTTGGAAATCATGGAGGGGTCTGAAATTGTTATCGTAGGTGCATGTCCACTGTGAGAGACATAATCAAAAAAAAAATCCAGAAATCACAATGTATGATTTTTTTAACTATTTATTTGTATGATACAGCTGCAAATAAGTATTTGAATACCTGAGAAAATCAATGTTAATATTTGGTACAGTAGCCTTTGTTTGCAATTACAGAGGTCAAACGTTTCTTGTAGTTTTTCACCAGGTTTGCACACACTGGAGGAGGGATTTTGGCCCACTCCTCCACACAGATCTTCTCTACATCAGTCAGGTTTCTGGGCTGTCGCTGAGAAACACAGAGTTTGAGCTCCCTCCAAAGATTCTCTATTGGGTTTAGGTCTGGAGACTGGCTAGGCCACGCCAGAACCTTGATATGCTTCTTACAGAGCCACTCCTTGGTTATCCTGGCTGTGTGCTTCGGGTCATTGTCATGTTGGAAGACCCAGCCTCGACCCATCTTCAAAGCTCTAACTGAGGGAAGGAGGTTGTTGTCCAAAATCTCTCAATACATGGCCCCGGTCATCCTCTCCTTAATACAGTGCAGTCGCCCTGTCCCATGTGTAGAAAAACACCCCCAAAGCATGATGCTACCACCCCCATGCTTCACAGTAGGGATGGTGTTCTTGGGATGGTACTCATCATTCTTCTTCCTCCAAACACGGTTAGTGGAATTATGACCAAAAAGTTATATTTTGGTCTCATCTGACCACATGACTTTCTCCCATGACTCCTCTGGATCATCCAAATGGTCATTGGCAAACTTAAGACGGGCCTTGATATGTGCTGGTTTAAGCAGGGGAACCTTCCGTGCCATGCATGATTTCAAACCATGACGTCTTAGTGTATTACCAACAGTAACCTTGGAAACGGTGGTCCCAGCTCTTTTCAGGTCATTGACCAGCTCCTCCCGTGTAGTCCTGGGCTGATTTCTCACCTTTCTTAGGATCATTGAGACCCCACGAGGTGAGATTTTGCATGGAGCCCCAGTCCGAGGGAGATTGACAGTCATGTTTAGCTTCTTCCATTTTCTAATGATTGCTCCAACAGTGGACCTTTTTTCACCAAGCTGCTTGGCAATTTCCCCGTAGCCCTTTCCAGCCTTGTGGAGGTGTACAAATTTGTCTCTAGTGTCTTTGGACAGCTCTTTGGTCTTGGCCATGTTAGTAGTTGGATTCTTACTGATTGTATGGGGTGGACAGGTGTCTTTATGCAGCTAATGACCTCAAACAGGTGCATCTAATGTAGGATAATAAATGGAGTGGAGGTGGACATTTTAAAGGCAGACTAACAGGTCTTTGAGGGTCAGAATTCTAGCTGATAGACAGGTGTTCAAATACTTATTTGCAGCTGTATCATACAAATAAATAGTTAAAAAATCATAAATTGTGATTTCTGGAAAAAAAAATTTTTGATTATGTCTCTCACAGTGGACATGCACCTACAATGACAATTTCAGACCCCTCCATGATTTCCAAGTGGGAGAACTTGCAAAATAGCAAGGTGTTCAAATACTTATTTTCCTCACTGTATATGTTCTTTCCTTCTGAGCACTATGGTTGGGGAACCCCTATTCTCCTTTGTGTTGCTGTATTGATCACCTCGGAGAATATACAGAAAAACTTGATCCAAAAAATGAGGTAGTCAAGTGTATCAGTACCAGAAAATAGGATTGAGAGGAATGGCAGGCCCCTATTTTCTCCCCCGTGACTAAGACCTGGAGGGCCAAATTGAATGGATCAGTAGAGGGTCAATACAGTTAGGAAATAAACCGTCTTCTTTATTCCAAAAGCATGCTTCAGCATATATAGGGTTGAATTAACACAATAAATAATAAACCGTTGGCCTGATATATCACTAAGCTATAATCTGCCGGCCCATTAAAGGGAAATTGCACTCAAAGGATAATGAGCGGGGATGTGCTAAACCCACGCATTAGACCCACTATGGCCTAAAATCTTTATTAACCAAATCTATAAAATATAAAAAATATATACAAAGAAGTCACAAATCTGCCAGGTATGTGACCATACTTATAGGAAAAAATAAAGAACATGTTTCTCCTCTACACAAAGCTTCATCAGGAGTGCAATATGTGATATGATTATTTCAATGTAATGCAACAAGGGGAAGCTAGGATTCCCAGGAGGACAGAAACAGATCTGCGATTTACGGCAGCTGGTTTGAGTATCCAAAACTTGTAAAAAAAAATAAACAGAAGCTGGCTAAGGCTCCATTCACACTTGTACGACTCCAAAGTTGCGCCGACTTTGGAGTTCAACTTTGACCCAACTTTGGATGGGTACAAATTGGATACGACTTTGTCTTTGACCAGTGATAATGGACAACTGTTGCATTGTATAACATTCAGGCACGACTTTCATGCAACTTTTGAGGGTTAACGTTAAAGTCTATGGCCCTCAAGCGGCTGGATTTTTTTCCGCCGATAAATGTCCGCTCGGACGTACACACGACCGGATCTATCCGCTGGAACTGATCTGAGGATAAATCCCAGCGGATAGATCCGGTCGTGTGTACAGGGCCTTAGGCCTCTTTCACACGGGGCGGATCAGTGATGATCCGCCCCCGTGCACCTCCGCTTGCTCAGCGGGGATCGCTCCGTTGATCCCCGCTGAGCCGGCGGATGACAGGGCGGTCCCCGCACACTGTGTAGGGACCGCCCTGTCTTTTCTTCGCTCTCCCCTATGGGGGGATCGGATGAACACGGACCGTATGTCCGTGTTCACCCGATCCGATCCGCCAGACGGATGGAAAAGTAGGTTTTTCCTCCGTCACACTTTGGCGGATCGGATGTCAGCGGGCATGTCACCGCTGACATCCGCGGCTCCATAGAGGAGCACAGAGCGCCCGTACAGGTCCGCAAAAAAAACTGACAGGCGGACCTGTACGGGCGCTCAGTGTGAAAGAGCCCTAAGTATCTGAAAGGTTTATTTAGCTGTCTGACATAAGATATTATAATGATCTGCTCACATATTACAGCAGTGAGTGGATTTTCTTCTGACTTTTAGCAGTTTGACATTCTCAGTATTCTGCTGATGGAAAGTGGTCAGGACATTGTATGCCTGTCCCTAAATGGGCGTTACATGTTTGTATATAATAAAGTAAAATATAATAAAATAAAAAAAAAAGCTATCTAATAGGGAACGTGCACAGCGCTTATCGTCTATTTTTTTACGCAAATTTTTAAAAAGAGCTACAAGAGAATATATTGATACTGACCAGAGAATTTATTTATTGATAAAAGACCAAACTTTATGTGGTAGCACAGACAGACAAATATATGGCAACATGTAGCAATGGTACAAAGATGTTATAATATAACTGGCATAAAAACACAAAGGGCCAGATTCTCAAAGACTTACAACGGCGTATCTCCAGATACGTTGTCGTAAGTCTGAATGGCCGCCGTCGTATCTATTCGCCTGATTCATACAATCAGTTAGGCATAGATTTGGCCAAGATACGAGCGGCGTAAGTCTCCTACGCCGTCGTATCTTGGGGTGCATATTTACGCTGGCCGCTAGGTGGCGCTTCCGTTGATTTCCGCGTCGAATATGTAAATGAGCAGGATACGCCGATTCACGAACGTACGTACGCCCGTCGCAATTAGTTACGCCGTTTACGTAAGACATACGCTGGCGTAAAGATAAAGCTGGTCTCTAGGTGGCGCAGCCCATGCAAGGTATAGACGTCGGAACAAGCGTATCTTTTTACGTCATTTACGTAAGTCGTACGTGAATAGGGCTGTGCGTAAGTTACGTTCACGTCGTAGGCAGTGTTCGACGTATCTTAGGCTTTGTATCCGACGCATGCGCACTGGGATACGTCCACGGACGGCGCATGCGCCGTTCGTTCGAAGCATCATTTACGTGGGGTCATGCTTAATTTACATAAAACACGCCCACCAATTCCACATTTGAATTACGCGCGCTTACGCCGGCCGATTTACGCTACGCCGGCATAACTTAGGACGCAAGTGCTTTGTGAATACAGCACTTGCCTCTCTAAGTAGCGGCGGCGTAGCGTAAATAAGATACGCTACGCCCGCACAACGTAATGCCGCCCTACGTGAATCTAGGCCAAAGTTAGTATAGGGCCAGGGTCAGCAACCTAGAACAAGCAGGACTCCTATGTCTTTTTTCAGTGGTATCCTAAGTGCCATACACTAAGCTAGGGTTTCTCAAGCAGGTTTCCATGGAGCCTTGGGGTTCCTCCAGAGGTTGCTAGGGGTTTCCTTGAGCAATTTTTGCCTCTTAAGCCCTGTACACCCGATCGTTTTGTCCGATGAAAACAGACCGATGGACTGTTTTCATCGGACAAACCAATCGTGTGTGGGCCCCATCGGTTTGTTTTCCATCGGTGAAAAAAAATAGAACATGTTTTAAATTTTTCCTATGGATAAAAAAAACGATAGAAAAAAATGATCGTCTGTGTGGAAGTCCATCGGTCAAAAGTACAGGAACTGGGGTGATCTGAGGTGTGAAGGTACATGAACTGTGGTGATCTGAGGTGTGAAGGTGCAGGAATTGGGGTGATCTGAGGTTTGAAGGTGCAGGACCTGGGGTGATCTGAGGTGTGAAGGTGCAGGAATTGGGGTGATCTGAGGTGTGAAGGTACAGAAACTGGGGTGATCTGAGGTGTGAAGGTGCAGGAATTGGGGTGATCTGAGGTGTGAAGGTACAGGAACTGGGGTGATCTGAGGCGTGAAGGTACAGGAACTGGGGTGATCTGAGGTGTGAAAGTGCAGGAACTGGGGTGATCTGAGGTGTGAAGGTGCAGGAATTGGGGTGATCTGAGGTGTGAAGGTACAGGAACTGGGGTGATCTGAGGTGTGAAGGTACAGGAACTGGGGTGATCTGAGGTGTGAAGGTACAGGAACTGGGGTGATCTGAGGCGTGAAGGTACAGGAACTGGGGTGATCTGAGGTGTGAAAGTGCAGGAACTGGGGTGATCTGAGGTGTGGAGGTGCAGGAACTGGGGTGATCTGAGGTGTGAAGGTACAGGAATTGGGGTGATCTGAGGTGTGAAGGTACAGGAACTGGGGTGATCTGAGGTGTGAAGGTACAGGAACTGGGGTGATCTGAGGTGTGAAGGAACAGGGACTGGGGTGATCTGAGGTGTGAAGGTGCAGGAATTGGGGTTATCTGAGGTCTGAAGGTACAGGAACTGGGGTGATCTGAGGTGTGAAGGTGCAGGAATTGGGGTGATCTGAGGTCTGAAGGTACATGAACTGGCGGGGATTTGAGGTGTTTAGATGCAGGAAATTGGGAAGATCTGAGGTGTGAACGTGTGGGAATTGGTGGTGATCTGAGGTATGAAGGTACAGGAACTGGGGGGGGGGGGGGGGATTTGAGGTGTATAGGTGCAGGAAACTGGGGTGATCTGAGGTGTACAGGAACTAGGGGTGATCTGAGGGGTATAGGTGCGGGCAGGGCCGTTTGAAGGAATTTGGGGGCCCCAAGCAAAATGGACATGGAGGCCCCCCAACCCCCCCCGCACACACGCATGCAAAGCCCCCCCCCCCCCATGTTCTTTTTACTCTGAATCTCCTGCCGTGCAGTACAGACCCGGTATGAAGGGGGGGCCCGGGGCGGTCGTAAAAAGAACATAGGGAGGGGGGGTCCCGTGGGAGTAAAAAGAACATGGAGGGGGGCTTTGCATGCGTGTGTGCGGAGTCGGGACTGACAGGAGGAAGGAAGAGGAGCTCGGCCACGCTACAGAGAAGAGGAAGTGACGACTTGAGGCAGCAGTGCTGCAGGCTCTCTATAGAGCGCTCAGGTGGCTGCAGCATATAGAAAGCGCTGCAAAGGGACCTGCTTGGGGCCCCAGGCTAGCTCAGGGCCCCAAGCAATTGCTTGGTTTGCCTGCCTTGTAGCGACTGGCCTGCGAATTGGAGAAATCTGAGGTGTAAAGGTGTGGGAATTAGTTGTGATCTGAGGTGTGAAAGTGCGGGAATTGGGGGTTATCTGAGGGCTAAAGATGCAGAAATTGGGGTGATCTGAGGTCTGAAGGTGCAGGAATTGGGGGTGACCAAGGTGTAAAGGAGCAGGAACCGGGTGATATGAGGGGTAAAGATGCAGAAATCATGGCTAATCAGACACGCTCCAAAATTTTGAGGGAAGCCTTCCCAGAACAGTGGAGCCAGCTCCATAAGGACATCGTTTGGCCAGTTTGGTGTGGAGGAACTTGAGTGTCCAGCACAGAGCCCGACCTCAACCAAACGACTGAACATCTGTGGGATGAGTTGTAACACCACTTGTGGGCTAGGTCTTCTCATTCATCTTCAGTACCTGGCCCAATAAATGTTCTTCTGGTAGAATGGGCACACATTCCCACAAACAACCTACATCTTGTGGAAAGCCCTCCCAGAAGAATGGAGGATATTCTAACCCCAAAGGGTGGCCAAACTCATATTAATGGCCATAATTTGGGGTTGGGATGTCCAACAAGCTCATGTGATGGTCATGTGTCCAAACAGCTGTTGGACATATAGTGATGAAAAGCATCTATTCCTGTGCTGTGCTTCCTTCACTTATCCAAGGAACCATCTCTTTCGGTAGTCTGTTGTCAAAAGAGCTACAGTGGAACCTCGGATTACGAGCATTATCTGTTTCTGGACAATGCTCGTAATCCAAAGTACTCGCATATCAAAGCGAGTTTCCCCATTGAAGTCAATGGAAACAAAAATAATTTGTTCCGCATTGACTTCAATGGCATGCAATACCACATGCGGCCAGAGGTGGGGGGGGGGGGCGTCTGAGAGCCTCGGAAACGGCCCAAGGACACCTCGGCAAACCTTGGAAAGAGTTTGTTCCCCAGGTTTGCCGAGGTCAGCCGAGCCGTCCTTGGGCATTTCTGTGCATTTCCGAACGGCGCTGTTTGGCTCCGGCGCCCCCCCCCACCTCAGGTCAAACGCGGTACTGCACACTGCTTTGGCCTGAGACTCCTTTCACACTGAGGGCGTATTGCAGGCGCTATAGTGCTAAAAATATCGCCTGCAATCCGCCCTCAAACAGCTGCTCCAGTGTGAAAGCCCGAGGGCTTTCACACTGGAGCGTTGCGCTAGCAGGACGGTAAAAAAAAGTCCTGCTAGCCTCATCTTTGGAGCGGTGTGTTTACCGCTCCTCCACCGCTGCTGCCCATTGAAATCAATGGGACAGCGCGGCTATACAGAAGCGCATTGTGGGCGGTTTTAATCCTTTCTCGGCGCTAGGGGGGGGGGGACCTCCCCGCTAGCGGCCGAAATGCGCCGCATATCCGCCCATGGCGTCGGTGGTAAAAATAGCGCAGTTTTACCGCAGACGCTATGGGTGGCTCAGTGTGAAAGGGGTCTAAATCCTGCTTGTTTTGCGAGACAACACTCGCAAACTGAATTCGTTTTCTTTTTAAAAACAGTGGTCGTATCGCGAAACGCTCGCTAACCGTGTTACTGCTCGCAATCCGAGGTTCCGCTGTAAATCTATTTTTTAAATAATTAACTTTCTGTGCTAGACAAGTCTTGGATTGTGCCACATGCTGACATTGTTGTATATAAAAGCCTATTCTATAATAAAGATTTGTGTATTTTTTATGTTGTATGAAAACTGGTGGACTGTAGCAGAGTTGTGAACATTTTATTAAAGAGGACCTGTCATGACACAGAGTGGAGTCCACCATCTTCTGAGTGAGCAATTTTTAGGAGGACGCAATGGGGTGGATTTACTAAAACTGGAGAGTGCAAAATCTGGCGCAGCCCTGCATGGTGGCCAATCAGCTTCTAACTTCAGCTTGTCCAATATTTAACCCCACAGAATAACTGGAAGCTTATTGGTTTCTAGTATCTGGTACCAGATTTTGCACTCTCCAGTTTTAGTAAATCAACCCCAGTGAGTTCCATACCCTCCAGGCATCTCATTGGTTAGGCCTTCACTTCCAGCGAGCTGGTTGCCTCCATTGTGTGCGCAGGGGACGGGTCCACCCTAAAACCAGTTGTGAAGTATGTGTGGTAAAGACGTTATTTATTGTTAGGGTTGACGAAACGCGTACAGCCATATTTTTCTATTACACGGAAGGTTGTTGATGCTTTTTGTAAAATTGTTTCAATGTTTTTCTATTGAAAGGCCGGCAGAATCAGAAGGAGGTATTGAATAGTGTTGCTCACGAATATTCGTATTGCGAATATTCGGCTCGAATATGGCATATTCGAGTATTCGCGAATATCTCGAATTTCGCGGCCAATATTCGCTATTCCGAATATAAAAAATTGCGAAATTTCGCTAATGCGAATTTATTGCGAACATTTTGCGATTTTTTTTTTTTTTTTTCTGACTGGCTCTGATGCAAAAGAAGGGCGGAGAAAGTATTCTCGAATATTCGGAAATCGAATATTCGGAATATTTTATCAAAAAAAAAATGTTGTGAAATATTTTGACAACTGTGGTAGGAGAACTCTGATTGGCTCTGATGCAAAAGAAGGGCGGAGAAAGTATTTGCGAATATTCTGAAATCGAATAATGGTGATATTTTATCGAAATTTCGCTAATGCGAATGCGAAATTGATTGCGAGATTTTGACAACTCTGATTGGCTCTGATGCAAAAAAAGGGTAGAGAAAGTATTCGCGAATATTCGATTTCCGAATATTCGCAAATACTTTCTCCACCCTTCTTTTGCATGAGGCCCCGTACACACGACAGAGGAACTCGACGTGCTTGGCACGTCGAGTTCCTCGTCGAGTTTTGGGATGAAGCCGCCGAGGAGCTCGGCGGGCCGCCTTCTCCCATAGAACAACGAGGACAACGAGAAAATAGAGAACATGTTCTCTATTTTCTCGTCGAGTTCCTCGGCGGCTCCATCGAGCCAAAACTGTACAGACGACAGAGTTTCTCGGCAGAATCCGGGTTTTGACCGAGTTTCTCGGTGAATTCTGCCGAGAAACTCTGTCGTGTGTACGAGGCCTGAGTTCTCCTACCACAGCTGTCAAAATATTTCACAACATTTTTTTTTTTGATAAAATATTCCGAATATTCGATTTCCGAATATTCGAGAATACTTTCTCCGCCCTTCTTTTGCATCAGAGCCAATCAGAAAAAAAAAAAAATTCGCAAAATGTTCGCAATAAATTCGCATTAGCGAAATTTCGCAATTTTTTTTTTTTAAAAAAATATCACGAATATTCGATTTTAGCGAATATTTCAACGAATATTCGGCTATATATTTGTGATATATCGCGAAATCGAATATGGCGTATTCCGCTCAACACTAGTATTGAACCCACTGGCAGTGTTAGGAGAGCAATATCAATCGTAGTCATATATTTATACATTCGTTTCAACTTAAAGAGGACCTGTCATATGCAGAGTGGAGTCCACCATCTTGTGAGTGAGCCAAGGAGGAGACTTTGGGGGTCACAATGTCACGTGCGCCCCAACATATATGTACGTCATGGCATCAGAACCCACTGATTTATAAAAGGCTGTCTAGGTTTGCGTTGGTTTAGCACAGTGGTCTCCAAACTGTGACCCGGGGGCCAGATGTGGCCCTTTGTTCGCTTTTATCCGGCCCTTGGGGCCATAATTCTCCCCACAAACACAAATAAAGGGGCACAATTCCTTCCACTAATACCAGTGATAGGGCACTTTTTCTCCCAGAGACACTGGGCCGGATTCAGAAAGAGATACGCCGTCGTATCTCTGAGTTCCGCCGGTCGTATCTATGCGACTGATTCAGAGAATCAGTTACGCATAGATATCCCTAAGATTCGCCAGGTGTAAGTGTCTTACACCGTCGGATCTTAGGCTGCAATTTCAGGCTGGCCGCTAGGTGACGCTTCCGTATTTTTACGCGACGAATATGCAAATGAGGATTTACACCGATTCAGAAACTAACGCTTTTTTTTTTACGTCGTTTGCGTTCGGCTTTTTCCGGCGTATAGTTACCCCTGCTATATGAGGGGTAGCTAATGTTAAGTATGGCCGTCGTTCCCGCGCCGAGTTTTGAAATTTTACGTCGTTTGCGTAAGTCGTTCGCGAATACGGCTGGACGGAACTTACGTTCACGTCGAAACCAATGACGTCCTTGCGACGTCATTTAGAGCAATGCACACTGGGATATTTTACGGACGGCGCATGCGCCCTTCAAACAAAACGTAAAAAACGCGGGGGTCAACAAAAGTTTAAATAAAACACGCCCCCTACATCCCCATTTGAATTACACGGCCTTACGCCGCAACACATACGTTACGCCGCCGTAACTAAGGGCGCAAGTTCTTTGTGAATAAAGAACTCGCGCCCAAAGTTAGAGCGGCATAACGTATCGGAGATACGTTACGCGGGCCGGACAGATACGCCATTGTATCTGAATCCGGCCCACCGACCCAATGATGGGGAACTATTCTTCCCTTTGAGACCAACAATGGGCCCAATGACACCAAATGACGGGGCACTATACCTCCCAATGAGACCAACAATGGGGCCCAATTATGGGGGAACCATTCCTTCCAATGAGACCAACAATGGGCCCAGTGACACCAAATGACGGGGCACTGTTCCTCCCAATGAGACCAACAATGGGGCCCAATTATGGGGGAACCATTCCTTCCAATGAGACCAACAATGGGCCCAATGACACCAAATGACGGGGGCACTATTCCTCCCAATGGGGCCCAATTATGGGGCACCATTCCTTCCAATGAGACCAACAATGGGCCCAGTGACACCAAATGATAGGACACTATTCCTCCCAATGAGACCAACAACAAGGCCCAATGATGGGGCACCAATCTTTCCAATGAGACCAACAATGGGGCCAAATTATGGGGCACCATTCCTTCCAATGAGACCAACAATGAGCCCAGTGACACCAAATGATGGGACACTATTCCTCCCAATGAGACCAACAACAAGGCCCAATGATGGGGCACCAATCTTTCCAATGAGACCAACAATGGGGCCAAATTATGGGGCACCATTCCTTCCAATGAGACCAACAATGGGCCCAGTGACACCAAATGATGGGACACTATTCCTCCCAATGAGACCAACAACGAGGCCCAATGATGGCGCACCAATCTTTCCAATGAGACCAACAATGGGGCTCAATGACGGGGAATAGTTTCGCAGAATGACACAAATAGGGCCCAATGACTGGGCACAATTCCTCCCACTGACACCAACAATGTGGCTCAATGGCACCAATGATGGGGTACAATTTTTCCCACTGACACCAATGATGAAGCACAATTACCCTGACTGAAACAAACCATGGGACATTATTTTTTTCCCACCGAGGACCTTTTCTACTCCCAATGGCCACAGTCTGGTCCCCCTAAAATCTGAAGGACAGTCCCTTTGTTTATAGAGGAGGCAGAAGAGGATCAGTGTCTGCAATAAGACAATACAGGCAGACCTCTTGCCCAGCAGGTACACGGGCCCCTCCGGGCCCGGTACAGGAGGGCTGGTCTGGCTGTACTGCCTAATCAGCGGCCCCGGGTATGACACTTACTTATTGGTCAAGTTGTAACAATTACCATACCAAAAGTTCAGCTTTAAGTATGAAATGCTCCCCAAGCTCTCCGGTATCAGTTGGCCATTACCACAGAATGCTGAATCTAAACGAATGTCTCTTTCATTCCATTTTGAAGCTTTGCAGTTCCCGCTGCAATACTCACCTGATTTCCGGCGCTGTCCTTGATTCTCTGATTACGAAGCTTCTGCAAGAGATATGAACCCCTCACTGCCAGTCGGTTCTTACCAATAAAGCTTTTGGAAGCGCGCTGTATCGCGCCGGACTCGGGGCTTCCACCAATGAGAGCTCTCATGAAACTTTGCACTTTGTAGATGTTTTTAGACGCAGTGTAGAATTCTTTCCTGCAGGACTTATTGCACTAATATCTGCAGTATAACAACAGCCAGTGTATATAGCTAGAACTGATGGATAAATACATTGTTAATAAAGATTGATCTATTTCTGAAGATGATGTGTGATCATTGTGTTTCTATGCTCTGCACTCGCTCTTCACCTTTTTTGAGGGGCGCTTCTGGGCTATGGGGGGACTCCTGATCATAGGGAGGGGCACTTCTGGGCTATGGAGGGACTCCTGATCTAAGGGAGGGGCACTTCTGGGCTATGGGGCGGAGTCCTGATCTAAGGGAGGGGCACTTCTGGGCTATGGGGCGGAGTCCTGATCTAAGGAAGGGGCACTTCTGGGCTATGGGGGGACTCCTGATCTAAGGGAGGGGCACTTCTGGGCTGTGGGGGGACTCCTGATCTAAGGGAGGGGCACTTCTGATCTATGAAGAAACTCCTGATCTAAGGGAGGGGCACTTCTGATCTAAGGGAGGGGCACTTCTGATCTATGAAGAAACTCCTGATCTAAGGGAGGAGCACTTCTGGGCTATGGGGGGACTCCTGATCTAAGGGAGGAGCAGTTCTGGGATATGGGAGGACTCCTGATCTAAGGGAGGGGCCCTTCTGATCTATGGGGGGACTCCTGATCTAAGGAAGGAGCACTCCTGATCTATGGGGGGCTCCTGATTTAAGGGAGGAGCACTTTTGGGATATGGGGGGACTCCTGATCTAAGGAAGGGGCACTTCAGATCTATGGGGGGACTCCTGATATAAGGGAGGAGCACTCCTTATCTATGGGGGGGGACTCCCGATCTAAGGGAGGGGCACTTCTGATCTATGGGGGGGGACTCCTGATCTAAGGGAGGGGCGCTTCTGGGCTATGGGGGGACTCCTGATCTAAGGGAGGGGCACTTCTGGGCTATGGGGGGAACTTTTGATCTAAAGGGGAGAGCGCTCCTGGTTTATGGGGGGGCAGCTTTCTATGGGGGCACTCGTGCTGGTTCTTTCCTGATCAACGCAGCTTGCATCTATAGACACAGACAGCACTTCTCCACCCTGCCCCCCCCCCATCTCTCATGGGGGGGGGTTCTAAGGGAGGGGCACTTTTGATCTATGAGGGGAGGAATCCTAGTCTAAGATAGGAAAACTCCTGATCTATGGGGGGACTCCTGATCTAAGGGAGGAGCACTTCTGGGCTATGGGGGGACTCCTGATCTAAGGGAGGGGCACTTCTGATCTATGAAGGGACTCCTGATCTAAGGGAGGAGCACTTCTGGGCTATGGGGGGGGGGACTCCTGATCTAAGGGAGGGGCACGATGAGAGGTGCCGACTGCCAAGGGGTAAGTGGGCTCACGATCCATCTCTGCCTGTGACTGCTTCTCTCTCCTGCTTCTGAGTGAGCACAGTAAGGTAAATCAGGGTTCTCAGAGCACCCTTTACATCAGAGTTTGCCTTTACACCAGAAGCCACAGTGTTCCCCCCTTACATCAGAGTCCTCTCTGTACATCAAAGTTATCAGGGTTCCCAGAGCATCCCTTATGGTAGAGGACCCAGAGTTCTCCCTTACTTCAGAGTTTCCCTTTATACCAGAGGCCACAGTGTTCCCCCTTACATCAGAGTCCTCTCTGTACATCAAAGTTCTCAGTGTTCCCCCTTAAATCAGGGTTCCCAGAGCATCCCTTATGGTAGAGTCCCCAGAGTTCTCTCTTACTTCGGGGTCTGCAGAGTCCCCCCTTACAGTGAAAGGGAACTCTGCGAGTTCAGATGTAAAAGGGGAACTCTGTGGACTCTGATGTAAAGGGGGACTCTTGTTATTAACTTCATATGATTAGAAATGTTATATAATAGTAAAATATATGTATAGTTTATACTATAAAGAAATAAATAATTGCAGTGTGCTGCTTAAAGGGGTTGTAAAGGTTTATGTTTTTTCACCTTAATGCATATTCAATGCAAATTTCAAATTAAATTGCGCCCGCTCAATGCCTAGTCGACGTGAACGTAACTTACGTCCAGCCCCATTCACGGACGACTTACGCAAACGACGTAAAACGTGAAAAATTTGACGCTGTTCTGACGTCCATACCTAACATTGGTACGCCTCATCTACGCCTCATAGAGCAGGGGTAACTTTACGCCCAAAAAAGCCTAACGTAATTGACGTAAAAAAAAAGCGCCGGCCACACGTACGTTTTGAGAATCGGCGTATCTAGCTCATTACCATATTCGACGCGTAAATCGACGGAAACGCCACCTAGCGGCCAGCGTAAATATGCAACTTAGATACGACGGCGGAAGAGACTTACGCCGGTCGGATCTTAGGCCCCATACACACGAGAGAATTTATCCGTGAATACGGTCCAGCGGACCGTTTCCGCGGATAAATCCTCTCGAGGATTTCGGCGGATTTTCATGCGATGGAGTGTACACACCATCGCATTGAAATCCGCGCCGAAATCCTCTGGCGATGACGTGTCGCGCCTTTGCCGCGATTATGACGCGGCGACGTGCGCGACGCTGTCATATAAGGAATTCCACGCATGCGTCGAATCATTACGACGCATGCGGGGGATCCCTTCGGACGGATGGATCCGGTGAGTCTATACAGACCAGCGGATCCATCTGTTGGGATGGACTCCAGCAGATGGATTTGCTTGGCATGTCAGCGAATATTTATCTGCTGGAATCCATCCCAGAGGAGATATATCCGCGGAAACAGATCCGCTGGAGTGTACACACCATAGGATCTATCCGCTGAAACCCATTCGCTGGGATTTTTCAGCGGATGGATTCTATGGTGTGTACGGGGCCTAAGACAAATCTATGCGTAACTCATTTTAAGAATCAGGCGCATCGATACGACGCCTCAAACTCATAGTTACGACGGCGTATCTGGAGATACGCCGGCGTAACTCCTACGAGAATCTGGGCCTAAGTGTTCAGGTTTCACTTGAAAGGTGGCAACCCTAGAACCCAACCATCCACACGGCTATAATGCGAAAGTAAAGAGCGCCCACAAAATACCGCACATAAAGGAGTGAAGTTGCGTTAAGCCAAAGAATAATCTTTATTGAAGGTACAGCGGGGACAAGATCAGGGAATTTATTTTGCTGGGTCTACAACTTTAGCCATGAAGAGAATACTTCTGGTTTCGTGGTTATAAATAGAAAGTAAGAAGGGACGATTCAGAGTAATCTGCAGAGGAAGTCTCATTGGAACGGCCTCCAGTACCGTGGCCCCAGCAGCCTCCGTCCCCTTCTCATCTACGTTGATCTTCGCTTTGTGAACCGCCTGCAGAGGAGAAGCAAGACCAGATTAACATCTGTTTATATGGCGATTATCTCCTTTTTTTGCAAAGTTTATTTCTCAGAAAAAATAAATAAAAAAAAACAATACATCTCTGCCACACTTGCAACAATTCCCCAATGTGTTCTCCCTTTTAAAATGTTGCAAGTACAGAAGAATACTTGTTGATCTGCCAGAAATCCAGTGAGCTCAGCTCACAACTAGACATGTGCAATTCGGCATTCCTGGTGGTCCTGGGAGGGCATCATAAACTATCAGCACAGACTCCCGTCAGGAGAGCAGCTGATTGGCTCTCCTCTACTCGCGTCTGTCAACGGCTCTTCCTGGTTACATCGTGATCAGCCGTGATTGGACACGGGCTGATCACGTGGTAAAGAGTCTCCGTCTGAGACACTTTACCTAGATCGGAGTTGCGGTGGGTCAGACTGACACACCGCACCACCGATCGCCGCGATGCATGCCCCCGGGGGTGCGCAGCGGCTTGTTATCCTGCCAACATCATATGACGTCTGGTCAGGATAACAGAACCACTTTGCCAACGTCTTCTTGGGTCCCCGCTGGTGCTCCTGGCCCCTCCCTCATGTTGAGTGCCCCCAGAGCAAGCAGCTTACAATGGGGGCACCCAAGCAGGTGGGCTAGGGTGTGTCTATTCAGACACAGAGCCACAGCCCGGCCTGCTCCCTCTCTCTCCTCATTGGCTCACTGGCTGTAATTGGTCAATGAGGAAGGGAAGTCCCCAGAGAGCCGATGCTCTTGTGCAAATCGCTGGATCGAGATGGGGCTCAGGTAAGTATCCGTGGGGCTGCTGCACAGAGAAGGTTTTTTATATCTTCACGCATAGAATGTTGACATTTATGCAATTTAGTTCAAGACAATATTAAAGGAACACTAAAGGCAAACTTTTTTTTTTTTTAAATAACAAACATGTTATACTTACCTCCACTGTGCAGCTTGTTTTGCACAGAGTGGCCCCGAACCCGGTCTTCTGGGGTCCCTCGGCGGCTGTCTCGGCTCCTCCTCGCAAAAGATTTCCACCTTCATGCGAGTGAGTGAGCATGGTGGAAAGCTTTTGCTCCCGTGCTCCCGTGATACAGCGGCGGGCATAGCCGCCGACTGTATCACTCGGCCCCGCCCCCCCCGGCGCGCCGCGTCATCCGCTGTGATTGACAGCAGCGCCAGCCAATGGCTTCGCTGCTATCAATCCGTCCAGCCTAGCCAATCAACGGCCAAGCTGGGAACCGAAGAGGATCACGTGGACGCGCGCGGGACTTTCGAGGGGTCAGGTAAGTAAAACGGGGGTTCGGGGGTGGGGGGGCGTTAGCGTCGGATGTTTTTTCACCTTAATGCATATGATGCATTAAGGTGAAAAAACTTTTACCTTTACAACCCCTTTAAGGCACATAAAAATAAAAGGTCGCTGGCATTATAGGTTTGTAATACTAAGGTGTATTCTACGAGGGAGAGGAAGTTGCCTCCAACCCGGGCACAGTACAGCACCCATCGGGGTGTCCGGGTGGGCAGGCAACTCTCATGCCTCCGCCATACCCAGAGGAACTGGATGAACGGCATGAATCGCATACCTTCCACATTGTTACTGTTGTATCACTTCACATATAGTTCTATCTATAATTGTTAAATATACCTATTCTGCATTACCTGACAACTACTGTTGTTGATATGTTTGTATACTGTGGGGCAGATCCACAAAGAAAGTACGCCGGCGTAATTTCAAATTTCCCGCGCCGTATCTTTGTTTTGAATCCTCAAAACAAGATACGACGGCATCTGGGTTAAATCCGACAGGCGTACGTCTTCGTACGCCTTCGGATCTTAGATGCAATTTTTCGGCGTCCGCTGGGTGGCGTTCCCGTCGTATTCCGCGTCGAGTATGCAAATTAGCTATTTCCGACGATCCACGAACGTACGAGCGGCCGTCGCATTCCTTTACGTCGTTTCTAGTCGGCTTTTTCCGGTGTATAGTTAAAGCTGCTATCTGGTGGCGTACGCAATGTTAAGTATGGCCGTCGTTCCCGCGTCGAATTTTAAATTTTTTATTTCGTTTGCGTAACTTGTCCGTGAATAGGGCTGGACGTAATTTACGTCCACGTCAAAACCAATGACGTCCTTGCGACGTCATTTAGAGCAATGCACGGCAGGAAATTTAGAGACGGCGCATGCGCCGTTCGTTCGGCGCGGGGACGCGCTTCATTTAAATGAAACACGCCCCCTACTCGCCGCATTTGAATTCCGCGGCGTTACGCCACGAGAGATACACCACGCCGCCGTAACTTACGGCGCAAATTCTTTCTGGATTCAAAGATTAGAAAAGTAAGTTACAGCGGCGTAGCGTATCTCACATACGCTGCGCCCATGCAAATGTACGAGAATCTGCCCCTGTATGTATATGTATGTCAACTTGTCTTCTTTCATTTATTGTAATGAAAATTTTTCAATAAAAATCTATTGCTTAAAAAATAAAAGGTCACTTTATAAATGCTCAGATTACGATTCCAATAATTGGAAAACACATCTTGGTTTTTCGATGATCTACCTCTTCGTCCTCACCCTAAATTTATATCCAGAAAACTATAAATATGGAAAACATTCACCTTTGAAACTTTCAGGTCCGTCGCCCCAGTGATTCCAGAAAGATCCGCGCTGTCTGAAAACACATCAACTATTCCGAATTTAGTCCGACCATCGCTCTTATCTTGGTTTTTCGATGATCTACCTCTTCGTCCTCACCCTAAATTTATATCCAGAAAACTATAAATATGGAAAACATAACTATTCACCTTTGAAACTTTCAGGTCCGGCGCCCCAGTGATTCCAGAAAGATCCGCGCTGTCTGAAAACACATCAACTATTCCGAATTTAGGCAGAAGTTCTTTTAGGTCGAAGGAACCAGAAATGTCAAACTTGGGGATGCTCAAATCTACAAGGCTGTTGGAAGGTAGAAGAAACAGGGAGGGGGTTAGCAGGGAATACAATTTATTACATGGACAACGCGAGAATACGTGCAAATGAAAAAATATATAAAATAACAGTGGCCCGGATTCAGAGAGCAATTGCGCCTGCGTAACCATAGTTACGCAGCGCAATTGCTTGCTTGCGCCGGCGTTACGAATGCTCCTGATTCAGGAACATCGTAACGCCGACTGCAGCCTAAAATCTGCGTGGCATAAGGCTCTTATGCCACGCAGATTTTTGGCTGCATTCTTGCGATGACCGCTAGGGGGCGCTCCCATTGTGCTCAGTGTATAGTATGCAAATTGCATACTAACACCGATTCACAATGTAGCGCGAGCCCTGCGTACGCAAGTTACGTCGTATCCGTACGGCGTCTTTAGCGTAAGGCTGCCCCTTCTAATAGTAGGGGCAGCCAATGCTAAAGAATACCCGCCGTTCCCGCGTCGCGAAATTTGAATTTCACGTTGTTTGCGTAAGTGATTCGTGAATGGCGCTGGACGCCATTCACGTTCACTTTGAAGTAAATGACGTCCTTGCGACGTCATTTACCGCAATGCACGTCGGGAAAGTTTCCCGACGGAGCATGCGCACTACGTTCGGCGCGGGAACGCGCCTTATTTAAATGATCCACGCCCCCTATGGGATCATTTAAATTGCGCGCTCTTACGCCGGGCATTTTTCATGAGCGCCCACGCAATTTACGGAGCTACTGCTCCGTGAATCAAGCGTATCGCAGGAAATTTGCAGAGGCGCAGTGTTAAAACGGTACACTGCGCCTTCGTAAGAAATGGGCAAGTCGTACCTGAATCTGGGCCAGTATTATTATGTTTTTTTCCTGGCTGAGCAATGCCCATCAGCTTGCAGTTATAGAGTCACTATTAGGTAGGTAGTAGATGAACAATTAATCAGAATAGGGTCCTAAGGAGCTGGGTATGAGGAACAAGTAGCCCAGAAAGAGTGTTGTGAGGAACCAAAAAAAAATACAAAATGCTGTAAAAAGAAAATTAGAAAAAAATAAAAACATATTTTTTTTATATATACATACATAAAGTGCCTGTTGCTAGGCAGATCGTCCTAATCTGCCACTTCCTGATCCGCGGTCCGTCTTCTTTCTTCTCCTCCTCGGCTGCCTCCTGTGGAATGGGGGAGCGGTGTCTCAGGAGACATCACCCATTCAGGTTGCGCCGCGTGGCTCGCGCATGCGCAGTAGGGAATCGGGCGGTGAAGCCGCAATAAGCTCAATTGGGTGGATTCAGGTACGACTTGCGCCCTCTTACGGAGGCGCAGCGTACCGTTTTAACGCTGCGCCTCCGTAAATTACGTGCGCTACGCTTCATTCATGAAGCAGTAGCTACGTAATTTGCGTTGGCGCTCCTTAAAAATGCCCGGCGTAAGGGCGCGTAATTTAAATGATCCCGTAGGGGGCATGGATCATTTAAATTAGGCGCGTTCCCGTGCCGAACGTAGTGCGCATGCTCCGCCGGGAAACTTTCCAGACGTGCATTGCGGCAAATGACGTCGCAAGGACGTCATTTGCTTCAACGTGAACGTAAATGGCGTCCAGCGCCATTCACTTACGCAAACGACCTAATTTTCAAACATCGCGACGCGGGAACGACGGGTATACTTAGCATTGGCTGCCCCTGCTAATAGCAGGAGCAGCCTTACGCGGAACCCGACGAACGTAAACGACGTAAAATGCGTACGCAGGGCGCGAGTAGGGTTGTGAATCGGCGTGAGTATGCAATTTGCATACTCTACGCTGACCACTACGGGAACGCCACCTAGCGGCCATCGTAAGAATGCAGCCTACGATACGACGACATAAGAGCCTTATGCCAGTCATATCTTAGGCTGCAGTCGGCGTAACGAGCTTTCTGAATACAGAAAAGTCGTTACGCCGGCGCAACTAAGCAATTGCGCTGCGTAACTATGGTTACGCAGACGCAATTGCTTACTGAATCCACCCCAATATTTTTTTGTGTGTGTGTGGGGAGGGGGGGGGGGTAAACCAATGCAAAGCCCCCATGGGAGACAGTCAGCAATGCAGCAGGGATCAGAGGCCTCCTTACCTTAGGAAGGAGGCAGATCAGGCAGGCATGGATCTGGGCTGCAGATCCTCACTCCAGGGCCATTGCTTCTCCATTCCGAACAGGAAGTGGGTCCTGACTGAGACCTGATTGGCTATGAGTCCTAAGACTCCCCGGCCAATCAGGTCTCAGGAATTGCTTCCTGATTGGCCGGGAGGAGAATCAGGAAGATAATATCAAATATTCATTCTCTATTGTCACATAAGTGGATGGGCTTGGGGCGCATTGCCAAGCCCACCCTTTTTTAAGCTGATTGGAGCCTTAGGCTGTAATCATGTGCTTAAAAAAAATAAAAATTGAAATCCATGCGTCCGGTGCCCCGCATGTAGATTAGGGGGCCAGACGCATTGATGGGGGGCCCATATGCCCCTATGGACGGGCCGCCACTGGAAGTTACCTTGATTGCACATGGTTGTGGGGGAGCCCCATAGACTTGCATGCAACATGCTGTTTACTTTTTACCACGGCATGTGTGCACCCCTGAGTAGCTGCATGTCAGTGTTCAGGTTAGCGGTGAGGGAGCAGTAAAACCAGGACTCAACCACCTGGTTTTACCGCTTCCTGACCAACTTGTGTGAGCAAACCCATACAGCTAAAAAGATCATTGGTGTTCTGCAGCTGGCTCTGCTAAGTGGTGTGGGCCTTGGAACTATGCAGGAACCATTAGATAGGAGATCTATCAGCCACAAATCAACAAACCCCTAGCAACTTCTGGACAGGGGCAGACTTATAACTCATGGGGCCCCCGGGGAATAGAAGATTATGGGGCCCCTGGACTTACAGATGGCCACCACGTCAGGAGGCAGTGCTGAGGCAGGGCAGCTAAAATCTCGGGATTTTCCCATCAAAAGCATGTCAGTTTTGGACATATCAGGGACAGATGAAAAAAAAACACAGATTTTTACATACTGTCCCTGGTTTTACTGAGCCTGGCAACCCTTATGGGGCCCCCTAGTGGCATGGGGCGCTCGGGCAGTGCCCAAGTGACTCAATGGTCAGTCCGCCCCTGCTTCTGGAGGAACCCTAAGGTTCCATGGAACCCTGGTTGAGAATGGTTGTTCCAGTCCTTCTGATTGAAAACAGGAAATTGTTTTTTCATATGAAATATAGAGAGAAAGATGTCTATTGAACAATGTCAAGAAAAAGGTGCTCTTACTCTTCACTGTTGGACCTTTTAAATTTCTTCACTAGACCCTTCCAGTTAGCTTCCACTTCTTCCAGTTTGCCTTCATTGGGGAGGATGAACAACGCGGAGGCATTCCCTTTGTAGGGGAGGGCTACGATGGTGGCATCATCCGAGGACGCAACTTTGTAATAGCCAGTCCTAGACAGGAAAGGTACCTTCACAGTCTTGTCCTTATTCACATGAAAATCTCCTTCTTGGGTAAATTGACCATCAAAAGGGTTTTCCCATTGCCCTATCAATGAATGAATCATAAGATAAATATATATTTGGGGGGAAAAAAGAAAATTAGTTATTCCATTTTTTTAAGAGCACTTGTCATGGCAGAAAACCCATACACTGAAAAGGAGGCTTTTGTAGCTTTATTGGACATTTCGAAGAGTGATGTTTCCTTCCATTTACCATCTGGTGTTGTCCATTGCCAATAGGGTAGAACGTAATTGGAAATGTAAAATGTAAAATGTTGTCACTGGAACATAAGGTGAGGGTAAATCTTCTAATGGGGACATATGCTCCGGTGACAACTAACTAAAGGGGAAGATTTTTTTTTTTTTTTAACTAAAGGGATTTACACCAATTTCCACTCTATCCAAAACTAAAAAAACTGTTGTGTTTAGATATACTTGTCTAAGAATCATCACAACCGCATTAAGATGGTATGGGACCAAATTCAACAGCTTAAATAGGAATCTTCAGTGGGCCCCAGCTCCTCTGTGAATGAGACCTAAGGGTTCATCTCTGAAGGCGGAGCTACTTCCAAGCCAATAATGATGCACAGTTGGGCACCAGCTTCTGTGTGAACGAGGCCTAAGGGTCCTCCTCTTGAAGGTGGAGCTACTTCTGGGCCAATAATGATTTACAGGTGGGCCCCAGCTCCTCTGTGAATGAGGCCTAAGGGTCTATCTCCTGAAGGTGGGGCTACATTTGGGCTAATAATGATGCACAGGTGGGCCCCAGCTCCTCTGTGAATGAGGCCTAAGGGTTCATTTCTGAAGGTGGAGCTACTTCTAAGCCAATAATGATGCACAGTTAGGGACCAGCTTCTGTGTGAATGAGGCCTAAGGGTCTATCCCTGAAGGTGGAGCTACTTCTGGACCAATATTGATGCACAGGTGGGTTCCACCTTGGATTCTTCAACATAAGCAGTCCCATAAATAACAGAAATGTATAAACTTCTGTCTCTATCTTCTTGTTAATATTGAGCCCAGGCCTGGTCAGTAAGCTCTTGCAAAGGAGTTAATTGTATTTTAGGTGTTAAACAAGAGGAAAAAAGGCTCCAAGAGCAGAATATCCTCTACATTATGAAATGGGCCACATTGGAGGGTCTGACACAAAGCAGAAGTCAGGACAACACTAGATGGAAGCCCTGGATGTTTACATCCTGACATATGCCATATACACTCCCTAAAGCTGATCTTATACCACATTCATAAGTTCCACATATTCAGTGTTGTCCGCCGACCTCTTTCTAAATCACCAAATCAAACTTAAAGCGGGAGTTCCCCCATTTGTAAAAAAAAAAAAAATTCTCCCCTTAGCTTCCTGCTCGTTCGGTCTAGGGGAATCGGCTATTTGTATTAAAATATGAGCAGTACTTACCCGTTTTCGAGCTGCATCTTCTTCCGTCGCTTCCGGGTATGGGTCTTCGGGAGCGGGCGTTCCTTCTTGATTGACAGCCTTCCGAGAGGCTTCCGACGGTCGCATCCATCGCGTCACTCGTAGCCGAAAGAAGCCGAACGTCGGTGCGGCTCTATACTGCGCCTGCGCACCGACGTTCGGCTTCTTTCGGAAAATCGTGACGCGATGGATGCGACCGTCGGAAGCCTCTCGGAAGCCTGTCAATCAAGAAGGAACGCCCATTCCCGAAGCCCATACCCGGAAGCGACGGAGAGGATGCATCTCGTAAACGGGTAAGTACTGCACATATTTTAAAATAAATAGCCGATTCCCCTAGTAAAAACGAGCAGGAATCTAAGGGGGAAAAGTGCCCTCTAAGGGTGAACCCCCGCTTTAATAAAACACCTGTGGGGATAAAAGGTAAGATAATATCCTTACTCTTCCCCAGTTTCTGCCTAGAGGTTGACGTCATCATGCTTCCGGCAAGATCCAAGGGATTGCTGAATAGCCCAATCCCATGAGAAGATGATCCTGCAATGTGCTGCTGTGTCTTCTCTTGAGATTGGGAGTTCTCAACACTCCACTAAATCTTATTGGTAGTATGATGACATCCAGGGCCGTTTGAAGGAATTTGGGGGCCCCAAGCAAAATGGAGGGGCCCCAAGCACCCCCCCCCCCGCATGCAAAGCCTACGTTAATGCTACACTATTTTTTTTTCTATTTTGTACCTCCCGTTCTTCCCTGTAGGCTGCCACTGTAGCGTGGCCGAGCTCCTCTTCCCCCTGCCTCTTCCCCAGTCCCCTATCAGATAGTGCCGGGTACCGCACGTGGTACAGGAGATTCCATTTCCTGTCTTCCCGGCTGGACTGAAAGGAAGTGAGCACTCAGTGTGCACTTCCTGTCAGTCCGACCGGGAACAGGAAACTGAATCTCCTGTACCACGCGCGGTACCCGGTCAGACTGACAGGAATCCAGGTGAAAGGAAGAGGAGCTCGGCCACGCTACAGCCTGGGAAGGGGAGGTTGGGGGCCCCAGGCCAGCTCGGGGCCCCAAGCAATTGTTTGTTTTGCCTGTCCTGTAGCAACGGGCCTAATGAGATCACCCCTCTGCACCATGGAAGCTGGGGGAACAGTGAGTATATTACATATCTTTTTTCCCCAACAGGTGTCTTTTTTAATTGTGGCATTTTAGCAATGGAGAGGGGCTTGCTGGGAATGCAAGGTTTTAATTTTCTCATTTAACTTAGTCTTAAAGACTTACCTCTAAAATAAATAAAGTTGACCAGAACAAAGGCTGCATCCGTGTCCACGCTGCTCAGCACATCAACAATCTTGCCGTTTGTTTCCTTTTCAACGTAGCTGTTGATTTGTTTCTTGGCCTCTTCAGAATTAGAAAAGTCTACATTGAAGGCTTCGGATTCGTAGATGTTCTTGGCATTTTCGAGAAAGGCGTCAAGGAATTTCCATTTCTGACTTAAGAAAAGGCCGTTCCCACTGTCAAGCTGAAACTCACTGTCCTCATCGTTGAACACTTCCAGCAGATGGTGGAAGCCATCATGAATGTCTTTCTTGGGAGTCTCAGAGGTGTTGAAGCCAATGCCTTTTAAGATCTGGTCATGGGTTTCGCCATTGGCACCAAGGGATAGAAAAGCCAATGCTACAGATATGCTTACTGGGGACAGGACAATGTTTTCTGATGGATGGTCTGCTGCTACCTGCCTATAGAGGTCAAATGCAAAATTGGAATTGCTAATTGCTAATTTGTGGCAGGCCAATGTTTCATTGCCACGGTGATGGTGCCTATGGTGATGGCCATGGTGGTGGCGGCCATGGTGACGGCCATGGTGGCGGTGACCATGGTGGCGGTGACCATGGTGATGATGGTGATGGTCACCTTTGTTCTCATGGTCGTCTTTGTCTCCAGATTTCTTTCCTTCACCCTCGTGGTGGTCAGCAAAGACCATCGAGTAAAGAAGAGCCACACTCAAACCCAGGAACAGTAGGACCCTCATTTTCCTTAAGAGAGAATAAAAAAAAAAATCCAATGATAATATTAAACAACAGCTCACAGGTTTGTACATTCAATTTATATTTTATACATTGCTCTAAATCAGGGATCTCCAAACTACGGCCCTCCAGCTGTTGCGAAACTACACGTCCCATGAGGCATTGTAAAACTCTGACATTCATAGACATGACTAGGCATAATGGGAATTGTAGTTCCTGAACAACTGGAGGGCCGTAGTTTGGAGACCCCTGCTCTAAATCATTCACTTCTTGTGGCTGTAAATTGTAGCTTGAGCATTTGAGCTCTGTAAAAGAACAGGTATTTTGGAATAGAAGGTAAGAACTACCAACACGTAAAATAAGAGCGAGAGCCCCATCTTCTGGCTGGATGTAGGAAAAGAAAATATATGCAACATTTCACATTTGTCTTACTAATAGGGTTGAGGTTTGGCTTAACAGATACCATGGCCCGGATTCTCAGAGGACTTACGACGGCGTAGCGCCATGTACGCCGTCGTAAGTCCGAATCCGAGCCGTCGTATCTATGCGCCTGATTCTTAGAATCAGTTACCCATAGATTTCTATTACATCCGACTGGCGTAAGTCTCTTACGCCGTCGGAGCCTAACTACATTTTTACGCTGGCCGCTAGGGGCGTGTAAGCTGATTTACGCGTCAAAATATGTAAATTAGCTAGATATGCGAAATTCCCGAACGTACGCGCGGCCGACGCAGAAAAGATACGCTGTTTACGTTAGGCTTTTCCCAGCGTAATGTTGCCCCTGCTATATGAGGCATAACTGCGGCGTACCAATGTTAAATATGGACGTCATTCCCGCGTCGAAATTTGAAAAAGTTACGTCGTTTGCGTAAGTCATCCGTGAATGGGGCTGGACGTCATTTACGTTCACGTCGAAAACAATGATGTCCTTGCGGCGTACTTTGGAGCAATGCGCCGTTCGGGAAAAACGTCAATCACGTCGGGTCACAGTACATTTACATAAAACACGCCCTCCTGATCCAAATTTGAATAAGGCGGGCTTACGCCGGCCGATTTACGCTACGCCGCCGCAACTTACTGAGCAAGTGCTTTGAGAATGCAGCACTTGCCCGTCTAAGTTGCGGAGGCGTAACGTAAAGAGGATACGTTACGCCCGCACAAAGATACGCTGATCTACGAGAATCTGGCCCCATGGGTTCAAGACAAATGTCATAATTCCTCTACAATCGGCTTCAGCACTGATCAATGTATTCTGAGCTCCCACTGTCAGAATACAATAGCACAGAGGGGTAGGCCAGTCCAATCTGCTGTCTTCTTAGCAAACTTTTTTTTATTGCAAGGCTTCCCTTAAAAAAAAGGGGGGGGGGGGGTCCAGGGCATAGTATTTTGTGATTTTTCACTTATTTGGGGAAATCATTTTTACTATTTTCTGTTTATATGGCCTTTATTTTGGGTTAACCAGAAAATAAAAAGGTTAGCTTATATAAGGGGAAAGAATACATTTCCTCCCCAAATATAGGGATTTTTACGTGAGATGTGTTGCTCTTAGTATCGAAGGTAGGCGCACAAAACACAAGGTTTTTAGATATCAAAAATAATTTAATTATATAAATATAAAGTTTCACATTTCATAAAATAAATTAGCAAAGTGAAATATACATGATCACGACCAATTTTACATGATTTATACAAAAAGGAAATCAAGATTATGATTAGAAGAAAAGCAGATGCGATATTGCCAACTAGTTTCGCACTAGATGTGCTTCATCAGGGCTTGCATGATACTTCTGTTCCTTAATTACATGTAGTGGTCTGTGTATGACCACTACATGATCGTTTGGGAGACGATCTGTGAGAAGGGAAGGCTGTGATCCTGTCTCCTGCAAAGCAGAAGCAGGGATCTTTGCCTTTCCACAGTACAAGCACCCCCCCCCCCCCCCACACACACAGTTAGCAAGCACTCCCAGGCAGGGCCGTCTTAATAGCACCATGGGCCCCTGGGCAAAGTAATGCTCTGGGGCCCCTACAATGATGACAGTGCAGGTAAACAGACATCAAATAGGTAGGAGACAGACTGCCTCCCCTGTGTATCTATCACTCTCAGTACCATCATGGGTCCCCCAATTACAGGGCAGCGTGGGCTCAAGGACCAGTTGCTTTGGGGAAAGTGCAGGGGACCCCCCATGCAGCTGGGGCCCCTGGGCAATGCCCAGGTGACGGTGTGCCCTCTCATTAAGACAGCCCTGCGCCCAGGGAACACATTTAACCCTTTGAGCGCCCCTGATATTAACCCAGTCAGTGTCGTTAGTACAGTGACAGTGCATATTTTTAGCACTGATCACTGTATTAGTGTCACTGGTCCCCAAAAATTGTCAAAATGTGTCCGATTTGTCCACCGCAATATCGCAGTCCCGCTATAAGTCAAAACTACCGGCTTTTCAAGCTGAAATAAACCAGATTGCTGCTGTATATAGGCCAAGCTAATTGTTCAAGAAAAAAAAAAAAACACTTTTACAGCCAAATGTGCGATACCAGTGTAAACTATCTCCATCCATCAAAATCTCCATCCAGTTGTCCATCAAAATCATACAATTCAATAACCCCTCCCCAGACCTGTAATTTAAAGGATTTGTGTATTTTTTAATGTAGACCTCGAAAGCCACATGAAAAGGCGTTTTGACAATTCTGACGTGTCCCCCCCTCTGGCGGCGCCCAGCTTCCCACGTTTTGGCAGTAGATTTGCTTATTAGCTTTACATATGGCCAGAACTGAAGTACGAGATTTGTCCTCCAAAGACTTCAAAGGGCTTTACTACAGAGTTCCCAAAATGTGCAAATCCAAACCCAGGCAGATTTACTTATCCCTACTTACTTAAATATATGGGCCAGATTCACGTAGAATCGCGGCGGCGTAACATATCGTGGGCGTGTGCCATTTAAATTAGGCGCGCTCCCGCGCCGGACCTACTGCGCATGCTCCGTTTCGAAATTCCCGCCGTGCTTTTCTCGAAGTGACGTCATTTTTTCGAACGGCGACGTGCGTAGCGTACTTTCGTATTCCCGGACGTCTTACGCAAACGGCGTTGATTTTTAAATTTCGACGCGGGAACGACGGCCATACTTTATACAGCACATACGTGTGCTGTGTAAAGTTAGGGCACCAAAAACGACGACTAACTTTGCGACGGGAAACTAGACTAGCGGCGACGTAGCGAACGCGAAAATCCGTTGTGGATCGCCGTAACTGCTAATTTGCATACCCGACGCTGGAATACGACGCAAACTCCCCCCAGCGGCAACCGCGGTACTGCATCCTAAGATCTAACAGTGTAAAACAATTACACCTGTCGGATCTTAGGGATATCTATGCGTAACTGATTCTATGAATCATTCGCATAGATACTCTGAGAGATACGACGGAGTATCTCGGCTGTGAATCTGGCCCTATATTTTTTTCCCTCCTGACCATTATAAATAAAAATAAAAAAATAGATACAAAACCACAACGTCCTGTAAAGGAAAAATGTAGTTCCGCTACTCTTGCCATAATGTGCCATACGTATGCAGACCTTGCTTGCCCATTTCGGGAGACTCATCGCTCTGTTGGTCCACCGGCAATACAAATACAATACACCAAGGGGCAGATCCGCAAAGGAAGTACGCCGGCGTATCTACTGATACGCCGGCGTACTTTCAAATTTCCCGCGTCGTATCTTTGGTTTGAATCCTCAAACCTCAAAATACCAAGTTAAAGCTGGTATTTCGTCGCGTATAGTTAGACTTGCCATGTTAAGTATGGCCGTCGTTCCCGCGTTTATTTTTTTTTTGTGTAAGTCGTCCGTGAATCGGGATGGACGTAATTCACGTCTATGTTAAAAGCGCAATGCAATGCAATGCAAAGCGCAATGCACGGCGGGAAATTTAGGGACGGCGCATGCGCAGTTCATTCGGCGCGGGGACGCGCTTCATTTAAATGAAACACGCCCCAGAATCGCCGATTTGAATTACGCGCCGTTACGCCGCCAGAGATAGACTACGCCGCCGTGACTTACGGCGCAAATTCTTTCAGGATTCGAACCGAGGACAAGTAAGTCACGGCGGCGTACGCTGCGCCGGGGCAGATCTTTGTGGGTCTGCCCCCAAGAATATAATGAGGTCAGTTAGAAGGGAGCTCAAATGAGTAAAGCAAAAAAAGGTCAATATGGGTGACAGATAGAAGGAGCGGTAGAGGGAAGAGCGCTAGGGAGGCCAGTCCTGGGTTGGTACACCCCAACAAATATGCCAAGTTGCATGTGGCTGGGGATCCGAGGGCCCCATGCCACTAGGGGGCCCCATCAGGGTTGCCAGCCTCAGTAAAACCAGGGACAGTATGTAAAAATCTGTGTTTTTTTTTTTTAAATCTGCAAATGTCCCTTACCGACATCCTTTTTGTCTAAAAATCCCAAGATTATAGCTGCCCCGCCTCTCCAGTACCTTTTCAGTGTGTGTATGTGTATTGTGTGTATGTATACTGTGTATGTATACTGTATGTGTGTGTGTATACTTTGTGGTCCCATAATCTATTGCCTGGAGGCTGGTGAATCGAGCCTCATGAAAAAAAACGACGTTTTTAAAAACGTCATTTAAAATGATAGTGTGTGGGCTCAACATCTTTTTTCGGCTTCTGAAAAACGACAAAATTTTTTTTCAAACATTCTGCATTTTTTTACGTCGTTTTTTAAAATGTCGTTTTTTATGTTGTAAAAAATCACCGTGTGTGGGCAAAAACGACATTTTAAACTCGCGCATGCCCAGAAGCAAGTTATGAGACGGGAGCGCTCGTTCTGGTAAAACTAGCGTTCATAATGGAGTAAGCACATTCATCACGCTGTAACAGATAGAAAAGCGCAAATCGTCTTTTACTAACAAGGAATCAGCTAAAAGCAGCCACAAGGCGAATGGAACTTCCCCTTTAGAGTGCCATCGTACGTGGTGTACGTCTCCGCGCTTTGTTCATCATTTTTCAAAAACGATGGTGTGTGGGCAACATCGTTTTTATTGATGAAGTTGGAAAAACATCGTTTTTTGGACATGCTGAAAAACAACGTTTTTTTTCATGCCGAAAAATTATCGCGTGTACGCGGCATTAGACTGGGAGGCCATTAAAGTTCATGTGTGTGTAAAGGCAGGCGTCCCAATACTTTTGGTAATATAGGGCCAGATCCACAAAAGGGATACGCAGGCGTATCTACTGATACGCCGTCGTATCCCTGTTTCTATCTATGCGGCTGATTCATAGAATCAGGTTACGCATAGATATTCCTAAGATCCGGCAGGTGTAATAGTTTAACACTGTCGGATCTTAGGATGCAGTACCGCGGCCGCCGCTGGGGGCATTTCTCGTCGAAATTCCGCGTCGGGTATGCAAATTAGCACTTACGGAGATCCACAAAGCTTTTTCCCTTCCTTTTTTTTCCCGCAAGTGTTAGTTTGCCGTCGCAAAATTAGGGCTACTTTTACAAAGTGTAAACTTAGTACACCATGTAAAAGTAGACCCTTCTTTCCCGCGTCGTTGTCAAATTTAAAAAAAAATAAATAAATTCCCGCCGCAACTCTTTTTTTTTCTTTTACGCCCGTCGCGATTCTCAAAACTCGGCACAACGTAACTTTGCGCAAAGCACGTCAGGAAAATCGCGTCGGGAGCATGCGCAGTTTGTCCGGCGCGGGAGCGCGCCTAATTTAAATGGGACTCGCCCCATTAGATTGGGCACGCCTTGCGCCGGACGGATTTAAGTTACACCGCTGCAAATTTCTAGGTAAGTGCTTTGTGGATCGGGCACTTAGGTAGAGATTTTGCGGCGGTGTAACTTAAATCCGAATATTTAAGTTGCGCCCGCTATACGTGGATCTGGCCCATGGTGTATATATATATATATATATATATATATATATATATATATATATATATATATATATATATATTTATATATTTACATATATATTTTTTTTCTGCTATATAAATATGTATATACATTTTCACTTAACTATAAATTATAATAATATAATAAATTGTTGTATAGATATACATTTTTATTATAAATAAATATTTTAGAAATTTGCTATATAAATTGTTTGTTTTTGTAGAGGAAAATCAAAAGAATTTGTAAAAAATGTATACTTACACGTTCTGACGTCCCCAGAGATTGCTGAGATCTTTTGGCTGAGCTGACCACTTATATAGGATAATGTATGTCCGGTCCTTACTATTGAGCAAGCCAAGAGCTCTCTAACCATTAACCAGGTCACCTCTCCTCTGTGGGCTGAGCAAATATTGACCACATACAGGTTGTGTCCAAGGATGATGATTTTTGGACTCATCCGGTTCAAACTGAATTCCAGGCAGATCTAAAAGCAACAAATGAATTTGGATTGTAATAAATAACGAGTCATTAAAGCGGAGCTCCACCCTAAAGTGGAACTCCCGCTGATCGGAACCCTCCCCCCCTCCGGTGTCACATTGGACACCTTTCAGGGGGGAGGGGGGTGCAGATAGGTATTTGCACCCACTTCCGGCCACACAGTCTTGGGGCAGACTGCGGGCATGACCTCACCTCCCGTCCCCCCCGTCCCTCCGTTGTGTTCTGAGAACACTTGGCTCCCAGTACACAGCGGGAGCCAATCGGCAGACGTAGCGCGACTCGCGCATGCACCGTAGGGAACCGAGCAGTGAAGCCGGAGCGCTTCACTTTCTGGTTCCTTCACCAAGGATGGCGGGGGGGGGGGGGGCAGCAGAGTGACGAGCGATCGTCACTTAAAGCGGGAGTTCACCCATTTCTAAAAATTTTTTTTTTCTTCCCCTAGATTCCTGCTCGTTCGGTCTAGGGGAATCGGCTATTTGTATTAAAATAGGTGCAGTACTTACCCGTTTTCGAGCTGCATCTTCTTCCGTCGCTTCCGGGTATGGGTCTTCGGGAGCGGGCGTTCCTTCTTGATTGACATTCTTCCGAGAGGCTTCCGAACGGTCGCATCCATCGCGTCACTCGTAGCCGAAAGAAGCCGAACGTCGGTGCGGCTCTATACTGCGCCTGCGCACCGACGTTCGGCTTCTTTCGGAAAATCGTGACGCGATGGATGCGACCGTCGGAAGCCTCTCGGAAACCTGTCAATCAAGAAGGAACGCCCATTCCCGAAGCCCATACCCGGAAGCGACGGAGAGGATGCGTCTCGTAAACGGGTAAGTACTGCACATATTTTTAAATAAATAGCCGATTCCCCTAGTAATAACGAGCAGGAATCTAAGGGGGAAAAGTGCCCTCTAAGGGTGAACCCCCGCTTTAAGTATTTGCTCCCTTTCTGATTTAAAATTGTATTTATTTTTTTGCATATTTGTCACACTGACACTGATAACCCGAGTAAATCCAAAATGCAGTTTTTAAATGATGGTTTCATTTATTAAGGCAAAAAAACTGTCCAAGCCTTGCTGGCTTTATGTGAAAAAGTAATTGCCCCCTAAACCTGATAACTGGTTGGGCTTCTCTTGGCGGCAACAACTGCACTCAAGCGTTTGCGATAACTGCCAATGAGTCTTTCACATCGCTGTGGAGCAAATTTGGCCCCACGCTTCTTTGCAGAATTGTTTTAATTCAGCCACATTGGAGGCTTTTCCAGCATGAACGGTCATGATACAGCATCTCAATTGGATTTAAGTCCGGGCTTTGACTAGGCCACTCCAAAACCTACATTTTGCTTTGTTTGAACCATTTGGAGGTGGACTTGTTTGTTGTGTTTTCGGATCATTGTGCTGCTGCATAACCCAAGCGCACTTGAGCTTGAGGTCAGGAACTGATGGCCGGACATTCTCCTTGAGGATTTTCTGGTAGAGCTCAGAATTCCTGGTTCCATCAATTATGGTAAGTGGTCCAGGTCCTGAAGCTGCAAAGCAGCCCCAGACCATCAGCCAACCACCATCATGTCTTATGGGCTGTACAGACGACCAAACATGTCTGCTGAAACTGGTCGCATGCGTGGAAGCATTTAACTGGCAGGGCCGCCCACGTCGCCGCGTCATCGTCGCGGCGACGGGGCGGACACCCCCCGCGTATTGTTTACGCGCGGATTTCTGTACGATGGTTAGTACAGCCATCGTACAGAAATCCCCGGGCAGACATGTACGGTGAAAATGGTCCGGCGGACCGGTTTCATCGTACATGTTTGCCCTTGTGTACGCGGCCTTAGTGTTGGGATAATGTTCTTGTTATGAAAAGCTGTATTCCTTTTATGCCGGATGTAACGGGACGCAACACCTTCCAAAAATAACATTTTTTGTCTCATCAGTCCAGAGAATATTTGCCTAAAAGTCTTGGCTTAGGAATAATTAAGATGTTTTTTGGTAAATGTGAGATGAGCCTTTGCGTTCTTTTTGGTCAGCAGTGGCTTTGGCCTTGGAACTCTCCCATGGACGCCATTTTTGCCCCGTCTCTTTCTTATTGGTGAACCATGAACACCGATCTTACCTGAGGCAAGTGAGGCGGGCAGTTCTTTAGATGTCATTCTGGGATCTTTTATGACCTCCTGGATGAGTCGTTGTCGTGCTCTTGGAGTCATTTTTGTAGGCCGACTACTCCTGGGAAGGTTCACCACTGTTCCAAGTTATCTCCATTTGCAGATAATGGCTCTCCCCGTGGTTCACCGGAGTTCCAAAGCCTTATGCAGCGTACTAGACATGTGCGTTCCCATTCGTAACAAATGGATTTTCGTACGAATTTGTTAGTTTTCGTACATTCGTATCAATTCGAACATACGATAAGCCGAAAGAACAAAAATACGAAAATTCCGGAATTACGAATAAGCAAAATAACAAACAAGGGAAAATACAAATGTATGATTGGACAATCTTACTAAAATACGAAACACCGAAAAAGCAAAAGAACGAAAATGACATCTATAACGAACGATTTGCATTCCGTATTTTAAATCCTTTGTCTGTTCGTATTTTCATTCGTATGTTCGGATTTTCATTTGTGTGTTTTGTAAATCCGTTTCTTTGTCTGTTCGTAAATTTGTGTACTTGTATCGTTCTTTCGAATGGGCACTGGGCAGTGTAGTTAGTGGGTGATTACTTAATATCTTAGCCAATCAGCTTATCTCTTTTGTGCTGAGTCACATTGGACAGTGTAAAGCCTTGTACACACGATCGGACTTCAAACAAACTTTTCCGTGGATTTTGTCTGGAGTTGGCCGGACTTTTGAAACCGAAAAAGTTTGTCCGATAGAGCGTACACACGGTCGGATTTTTTGGAAAACGCTAATTTTGACGTTTGTTGGCAAAAAGTCCGACCGTGTGTACGGGACTTAAGAGAAAATCTATCTTAATATGAATTAGCCGCGTGTTGCGATGTATTTACGAAAGTACAAAATTACGAATCCATTAAACGAAAATTATTATCTAACAAAATTACGAATTTCAAATCAACGAAAATAAATTAGACAGAATTACGAATCATTCAGTATAAACGAAAATAAAACTGTTACGAAAATACGAACGGGTCCGAATAGGAAAACTTGCGTCTTACGAAATACGAACGGGTCCGAATAGGAAAACTTGAGTCTTACTAAATTACTAATCTTTACGAATCTACGGAACGAGACGAAACAGAACAAAAAAATACGAACATTTTTGAGGCAATTCAATTCGCATTTGTAGTGCTATACAAGTTATTCAGTCATTCATCGCCGCCATTACTAGTAAAAAAAAATGATTAATAAAAATGCCATAAAACTACCCCTATTTTGTAAACGCTATGGCCCGGATTCAGATAGCCTCTATTGATACACCGCGTAAGTGCTTTCTATTTTAGAAAATGTTTACGTCGTTTGCGTAAGTCGTTTGCGAATAGGGCTGTACGTAAGTTACGTTCACGTCTAAAGCAATGACGATTTGCGGCGTAATTTCGAGCATGCGCACTGGGATTTTTTCACGTAAAATACGTCAAATACATGGGGTCACAGTGAATTTTGATAAAACATGCCCACATCATCCACATTTGAATTAGGCGGGCTTACGCCGGACCTCATACGTTACGCCGCCGTAACTAAGGGCGCAAGTTCTTTCTGAATACGGAACTTGCGCTCTAATTTACGGCGCTGTTACGCCGCGCCGAAAGATACTCCAATGTATCTGAATCCGGCCCTATAACTTTTGCGCAAACCAATCAATAAATGCTTATTGTGATTTTTTTTTACCAAAAATATGTAGAGGAATACGTATCGGCCTAAACTGAGGGGAAAAAAAAGTTTTTTATATATTTTTGGGGATATTTATTAAAGCAAAAAGTAAAAAATATTGAATTTCTTTCAAAATTGACGCTCTATTCTTGTTTATACCGCAAAAAATAAAAACCGCAGAGGTGATCAAATACCACCAAAAGAAAGCTCTATTTGTGGGGAAAAAAGGACGCCAATTTTGTTTGGGAGCCATGTCGCACGTTAAAGAGACGCAGTGCTGAATCGCAGAAAGTGGCCCGGTCTTTGGCCAGCCAAATGGTCCGGGGCTGAAGTGGATAATAAAAAATGACAACCTTACAAATTAAGTAACAATATGTATCAATCTGTTTTCGTATTACAATTATTCTCTATTTTGTGTATCAGGGGAAATGGATGGTTGTTTATCTCTTTAGATTCATAATGCTTGCATCGGCATGAGTTTGCAAAAACCTTAAACCTTGACCCAGACACCCGGGCAAATATTAGTGGCACCAAATCCTGTCATCAGCGGAAATAGTTAAAGTAGAACTAAAGGCAAAACTTTTTTTTTTTTCATTTTGAATAGAGTATGGTGGGGTTACAGTGAGGGGGAAAAATATTGGATCCCCGGCTGATTTTGTACATTAGCCCAGTGACAAAGAAATGACCAGTCTATAGTTTTAATGGTCGGTTTATTTTACCAGTGAGAGACAAAAAAACAACAAAAATATCCAGAAATTTTGTATAAATTGATTTGCCTTTTAACCACTTAAGACCCGGACCAAAATGCAGGTAAAGTACCCGGCCGGTTTTTGCGATTCGGCACTGCGTCGATCTAACTGACAATTGCGCGGTCGTGCGACGTGGCTCCCAAACAAAATTCACGTCCTTTTTTCCCCACAAATAGAGCTTTATTTTGGTGGTATTTGATCACCTCTGCGGTTTTTATTTTTTGCGCTATAAACACAAATAGAGCGTCAATTTTGAAAAAAATGCAGTATTTTTTCTTTTTTGCTCAAATAAATATCCCCCAAAAAATCAGAGTTCCCATCAGTATCCCTGTTAACATCATGTTTCCCTATCAGAGTCCCCCCCATATCAGGGTCCCTATAAGATCCCCCCGTATATTAGGTTTCCCTATCCTACTGCCCATCAGTGTTCCACCTCACATCAGGTGTCCTCATTACAGTACCCTCTTAATTCAGTCCCCAGCCACCAGAGTCCTACCCCTCATCAAGGTTCCAATCAGAGTCCCATCCCACATCAGGGCCCCCATCAGAATCTCACTCCGCATCTGGTGTCCTCATTACAGTGCCTCCTTAATTCACAGTCCCAATCAGCGTCCCAATCAGAATCCCACCCCACATCAGAGTCCCTATCAGCGTCCCCCCTTACATCAGGTGTCCCCATCAAATTCCCACCCCACATCAGAGTCCCAATCAGAATCCCACCCCACATCAGGGTCCCTATCAGAGTCCCCACTTACATCAGGTGTCCCCATCAAAGTCCCACCCCACATCAGAGTCCCAATCAGAATCCCACCCCACATCAGGGTGCCTATCAGAGTCCCCCCTTACATCAGGTGTCCCCATCAAAGTCCCACCCCACATCAGAGTCCCAATCAGAATCCCACCCCACATCAGGGTCCCTATCAGAGTCCCCCCTTACATCAGGTGTCCCCATCAAAGTCCCACCCCACATCAGAGTCCCAATCAGAATCCCACCACACATCAGAGTCCCTATCAGAGTCCCCCCTTACATCAGGTGTCCCCCATCAAAGTCCCACCCCACATCAGAGTCCCAATCAGAATCCCACCCCACATCAGGGTCCCTATCAGAGCCCCCCTTACATTAGGTGTCCCCCATCAAAGTCCCACCCCACATCAGGGTCCCTATCAGAGCCCCCCTTACATTAGGTGTCCCATCAGAGTCCCGCCCCACATCACAGTGCCCCCTTAATTTCCACCCCACATCAGGGTCCCTATCAGAGTCCCCCCCACATCAGATGTTCCCATCAGATTCCCATCCCACATCAGGTGTCCTCGTTACAATGGCCCCTTAATTCCCACCCAACATTAAGGTCCACATCAGACTCCCCCCTTACATCAGGGTCCCAATAAGATTTCCACCCCACGTCAGGGTCTCCATTAGAGCCCCCCTTACATCAGGTTCCCCATCAGAGCCCCTCTTACATCAGGGTCTCCATCAGATCCCCTCCTTACATTAGGGCCCCTATGAAGAGGCGGCTCTTTAATTAGGCAAATTAGGCGGTCGCCTAAGGCCTCGCAGGCCTCGCAGTCACAGGGGCCTCCCGGCGCCTAACTTACCCAATACATTACCTCAGTTTTGAGGGACAGGGGACCTTAAGGCTGCTGTGCTCAGGCAGCGTTAAGGGCTCTGACTCAGGATCGGGGGCGCCAGTGTCTCTAACAACCAGTGAATATCGGTGACACCACCCCTTGTGACGTCAATGACCCAGCATGCCCTCAGTCAATGATGTCACAAGGGGGCGGGTTCACCAGGTGAAATCCTTGGGTGGCCCACGCCCCTAAAGAGCAGGATCTGGGGGGCTTCCAGATTCCGATAAGCCCCCCTGCACGCAGACCCCCACAACCACCGGCCAGGGTTGTGGAGAAGAGGCTCTTGTCCTTGAATTATTTTTCCCATTATGGGCGAGAGTGGGGCCCTAAGTCAAGTTTTGTCTAAGGCCTCACAAAGCCTAGAGCCGCCTTTTCTGCAGGAGCAGGAGTAGACTGACAGGATCACCGGGTATTTTTGCATCTTTGACAAATAAATAATAAAGTAAGCAAAAAAAAAAAGCTTAAAAACACTTTTTATTTTAGCGGGCTTTTTTATTTTATTTTTTGCTTCTCCTCCGTCTAGCGCTCTCCTTTAGACATCCACATCACTGCAGTAATATGATGAACATTTGTAAGTCATAAACTAGAATTGATGTCTGTCTGTCACTTTATAACAGTTTAATTCCGCCGCCGGTAACACCTCCGAACTGGCCCTGTACACACAGACTTCCCCCGCCGCTGCCCAACCGTTTCCAATCCCGCGCACTCCACAAACCGCGTCTGGGGGGTCGTATAACCGCAGGTAACGCAGTTTCAGGAGTCTCAGTTGTGCTCCATAAAGTTTTGTTGCTCAGCTGTTTCTGTGTTAATAGGGAGCAGGTGGCACTAATTCCTCCATTATGTTCCAGCAGGTTTCGGTTAAAACGCGTCGCAGAACACAATCTGCTTTCAGGGCCCTGAGAAAAAAAAAAAAGGGGAACCGGCTCCGGAGAACAGAGGCCGCCGAGGGAAAAGAAAAATCAACACTGATCTGTGAAATACCCAAATGCCACATGCGATTCCAAAAGGCAAAGCTCCCAATTTTCCGAGAGCCAATGGTCCAGATTTTCTCCGGATTTGAAGACGACGGTCATCCGAGGAAATAAAGAGGCCGAAGGTAAAAGGGACGCAATAAAAACCTCACAGAGGTTCTTCCTACTGGATCCCCATAAAAAAAATGGCTGTAGATACCGTTTGACTAATGGAGCAATTTTTTATTTTTTTCCACTAAATCTGCAATTGTTGTTTTTTTTTTTGCTAGAAATTAGTATAAACCTTCCAAAAAGTATATATTTTCTGAAAGCAGAGACCATGGAGAATGAAATGGTGGTAGTTGCATTTTTTTTTTCACACAGAAGCAGTTTTTTTTTTTTTTAACCACTTAAGGACAGCCTAACGCCGATATACGTCGGCAGAATGGCACGGCTGGGCACAATCACGTACCTTTACGTGATTGTATGATGCCCAGCTGTGGGTCGCGGGCGCGCGCCCGCGACCCGGTCCGGAGCTCCGTGACCACGGCCGCGGGACCCGTGGACCCGATCGCCGGTCCCCGGAACTGAAGAACGGGGAGAGCTGTGTGTAAACACGGCTTCCCCGTTCTTCACTGTGGCCCCGTCATCGATCGTGTGATCCTTTTTATAGGGAAACACACTAGATGACGTCACACCTACAGCCACACCCCCCTACAGTTAGAAACACATATGAGGTCACACATAACCCCTTCAGCGCCCCCTAGTGGTTAACTCCCAAACTGCAATTGTCATTTTCACAGTAAACAATGCATTTTTAATGCATTTTTTGCTGTGAAAATGACAATGGTCCCAAAAATGTGTCAAAATTGTCAGAAGTGTCCGCCATAATGTCGCAGTCACGAAAAAAAATCGCTGATCGCCGCCATTAGTAGTAAAAAAAATAAAATAATAAAAATGCAATAAAACTATCCCCTATTTTGTAAACGCTATAAATTTTGCGCAAACCAATCGATAAACGCTTATTGCAATTTTTTTTACCAAAAATAGGTAGAATACGTATCGGCCTAAACTGAGGAAAAAAAATGTTTTTTTATATATGTTTTTGGGGGATATTTATTATAGCAAAAAGTAAAAAATATTGATTTTTTTTCAAAATTGTCGCTCTATTTTTGTTTATAGCGCAAAAAATAAAAACCGCAGAGGTGATAAAATACCACCAAAAGAAAGCTCTATTTGTGGGAAAAAAGGACGCCAATTTTGTTTGGGAGCCACGTCGCACGACCGCGCAATTGTCAGTTAAAGCGACGCAGTGCCGAATCGCAAAAAGGGGCCTGGTCCTTTAGCTGCATTTTGGTCCGGGTCTTAAGTGGTTAAATAAATTCTTTATTTTTATCAAAACAGTGATACAGTTAGACAGAGAGACAGCTCATATCTGTTACATCACATCTGTTATAAATCTTGCCCATCTCACGGCTGATGATAATATTATTTTTTTCACACAGAAGCAATTTTTTTTTGTCACACAGAATGGGTACCGCTATTTTTTTTTTTACATCCATATTTTTTTAGGAAAAAAATACATTAATAATGAATTTTAGTGCAAAAAAACACACTATTATACCCCTTTTATTAAAAAAATATAAAATATTGTGTTGCATTCAATAAGTAAATACCAAACAAGTCTTAAAACTGATCAATTCTGAGCAATTTCGAAATTATACCCTTTTTTTTTTAAATATAAAAATTTTGTTGCGTTAAATAAATAAATACCAAACATGTCAAGTCTTAAAATGTTGTCATTTTTTTGCACACGTGTTAATATTTGTTTGCTAGAAATTACTGTAAACCCACCAAAAAGTATATATTTTCTGAAAGCAGCGACCATGGAGAATAAAATGGTGTTAGTTGCATTTTTTTTTTCACACAGAAGCAATTTTTTTTTTTAATAAATTCTTTATTTTCATCAAAACAGTGATACAGTTAGACAGAGAGACAGCTCATATCTGTTACATCACATCTGTTATAAATCTTGCCCATCTCACGGCTGATAATATTATTTTTTTCACACAGAAGCAATTTTTTTTTCACACAGAATGTGCACCGCTATTTTTTTTTGACATCCAGATTTTTTTTAGGAAAAAATACATTAAAATACATTTTAGTGCAAACAAACACAATATTATACCCCTTTTATTAAAAAAATATATACAAATATTGTGTTGTGTTAAATAAATAAATACCAAACAAGTCTAAAAACTGATCAATTCTGAGCAATTTTTAAATTTTTTGCACACGTGTTAAAATTTGCATTTGTTTGCTAGAAATGACTGTAAACCCACCAAAAAGTATATTTTTTTTTCGGAAAGCAGAGACCATGAAGAATAAAATGGTGGTAGTTGCAATTTTGTTTTTTTCACACAGAATTTACACAGTTATTTATGTCACCCATATTTTAAAGAAAAAATACACTAAAATGAATTTTAGTGCAAACAAACACAATATTATACCCCCTCCTCCTTTTTTTTTAAATATAAAATATTCTTTTGCGTTAAATAAATACCAAACACATCAAGTGTTAAAACTGTGCACGCCCATGAGACCAATTCTGAGCATTTTTTGTAATTTTTTTCACACTTGTTAAAATTTGCATTTGTTTGCTAGAAATTACTGTACACCCACCAAAAAGTATATATTTTCTGAAAGTAGAGACAATGGAGAATAAAATGGTGGTAGTTGCAATTTTGTTTTTTCACACACACTTTTTACACAGCTATTTATGACACCCATATTATTAGAAAAACATACAATAAAATTTATTTTAGAGCAAACAATCACAATATTATACCCTTTTTTTAAATATAAAATATTTTGTTATGTTAAATAAATAAATACCAAACATGTCAAGTCTTAAAACTGTGCATGTGCATTTTTTACTTTTTGCCAAAAAAATATAAAAAACGTTTTTTTCCTCAGTTTAGGCCGATACGTATTCCTCTACCTATTTTTGGTAAAAAAAATCGCAATAAGCGTTTATCGATTGGTTTGCGCAAAAGTTATAGCATTTACAAAATAGGGGATAGAATTATGTAATTTTTTAATGTTTTTTTTTTTATTGGTAATGGCGGCGATCTGCGATTTTTATCGTGACTGCGACATCATGACGGACACATCAGACACTTTTTACGCTAATTGGGATCATTGTCAATTATACAGCGATAAGTGCTATAAAAATGCTCTGATAACTGTGTAAATGACACTGGCAGGGAAAGGGTTAACACTAGGGGGCGGGGAAGGGGTTAAGTGTGTCCTAGGGAGTGATTCTAACTGTGGGGGGGATGGGCTACAAGTCACATGACAGTGATCATTGCTACCGATGACAGGAAGCAGTAGATCAGTGTCCTGTCACTAGGCAGAACATGGAAATGCATTGTTTACATAGGCA
This sequence comes from Rana temporaria, assembly GCF_905171775.1. Taxonomy (NCBI): domain Eukaryota; kingdom Metazoa; phylum Chordata; class Amphibia; order Anura; family Ranidae; genus Rana; species Rana temporaria. The sequence goes on from NC_053501.1 coordinate 13,938,116, forward strand.
TCTCCCCATTCTGCAGCTCTGTGACACAATCGCGGGACATCGAGTACGCGCGTCCCACTCACTTAAGCAATGCCGTGATTTCAAGAGGACGTACAGGTACCTCCACATGTGCCGCCGCGCCTTTCTGCCAACGTAAATAGTCGTGCAGCGGTCAGCAAGCGGTTAAAAGCAGACACCCTGCAGAATAAAATGGTGGAAGTTGCAATTTTTTATTTCACACAATATTTGCACAGCTATTCATCAAATTATAATTATTATTATTATACAGGATTTATACAGCGCCAACCATTTATGTAGCGCTTTACAACTTGAGGGTAAAGAGTACAACTACAACACAGTTTAAAGTTATAAACCCTTTACAAGCACTTTAACCTACAGGTAGGCCTAGATTAAGGCTTACCTGTAGATGCTTGAACTATCTCCCAGACCTGCACCGTCTAGGAGATATTTGCAAATCGCAGTAAGGCGAATTTCTTCTGCGCAATGCCCCGGATTTAGAAAGGGCACGCTGTGCCGTTAAAGGCGGTTCCTGCGCACATGCACGGGAGTGACGTCACGCGACTCCAGCCAGTCACAGAGCTGGAGTTTGTGGCCCCGGAAGGAAGAGCAGGGAAGAATGGACGCTCGCTACTACTGAGGAAGACAGGGACATCGCGTGCTTCTCCTGCAGGTATGTGTCACATAATGGTCCATTGTGCTTTACCTTTGCAGGGAAACAAAGAGGAAGTTTCACCCCTCAGGGTTTACTTCCTCTTTAATACAGTAGGAATCAGAGAACCCTACTCCTTAGGTGTCCACCATATTCTGCTCTACTGACACCATCCACTGCCTTACTGACACCTTCCACTACCCTACTGACACAATCCTCTGCTCTACTGACACCGTTCACTGCCCTACTGACACCATCCACTGCCCTACTGACACCATCCACTGCCCTACTGACACCGTCCACTGCCCTACTGACACCATACACTGCTCTACTGACACCATCCACTGCCCTACTGACACCATACACTGCTCTACTGACACCATCCACTGCCCTATTGACACCATCCACTGCTCTACTGACACCATCCGCTGCCTTACTGAAACCGTCCACTGGTCTACTGACACCATCCGCTGCCTTACTGACACCGTCCACTGGTCTACTGACACCATCCACTGCCCTACTGACACCGTCCACTGCTCTACTGACATCATCCACTGCCCTACTGACACCGTCCACTGCTCTACTGACACCATCCACTGCCCTACTGACACCGTCCACTGCTCTACTGACATCATCCACTGCCCTACTGACAACGTCCTCTTCCCTACTTACACCCTCCTCTGCTCTACTGACACCTTCCACTGCCCTACTGACACCATCCTCTGCTCTACTGACACCATCCACTGCCCTACTGACACCTTCCACTACCCTACTGACACCATCCTCTGCTCTACTGACACCATTCACTGCTCTACTGACACCATCCACTGCTCTACTGACACCGTCCACTGCTCTACTGACACCATCCACTGCCCTACTGACACCTTCCACTACCCTACTGACACCATCCTCTGCTCTACTGACACCATTCACTGCCCTACTGACACCATCCACTGCTCTACTGACACCATCCACTGCCCTACTGACACCGTCCACTGCTCTACTGACACCGTCCACTGCTCTACTGACACCATCCACTGCCCTACTGACACCGTCCACTGCTCTACTGACACCATCCACTGCTCTACTGACACCATCCACTGCCCTACTGACACCGTCCACTGCTCTACTGACACCGTCCTCTTCTCTACTGACACCATCCTCTGCCCTACTGACACCGTCCACTGCCCTACTGACACTGTCCACTGCTCTACTGACACCATCCACTGCTCTACTGACACCGTCCTCTTCTCTACTGACACCAACCTCTGCCCTACTGACACCGTCCACTGCCCTACTGACACCGTCCACTGCTCTACTGACACCGTCCACTGCCCTACTGACACTGTCCACTGCTCTACTGACACCATCCACTGCTCTACTGACACCGTCCTCTTCTCTACTGACACCAACCTCTGCCCTACTGACACCGTCCACTGCCCTACTGACACCGTCCTCTTCTCTACTGACACCATCCTCTGCTCTACTGACACCATCCACTGCTCTACTGACACTGTCCTCTTCTCTACTGACACCATCCTCTGCTCTACTGACACCATCCACTGCTCTACTGACACCATCCTCTGCTCTGCTGACACTGTCCTCTCTCCTACTAATGCAATAGGCTGCGCACTTCTATGTTCGCTTTAATCATAGTGATTGGTGTTCAAATGACGCGAATCGGCTAATCTTTGAATATTTTTAACTTAAAAAAGAAAAATCCAATAGGCGATTCTCGGATTTCAGTCCTCCTATACTCCCGAGCCCGATAATCTTTTAAGATATTTTTTCATTGACTTCTACAAGTTAAATCTGACAGGGCTTGCTGCAAGTGAAAATAAACAAAGCCGCGGTCCCAAAGTCCGACCCCATCACAGGTTGTCAGCCCGGCCACCACCAGGAAAGGAGAAGAGTGAACTGTGTCGTATTTACTTTATTTGTCAGGATTTCATCATCCCCTCCCCCCCCCCCCCCTCCGCCGCTCGCCGTTTGTTGAAATGAACCCGGCCACCTCCTCTCACATCTGGAGAAACAAACCGACACGGGTTCAATCACCAGATTTTATATAAACTTGTCATTCGGAATTAGAGCCGTGACCGGGCTGTCGGCCGTGCCTAGGCACCACCAAGCTGGAGGAGGCTGTCATCTCCTACAAAAATACATAAAGATTCACGTCTAATTAGACGTTTCGGAACAGATTAGCCGGTAATTCATATAAACCGGGAGACCCTCCGAACCCCCCGAGGTGAGAATTAATAACACCAAAAAAAGAGATCAATGTAAAGCTTTGCCTTAACCCCTTAAATACTGGGCACCCCTTACCAGACACCCCCTTTTCAAATACCGGGTACCCCCTACCAGACACCCCCTTTTCAATACTGGGCACCCCTACCAGACACCCCCTATTCAATACCGGGCACCCCCTACCAGACACCCCCTTTTCAATACCGGCACCCTCTACCAGACACCCCCTTTTCAATACTTGCCACCCCGTACCAGACACCCCCTTTTCAATACCAGGCACCCCCTACCAGACACCCCCTTTTCAATACTGGGCACCCCATACCTGACACCCCCTTTTCAATACCGGGCACCCCCTACCAGACACCCTCTTTTCAATACCGGGCACCCCCTACCAGACACCCCCTTTTCAATTCCGGGCACCCCCTACCAGACACCCCCTTTTCAATACCGGGCACCCCGTACCAGTAACCCCCTTTTCAATACTGGGCACCCCCTCCCAGACACCCCCTTTTCAATACCGGCCACCCCGTACCAGACACCCCCTTTTCAATACCGGGCACCCTGTTCCAGGCACCCCCTTTTCAATACCGGGCACCCCGTTCCAGACACCCCCTTTTCAATACCGGGCACCCCGTACCAGACACCCCCTTTTCAATACCGGGCACCCCCTACCAGACACCCCCTTTTCAATACCGGCCACCCCGTTCCAAACACCCCCTTTTCAATACCGGGCACCCCGTACCAGACACCCCCTTTTCAATACCGGGCACCCCCTACCAGACACCCCCTTTCAATACTGGGCACCCCGTACCAGACACCCCCTTTTCAATACCGGGCACCCCGTACCAGTAACCCCCTTTTCAATACCAGGCACCCCCTTCCAGACACCCCTTGTCAATACCGGTCAACCAATACCACACACCCCCTTTTCAATACCAGGCACCCCCCCTTTTTAATACCAGGCACCCCTACCAGACACCCCCTTTTCAATACCAGGCACCGCCTACCAGACACCCCTTTTCAAAACCGGGCAACCAATACCAGGCACCCCCTTTTCAATACCATGCACCCCCTACCACACATCCCCTTTTCAATACTGGGCAACCCCTACCAGACACCCCCTTTTCAATACCAGGCACCCCCTTTTCAATACCATGCACCCCCTACCAGACATCCCCTTTTCAATACTGGGCAACCCCTACCAGACACCCCCTTTTCAATACCAGGCACCCCCTTTTCAATACCAAGCACCCCCTACCAGACATCCCCTTTTCAATACTGGGCAACCCCTACCAGGCACCCCCTTTTCAATACCAGGCACCCCCTTTTCAATACCAAGCACCCCCTACCAGACACCCCCTTTTCAATACTGGGCACCCCCTACCAGACACCCCCTTTTCAATACTGGGCAACCCCTACCAGGCACCCCCTTTTCAATACCAAGCACCCCCTACCAGACACCCCCTTTTCAATACCAGGCACCCCCTACCAGACACCCCTTTTCAATACCGGACACCCCCTTTCCTTTGTCTTAACCACAAAAAGTGGCAGAAAAGGCTTATTCCGCGTCCACACGACCATTTTTCACGACGTGAAAAACGACGAGAAAAAATAGAGCAGGTTCTAAATTTTTAATGCCCATTTTTCTCGTCAAGAAAAATGCTCTGGAGCCTACACACGACCGTTTTTAATGACCAATTAAAAAAATGGAATTTTTATCGTCATGAAAAACGGTCGTGTGCATTAGTTCTACTGGATACAAGGTGAGGACCTTGGTCTTATGGATGTTTGTTTGATGCTCTCATTGGACTGTATGTGTATAGCTGTCTCCTCTTCTAATTACTGTCTGTGCTGGCCCAGCCCCTCCACTAGGGTTGCCACTTTTTCTTCAAGCTAAACCTGAACACTTTAGCGGCGCACAGCAAATTTTTTTTTTTTTTAACATACACTATAGGATTGTAGCACCTTTACCCTCAGCTTCTTTAGAAAGGCAGTGGTGGTCTTGGAGGTGTTTTTGGGGTCGTTATCATGTTGGAATACTGCCCTGCGGCCCAGTCTCTGAAGGGAGGGGATCGTGCTCTGCTTCAGTATGTCACAGTACATGTTGGCATTCATGGTTCCCTCAATGATCTGTAGCTCCCCAGTGCCGGCAGCACTCATGCAGCCCCAGACCATGACACCCCCACCACCATGCTTGACTGTAGGCAAGACACACTTGTCTTTTTTCTCCTCACCTAGTTGCCGCCACACACGCCTGACTCCATCTGACACTAAATAAGTTTATCTCGTTCTCATCAGACCACAGGAGATGGTTCCAGTAATCTATGTCCTTAGTCTGCTTGTCTTCAGCAAACTGTTTGTGGGATTTCTTGTGCATCATCTTTAAAAGAGTCTTCCTTCTGGGATGACAGCCATGCAGACCAATTTGATGCAGTGTGCGGCGTATGGTCTGAGCACTGACAGGGTGACCCCCCCACCCCCTTCAACCTCTGCAGCAATTCTGGCAGCACTCATACGTCTATTTCCCAAAGACAACCTCTGGATATGACGCTGAGAACGTGCACTCAACTTCTTTGGTGGACCATGACGAGGCCTGTTCTGAGTGGAACCTGTCCTGTTATACCGCTGTATGGTCTTGGCCACCATGCTGACGCTCAGTTTCAGGGTCTTGGCAATCTTCTTATAGCCTAGGCCATCTTTATGTAGAGCAACAATTCAGAGAGTGAGAGCGATAACACCAAATTTAACACACCTGCTCCCCATTCACACCTGAGACCTTGTAACACTAACGAGTCACATGACACCGGGGAGGGAAAATGGCTAATTGGGCCCAATTCGGACATTTTCACTTAGGGGTGTACTCACTTTTGTTGCCAGTGGTTTAGACATTAATGGCTGTGTGTTGAGTTATTTTGAGGGGACAGCAAATTTACACTGTTATACAAGCTGTACACTCACTACTTTAGATTGTAGCAAAGTGTTATTTCTTCAGTGTTGTCACATGAAAAGATAGAAGAAAATATTTACTAAAATGTGAGGGAGGGGTGACCCCCCCCCCCAAAGATACCCCATAATGTGTTGGATAGGCCTGGGTGTCACTGTGAGGGAATGAGGTTTCTGGAGGGAACTTAGGGCAATTGTGGACGATGGAGTCTTTCTAGGATGCTTAGCAGGGATAATGTGGGAGAATAGAGGGCACTGCATGGGGCTTGGGGACACTGTGGAGTGCTTTTGGGGGCAGCATGGGGGGCACTGCAGGGGGCTGGTGGGCATTGTGGGGACTGAGAGCACTTAGGGGGTCTGGGGGGCACTGTAAGAGGTTGAAGGGCACTGTGGCCACTATAGGAGGCTGGGTGGGACAATGGGAGCTTGGAAGTAACGTGGGAAATTAGGGGACCAGCAGCTAGCCGGATGCCTAGGAAAAGGGGGCACAGTGGGCACTGTGGGACTGAGGGCTCTTATAGTGATAGTGACCTGAGAACACTGTGAGGGGTTAAGGGGCACTGTGACCACTATGGAAGGCTGGGTGGCATTATGGGAGTTGTGAGGCATTATGGGAGATCAGCAGCTACCTGGAGGCCCAGGAGAAGGGGGCATAGTGGGAGACTGGTGGGCCCTCTGGGGGTACTGTGACTGGCTGAGGGGCACTGTGGTCACTATGGGAGCTGGGAGGCACTATGGGGGGCTTAGGGAGATTAGAGGATTAGCAGCTAGCTAGAGGTCCAGGAGAAGGGGGGCCATGGCTCGGCAGCGGGTCACAGCCCAATAATTGAAAACCTGTTGGGGCTTGGGGGCACTGTGGGGCACAATAGAGGGCTGGAGGCTCTGAAGTATGAGGGACATTGCAGGAGGCTGTAAGAACTGAGGACTCATAGAGGGTCTGAGTGCACTGCGATTGTTGAAGGGGCAATGTGACCACTATGGGAGGCTGAGTTACACTATTGGAACTGTGATGGGAGATTAGAGGATCAGCAGCTATCTGGAAGTCCAGGAGAAGAGGGCACATTGGGAGACAGGTGGGCCCTCTGGGGAATGGGGGCTCTTTGGAGGTCTAGGGCACTGTGACTGGTTGAGGGGCACTATGGCACTATAGGAATGGGAGGCATTGTGGGAGATTAGGAGACCAGCAGCTAGCTGGAATCCAAAGAGAAAAGGGCACAGCGGGAGGCTGGTGAACACTATGGGAACTGAGGGCTCTTAGGGGGTCTGAGGGCACTGTGAGAGGTTGAGAGGCTGTCATGCTTATGCAATAAAGTCTGGCAGCTTACCTGTCTCATGTGTCCATTAGAGGCCTGACCCTCTTTCTGGCTGTCTTTTATCACCTTCCTCCCTGTATGGCCCCACCCAGGCCATCCCAGGAAGTCTATATTAACTGTTGCACTACAGGTCTGCAGTGCTGTTCAACCTTTGTTTGTATCTTGTTCCTGTCTGCAGTGTGTTACCTTTACCTTCCTGTGTACCGACCTTGGCTCGTCTCTGACTTCTCCTGTTTCCCTGACCCTTGGCCTGTTCCTTGTTTACCCTTGTCTGCCTGTTGCCCGACCTCAGCTTACCCATCACTATCGCTTGTCCTGGTTGCTGCTTCCCCCCTCTCCCTGCGGAGCGTGACCTTGGGCACCCCAGGGGTCGCGACCTGGATCCAGCTGCAGCGAAGGCCATCCTCACCACCAGAGGCTCTGGTGAACACAAAGCTGGGTCTTAGACTCCGCGCCCTGGGGAATCTTGGGCTCACGCTTCCTCTCTGATCACAGCAGTCGGCTATAGGGTTCACTACCCTGTGGTGCATCCCTGACCCCAACGGGGTGCACTTGTCACCTGGCCACAGGTGACCTGACAGGGGCACTGTGGCCACTATGGGAGGTTGGGTGGCACCATTGGAGCTAGGAGGCACTGTGGGAGATTAGAGGATCAGCAGCTAGTTGGAGGCCCAGGAATTGGGCTTTGTGGCCTGGCAGTAGGTCACAGCCTGGTGATTGAGGACCTCTGTTCTAGTGGCCACAATGTGGTGTTTTTATGAAATACCTCAATCAGGAAAATACCACATTATGGCCACTAGATGAGGATGTTTCATTGGAAACAGACACATTAGATACATTACAGGGATTATCTGTGTAAATGCTTTTTTGACAAAAGCAGATATAAACCAGAAACAACCTTCGGCCCCTTTCTTCCAAAATCTTTTGTGAATCCAAATAAAAAGTCCAAAAAACGTGGACTGTTAGACAAGGTCTTTTCAGTTTGTTTAGTTAGTGAACTGGGAATCTTTGTTTGTTTTTTGTTTACCTGTGCCGCCCTTCAATGCGCTCCTTGCTGCAAAGGCCAGTTATAGTCCGGGATGGTTGCCATTTGTTTGTAAGTCCAAAAAATGACCCTGAAATGCGGATTCTGCTCAGGACATCAAATTTCACGTCATCTGAATTTCAGGATTAACTCTAATCCTGAAAAGCAGATCCTGCATGTGATGAAATGGATGTTTTCTAACATAGATAATGAGATATTCAAGATAAAATGGGAAGATAAAATAAAGCAGGGAAGTGAAGTATCTAAAATAAACAGCAGATGGCGCTAGAAGGTAACAACAAAAGATGACAAACTGAATATGATTTTTTAAAGATAAATAAGATCAGAATAAGGGAAGAGAGTTTTACATAAAAAAAAAAAAAATACATTTAGAAATAAAAGTCTCATAAAATGTTGAGCGCTCAGTTTTGTATCTCTCCGTCTCTCCGTGACTGTGTGCTTGTTGAAAAGGACGATTCTGAAAAAGAAATACAAATAAAAAAAAATGAAATGATGGGAATGGACACTTAAACATAAAGGGGCATATCCACAGAGCGAGTACGCCGTCGTATCTACTGATACGCCGGCCTACTTTCAAATTTCCGCGTCGTATCTTTGTTTTGAATCCTCAAACCAAGATACGACGGCATCTGGGTTAGATCCGACAGGCGTATGGCTTCGTACGCCTTCGGATCTTAGATGCAATACTTCGGCATCCACTGGGTGGAGTTCTCGTCGTTTTCCCGCGTCGAGTATGCAAATTAGCTATTTCCGACGATCCACGAACGTACGCGCGGCCGTGGCATTCTCTTACGTCGTCTCTAGTCGGCTTTTTCCGGCATATAGTTAAAGCTGCTGTTTTGCGGCGTATAGTTAGATCTGCCATGTTAAGTATGGCCGTCGTTCCCGCGTTTATTTTGAATTTTTTTTTTTTTTTTGCGTAAGTCGTCCGTGAATCGGGATGGGCGTAATTCACGTCAATGTTAAAAAAAATAACGTCCTTGCAACATCATTTAGAGCAATGCACGGCGGAAAATTTAGGGACGGCGCGGGGACGCGCTTCATTTAAATGAAACATGCCCCCCTACTCGCCGATTTGAATTAGGCGCCGTTACGCCACGAGAGATACACTACGCCGCCGTAACTTACGGCGCAAATTCGTTGAGGATTCAAACCAAAAAAAGTAAGTTCCGGCAGAGTAGCATATCTCAGATACGCTGCGCTGGGGCAGATCTTTGTGAATCTACCCCAAAGAAATCGTTTTTTTTTTTACAATTATTCATTTTGTTTCAAATTGCTATTTATGTTGAAAAGATCATTTTAATAGAAAGGAGACACAGCAATTGCCGGGACAATTTTAGGATGAAGTTTTATAAACATTTCCTTTAGGGATCAAAGGTCAGGGAAACAAAAAGATTTTAGGATCTAAAGTGACACTAAATGATATCTGGGTTCTCCAAAAATAATCGAGTACAGCCTCATATGACTGGCGTGGCAGGGAACAGGGACACTAACTGGTGACAGAATGTAAAAAATAAAAAACAAATAAGATTAATATATTTTTTTACATTTTTAAAATATTTTAATTTTTTTTTTTTTTACACACTATGGGCTAGATTCAGATAGCCCTGCGTAATTTAGTGCGGCCGTTACACCGCCGTAAATTAGGGCGCAAGTTCCATATTCATAAAGAACTTGCACCCTAAGTTACGGCGGCGTAACGTATGTGGGCCGGCGTAAGCCCGCCTAATTCAAATGGGGATGATGTGGGCGTGTTTTATTTAAATTATTGTTGACCCCGCGTATTTTACGTTTTTTAGGAACGGCGCATGCGCCGTTTGTGAAAGAATCCCAGTGCGCATGCTCGAAATTCCTCCGCAAATTGTCATTGCTTTCGACGTGAACGTAAATTACGTCCAGCCCTATTCGTGAACGACTTACGCAAACGACGTAAAAAATTCAAAATATGACGCAGGAACAACGTCCATACTTAACATTGCGTACGCCTCATAGAAGCAGGAGCAACGTTATGCCGGAAAAAGCCTTACGCAAACGATGTTAAAAATTCCGCCGGGCGCACGTACGTTTGTGAATCGGCGTATCTAGGTCATTTGCATATTCTACGACAAAAACTACGGAAGCGCCACCTAGTGGCCAGCGTAAATATGCACCCTAAGATACGACAGCGTAAGAGACTTACACCAGTCGGATCTTTGCCTAATTTCGACGTCTCTTGCTTTCTGAATACAGAAAGAAGATACGCCGGCGCACCTTTGAATTTACGCGGCGTATCTATAGATATGCCGGTGTAAATTCTTGCTGAATCTAGCCCTATGATTGCTTTTTACGTAGGAGAGCGTATCTTTGTGCAGGCGTAGCGTATCCTATTTACGCTACGCCTCCGCAACTTAGACAGGCAAGTGCAGTATTTACAAAGCACTTGCTCCTTAAGTTGCAGCGGCGTAGCGTAAATGGGCCGGCGTAAGCCTGCGTAATTCAAATTTGGAAGAGGTGGGCGTGTTGCATTCAAATGAGCCGTGACCCCGCGTAAATGACGCGCCTAACGAATGGCGCATGCGCGCGCATGCTCAGTATCACGTCGAATTTACGCCCTAAGATACGCCAGGCCCAATGCCTGTGACGAGAACGTAACCTACGCACAGCCCCATCATTGGGAGGAATTCTGGCCTATCATTGGTTGCATTGGGAGGAATTCTGCCCTATCATTGGGAGGAATTGTGACCCATCATTGGTGTCTTTGGGAGGAATTCTGCCCCATCATTGGGAGGAATTCTGCCCTATTATTGGTTTCATTGGGAGGAATTCTGACCCATCATTGGTGTCATTGGGAGGAATTCTGCCCCATCATTGGGAGGAATTCTGCCCCATCATTGGGAGGAATTCTGCCCCATCATTGGTGCCAATGAATAAAAAAGCACCCCAAGGGCCGAATAAAATCAAGCAAATGGCCACATCTGGCCCCCGGGCCGCAGTTTGGAGATCACTGCTTTAAGTTATTGAAGATGCAAGTTTTTGGGACCTCCTTAGGTTCTTCAAGCATCATAGAAAGGGGTCCTGAAAGCTTGCACCTGCAATAACTAAAATTGGCCAATAAAGGGTATCAGCTAAAACGCTAAACGTTCCGCTTTGCCTTTAAAAAAGGGAATTGCGCTTTTTCTTTTCCTTTCTTTTTTCTTCTTAGGCTGATAGGGCCTCTTTTAAAGAAACAACAAAGCATTTCCCAACAATAACCGAATAAGAAAACCCAAATCCGCAGTTATCCTTAGAGGACATGCGATCCACCGACAAAAAGTTGAGGAATTACTGGTTGGAGGAGCAGACACGTTTGGTTAGTACCAAGCCCTCCAGCTTAATTGTTCCAGAAGCCTGTATGGAAAAAGCTCAGCCCGGAGTCCAGACATTATTCATTTTGCAATAAAAACATCAAATATACGTTCATGAGTCATTATATTAGAATACATATGGCTGGACCATCTCCCAGATGTTTCCCCCTCTCTCTCTCTTTCTTTTTGTGATTTTTTTTTCTTTTTTTCAAGGTTCATGTTCGAGAAAAATTAGAGGTTTTAAAATGATTAAAAGCTAATGTGTGAATTATGGCATTTAATATACAGCTAATGCCATTTAATCTATCCTATTTGTTTTCCTGACATTCAGCTATCTCCTGCAGCCCCGCTTCACCTTTTTTTCCAGATTTTCGAACACACGTGCTCAGAAAATCTTTCTTTTTTTTTTCTGTTGGGTTTCATGGCTTCTCTTTCTTGCACGGTGCAGCTTACAGCAGCCTCAGAAGAGAGGCCATGAATGCAGAGAAATCGAAAAAAAAATGTTTTACTGTAGACTTTGTAATAAAAAAATATAGATAATATAAATATGTAAAAAAATATATAAAAACCTGAAGAAATTTAAAGTGGTTGTAAAAATCCCCCCAGAATCCATACCAGACCCTTATCCCAATATGCAGGCCATAAAAGGGGGGGGGGGACGAGCCAGCCATACCAGACCACATGCCCTAAACAATGTCTCTTACATTGGTGATCAGTGAGAAGAATGCTCCTTACATTGGTGATCAGTGGGAAGAATGTCCCTTACATTGGTGATCAGTGGGAAGAATGTCCCTTACATTGGTGATCAGTGGGAAGAATGTCCCTTACATTGGTGATCAGTGGGAAGAATGTTCCTTACATTGGTGATCAGTGGGAAGAATGTTCCTTACATTGGTGATCAGTGGGAAGAATGTTCCTTACATTGGTGATCAGTGGGAAGAATGTTCCTTACATTGGTGATCAGTGGGAAGAATGTCCCTTACATTGGTGATCAGTGGGAAGAATGTTCCTTACATTGGTGATCAGTGGGAAGAATGTCCCTTACATTGGTGATCAGTGAGAAGAATGTTCCTTACATTGGTGATCAGTGGGAAGAATGCCCCTTACATTGGTGATCAGTGGGAAGAATGTTCCTTACATTGGTGATCAGTGGGAAGAATGTTCCTTACATTGGTGATCAGTGGGAAGAATGTCCCTTACATTGGTGATCAGTGGGAAGAATGCTCCTTACACTGGTGATCAGTGGGAAGAATGTCCCTTACATTGGTGATCAGTGAGAAGAATGTCCCTTACATTGGTGATCAGTGAGAAGAATGTCCCTTACATTGGTGATCAGTGGGAAGAATGTTCCTTACATTGGTGATCAGTGGGAAGAATGCTCCTTACATTGGTGATCAGTGGGAAGAATGTCCCTTACATTGGTGATCAGTGGGAAGAATGCCCCTTACATTGGTGATCAGTGGGAAGAATGTTCCTTACATTGGTGATCAGTGGGAAGAATGTTCCTTACATTGGTGATCAGTGAGAAGAATGTTCCTTACATTGGTGATCAGTGAGAAGAATGGTCCTTACATTGGTGATCAGTGGGAAGAATGTCCCTTACATTGGTGATCAGTGAGAAGAATGTCCCTTACATTGGTGATCAGTGAGAAGAATGTCCCTTACATTGGTGATCAGTGGGAAGAATGTTCCTTACATTGGTGATCAGTGGGAAGAATGCTCCTTACATTGGTGATCAGTGAGAAGAATGTCCCTTACATTGGTGATCAGTGGGAAGAATTTCCCTTACATTGGTGATCAGTGGGAAGAATGCCCCTTACATTGGTGATCAGTGAGAAGAATGTTCCTTACATTGGTGATCAGTGGGAAGAATGTCCCTTACATTGGTGATCAGTGGGAAGAATGTTCCTTACATTGGTGATCAGTGGGAAGAATGTTCCTTACATTGGTGGTCAGTGGGAAGAATGTCCCTTACATTGGTGATCAGTGGGAAGAATGTTCCTTACATTGGTGATCAGTGGGAAGGATGTCCCTTACATTGGTGATCAGTGAGAAGAATGTTCCTTACATTGGAGATCAGTAAGAAGAATGTTCCTTACATTGGTGATCAGTGAGAAGAATGTTCCTTACATTGGTGATCAGTGGGAAGAATGTCCCTTACATTGGTGATCAGTGGGAAGAATGTCCATTACATTGGTGATCAGTGGGAAGGATGTCCCTTACATTGGTGATCAGTGAGAAGAATGTCTCTTACATTGGTGATCAGTGATAAGAATGTTCCTTACATTGGAGATCAGTGAGAAGAATGTTCCTTACATTGGTGATCAGTGAGAAGAATGTCTCTTACATTGGTGATCAGTGATAAGAATGTTCCTTACATTGGAGATCAGTGAGAAGAATGTTCCTTACATTGGTGATCAGTGGGAAGAATGTCCCTTACATTGGTGGTCAGTGGGAAGAATGTCCCTTACATTGGTGATCAGTGAGAAGAATGTTCCTTACATTGGTGATCAGTGGGAAGAATGTCCCTTACATTGGTGATCAGTGGGAAGAATGTCCCTTACATTGGTGATCAGTGAGAAGAATGTCCCTTACATTGGTGATCAGTGGGAAGAATGTTCCTTACATTGGTGATCAGTGAGAAGAATGCTCATTACATTGGTGATCAGTGGGAAGAATGGTCCTTACATTAGTGGTCAGTGGGAAGAATGTCCCTAGCATTGGTAGTTTGTGAAAATAATGCCCCCTTTACAGATAACTAAAAAGATCATTGTTGCCAGTGCTTCCATTTTTGGGAGGCAGAAGTGGCCCATGCTTCAAAAAACAAAACAAAAAAAAAACCTAGAAGCCTTTGAAGGAACCCTAGGATTTCACACAACCCTGGCCAAGTTTTAGATGATGATCATTGAGATACATTATATCCTTACAAGAAATGTGAAACATCCACATTACTGAGGTCCACATGGGCACTCAAAGAGAAACTTTCCCACACCACAGACCTGCAGAAAGCACATGCAGGATCCAGCCTGTACATGATTGTGGATTTAGGAAAGAATGTGGGACATTTTGGTAGATTTCTTTATAAAAAAAAAATTATTTGGGTTAAAGATGGGTGGGGTGGGACAGAGGTTTCATTCAGTGAAACCGGAATGCCGAAATGATCAGTAGATTAGGTGACACCCCTCTGCAACCTCTCCAGTGGCCTGTATCTCCTACCTCCATTCCAGCAATGTAGCATCTTAGGTGAGTCCTCTAGTGACATAGAAGTCAGAGGATGGATCCATAGCACATGGGGGGGGGGGACATTTGACACACCTGAAAGTGTTAAAGCCTCTGGCACCTGAAACCAATGCTGAGTCCTAAAGTGAAATAGGAGTCAGAGGATGGATCCACAGCACATGGAGGGGGGGGGGGGCAAATAAATCCGACACAACTGCAAGTGTTGAAGACTCTGACTCCCGAACCCACTGCTGATTCCTGTAGTGACATAGAAGTCAGGGGATGGATCCACAGCACATGCAGGGCCTTGAAAAGTATTCATACCCCTTGAAATTTTTACTTTTGTCATGTTACAACCAAAAACATAAATTATATTTTATTGGTATTTTGTGTGATAGACCAACACAATAATTGTGAAGTGGAAGGAAAATGATAAATGGTTTTAATTTTTTTTATACAAATAAATATGTGAAAAGTGTGGGGGGTCATTTGTATGGCGCCCCCCAGAGTCAATACTTTGTAGAACCTCCTTTCTCTGAAATTACAGCTGCAAGACTTTTTGGGGATGTCTCTACCAGCTTTGCACATCTAGAGAGGGACATTTCTGCTCATTCTTCTTTACAAAATATCTCAAGCTCTGTCAGACTGGATGGAGAGTGTCTGTGATCAGCAATTTTCAAGTCTTGCCCCAGATTCTCAATGTGATTTAGGTCTGGACTGTGACTGGGACATTCTAACACGTGGATATGCTTTGATCTAAACCATTCCATTGCAGCTCTGGCTGTATGTTTAGGGTCGTTGTCCTGCTGGAAGGTGACTCTAACAGGTTTTCTTCTAAGATTTCCCTGTATTTAGTTCTATCCATTTTCACTTCAACTCTGACCAGCTTCCCTGTCCCTTCTGAAGAAAAGAATCCCCACACCATGATGATGCCACCACCATGTTTCACGGTGGGCATGGTGTGTTCAGGGTGATGTGCAGTGTTAGTTTTCCACCACACATAGCGCTTTTCTTTTAGGCCAAAAAGTTGAATTTTGGTCTTATCTGACCAGAGCACCTTCTTCCACATGTTTGCTGTGTCCCCTCCCCCACATGGCTTCTCACAAATAGCAAACGGGACTTCTTATGGATTTCTTTCACCAATATCTTTCTTCTTGTCACTCTTCCATAAAGGGCAGATTTGTGGAGAGCACGACTGATAGTTGTCCCATGGACAGATTCTTCCACCTGAGCTGTGGATTTCTGCAGCTCCTCCAGAGTTACCATGGACCTCTTGGCTGCTTCACTGATTAATGTTCTCCTTGCCCGGCCAGTCAGTTTAGGTGGATGGCCATGTCTTGGTAGGTTTGCAGTTGTGCCATACTCTTTCCATTTTCCGATGATGGATTGAAGAGAGCTCCGTGAGATGTTCAACGCTTGGGATATTTTTTTTATAACATAACCCTGTTTTATACTTCATAACTACATCCCTGAGCTGTCTGGTGTGTTCCTTGGCCTTCATGATGTTGTTTGTTCACTAAGGTTCTCTAACAAACCTCTGAGGGCTTCACAGAACAGCTGCATTTATACTAATATGAAATTACTCACAGGTGGACTATATTTACTAATTAAGTGACTTCTGAAGGCAATTGGTTCCACTAGATTTTAGTTATCAGAGTAAAGGGGGCTGAATTCAAATGCCCCCCCCCCCACACACACACTTTTCACATATTTATTTGTAAAAAGATGTTGAAATCCATTTATCATTTTCCTTTCACTTCACAATTATGTGACACTTTTTGTTGGTCTATCACATAAAATCCCATTAAAATATATTTACATTTTGGTTGTAACATGACAAAATGCAGAGAATTTTAAGGGGTATGAATACTTTTTCAAGACACTGTAGCAGGGGGGGCAAATACATCTGACACACCTGAAAGTGTTAAAAACCTCTGATATTCAAAGCCAATGCTGAATCCTATAGTGAAATAGGAGTCAGAGGATGGATCTGCAGCACATAGTGGGGGGGGGGGGGAAGACATCCGACACACCTGAAAGTTTTGAAGCCTCTGGCCCCCAAAGCCAATGCTGAGTCCTGTAGTGACATAGAGATCAGGGGATGGATCCACAGCACATAGGGGGGGGGGGGGTTGCAAAGCAGGGCCGATCCACCCTATAGGCTCACTATGCAAGCCGCTTAGGGCCCCGCAAAGCTGCAGAGGGCCCCCCAAATTACTAGAGGCCCCGCCTGGTGAGAAATCATTTTTGGCCTCTCACCCCACTTCTCAACTTGCTGGCTGCATGGGAGAAGAGGTAAGAAGTCAGCACCCCCGCCTTCTCACTTTAATGTAAGATGTCAGTTCCGAAAGCAGAACATCCCCTCCCCCCACTTCTCAACTTTAATATTTAATGTGACATGTCACTGTCGGCAGTGCCCCCCCACTTCTTAACTTTAATGTGACATGTCATTTTGCTTAGGGAGGTCAGGATCGGCACTGTTGCAAAGACATCTAACACATCTAAAAATGTTAAAGCCTCTGGTCCCCAAAGCCAATTCTGAGTCCTGTAGTGACATAGAGGTCAGGGGATGGATCCACTACACATAGTATGGGGGGGGGGGGGGTGCAAAGACATCGGACACGCCTAAAAATGTTAAAAGCCTCTGGTCCCCAAAGCCAATGCTGAGTCCTGTAGTGACATAGAGATCAGGGGATGGATCCACAGCACATAGTGTGTGTGTGGGGGGGGGGGGTCGGTTTGCAAAGACATCGGACACACCTAAAAATGTTGAAGCCTCTGGTCCCCAAAGCCAATGCTGAGTCCTGTATTGACATCAAGGTCAGGGGATGGATCCACTACACATAGTGTGGGGGGGGGGGGGGCAAAGACATCTAACACGCCTAGAAATGTGGAAGCCTCTGGTCTCCAAAGCCAATGCTGGGTCCTGTAGTGACATAGAGGTCAGGGGATGGATCCACTACACATAGTGTGGGGGGGGGCAGCAAAGAAATCCGACACACCTGAAAGTGTTGAAGCCTCTGGCCTCCAAAGCCAATGCTGAGTCCTGTAGTGACATAGAGATCAGGGGATGGATCCACAGCACATAGTGGGGGGGGTTGCAAAGACATCGGACTTGCCTAAAAATGTTGAAGCCTCTGGTCCCCAAAGCCAATGCTGAGTCCTGTAGTGACATAGAGATCAGGGGATGGATCCACAGCACATAGTGGGGGGGGGGGGGGTGCAAAGACGTCGGACAGCACATAGTGGGGGGGGTTGCAAAGACATCGGACTTGCCTAAAAATGTTGAAGCCTCTGGTCCCCAAAGCCAATGCTTTGTCCTGTAGTGACATAGAAGTCTGGAGATGGATCTCCTGAAAGTGTTGAAAGTCGAAGAGTCCTATGGCTGGAATGCTAGACTGGGGGAGGTTGACACAGGTCGCTGGAGAAGTGAGTAAAGGGACTTGACAGGGTCTCCTCAAATGTTCCGTCATTAGTGCTGAGGTTCAGCACACCATCTAAAATCGGGGCCCATAGTCCCTGAGGGCCTGTCCATGTTCATGACCTCTGTGACTCCCTTTGCTGCACTGCCGAATACCTAACAGCTCTATATGTTTTCTCAAGTAAAATTATGCTGCAGAAATACGGAGCGTAGTTAGCAGAGGTCCAGATTGTTCGCTCTTCATGGCGATCTGTCAATGGAATGTGTTTGCCTGTAAAAGAGAAAATTCCTTTGGCTAATTCCTAGCTTAGACGCGTTTAATTTTTTTTCCCCCCCTTTTTCGTGTGATGAATGTGCGTGCCACTCCAAACGAAAATCAGAGTAATGTCAGAGGACATCGGAACACTAAGCAGACACTCGAAATGGCGAGCAGCAACACCCCTAAACTTTTCCACTGGGTTTAAGGGATTGGCGGAGCAAATATTAGTGCGAGGGATGAGGACAAGGCACACGGAGCCAGATATTAACTCAGAAACAACAGCTCCAGCCTCCAGATCGTGGCCGAGGTCCAACGGAACGCGTTCAGAGGGAGGAACGCACAAGGAGAGCGATAGGCCCAATGTGATAAGTATAGAGTTTACGCTTCCATCGTTTGAGGGTCTCGGATTTCGTCATGCTTGGAAACATTTTCAGAAAAGAAAAAAGTGAAGGTGAAACAGCTGTAAACAATAATCAGGATTATTCTATAAGACTGTATAAATTTAACAAAAATGCTGTAACACAAGTGTAAATACAAATGTCAAAGTGCCCATGGAAAGCTTGTTATAACAGATCTCTTCTCTTCCAATATTCTTCTCAAAGTCAATCTTTTTGCCAAGAATTGAATCCTAGCTGCAGCTTTCAGGGTCATACTTACCATGAGATGTTTCGGGCCATACTGTAGGTCAGGGGCCCTTGTGTGTCACCACTAGGATGTTGGGGTTCATGCCCTACCAAGGACTTTGCCTATATTTAGCTCGTCTCATATCTGCATTGGATTCCTCTGCTTTATTCTTCACAATCCAAAACATGCGAGTAGGGTAACTGGCTTCCAAGCAGGTTGACCACACAATTGGCTGCAGTAGGAATTTTAGATTGCAAGCCTCTTGGGGCAAAGGGTGAAATGAAACGTCCCTAAAATATCCCAGGGTGCATTGCTCCAAATGACGTCGCAAGGACGTCATTGTTTTCGACGTGAACGTAAATGGCGTCCAGCCCCATTCACGGACGACTTAGGCAAACGACGTCAAAAATAAAAAATGTGAGGCGGGAACGACGGCCATACTTAACATTGAGTATGCCACCATATAGAAGCTTTAACTATACACCGGAAAAAGCCGAACGGAAACAACGTAAAAAAATGCGCCTTCCGGTCATACGTTCGTGGATCGTCGGAAATAGCTAATTTGCATACTCAACGCAGATTACGACGGGAACGCCACCTAGCTGACGCCAAAAAATTGCATCTAAGATCCGATGGCGTACGAAGACGTACGCCTGTCGTGTCTAGCCGAGATGCCGTCGTATCTTGTTTTGAGGATTCAAAACAAAGATACGATGCAGGAATTTTGAAATTACGCCTGCGTATCACTAGATACGCCGGCGTAATTTCTTTGTGGATCTACCCCACTGGGTTTACAAAGATAGATACCTTGTTTAGAGGCTAATGTCGCATACAAACGATCGGCAATTCCGACAACAAACCCGTGGATTTTTTTTCTGACGGAATGTTGGCTCAAACTTGTCTTGCATACACACGGTCGCACAAATGTTGCCGGAAATTCCGAACGCCAAGAACGCGGTCACGTACAACGGCACTATTAAAGGGAAGTTCAATACCAGTCATGTTAGTAGAAGTTTGGTGAGAGACGATTTGCGCTTTTCAGCCTCGTGCTTTTCAGCTCGTTACAGTGCGACAAATGTGCTATCTCCATTACGAACGCCAGTTTTACCAGACCGAGCACTTCCGTCTCGTACTTGATTCACAGTATGTGTGGAATTTTGTGCGTTGGAATTGTCCACACACAATTGGAATTTACGAGAACGGATTTTGTTGTTGGAAAATTTGAGAACCAGCTCGTAAATTTTTTTGGTCGGAAATTCCAACAACAAATGTCCGATGGGGCCTACACATGGTCAACATTTCCGACCAAAAGCTCCCATCGAACATTTGTTTTTTTTGGAAATTCCAAGCGTGTGTATGCGGCATAAGTATGGAAGAAGAGGCAGGCTAGGATATGCCTTCGTACATTAAAACCACCTAAAGATATGGGGATGGAGGCTAACTCTTCCTCATCCCTGGAGCTACTTTTTAGCTGCTCAACTGCATCACTTGATGAATTGTGCCTCACTAACTGGCACTCTCCCTAGTAGGGGCATCAAGGTCAGGACACGGCGTGGACGGGAGGGGAGGTTGAACTGGGCACAATGGTTTATGTTAGAAATGGAGGCACCTTCCTTCTGTTCCAAGGCTGATAGGAGTAGTGACAGCAGTAGTGAGTTTAAAAAGTGAGTGACTGCTTGGTGTAGGATTCCCTAAGCTTGCCCATCATGAATGGTGGAGGAGTAGTCTGGCATTTACCTGACACCAGTGCTCCCCAGTTCAAGTCCGCCATTCCAGGTTTCTTGCACCTGAACCCTTCCACTGCTCTAGCAGTCCCTGTCTCAACTTTCAGGGGTGCTTGGTTTAGAATTGTGCAAGAGGCCACCCTCATCATCTCGAGCTCCTCATACAGGTATGTGACAGCCTTTCTCTGACGCTGGGCAGGCCTCAATGATGAAGAGAATGGCTCTCTGCCAGTTGCGGACTGACAACTCATGGGGGCCCCCAGGCAATAGAAGATTATGGGGCCCCTAGGCAATAGGAGATTATGAGGCCCCCAGGCAATAGATTATGGGGCCACACAGTATACACACACACACTCACATACAGTATACGTACACAGTATACACACACAGTATACACACACAGCTATATACTTGATGTGTTACACAGATTTTTACATCCTGGCCCTGGTTTTACTGAGGCTGGCAACCCTGATGGGCCCCCCTAGTGGCATTGGGCCCTGGGGCAGTGCCCGAGTGCCGGAATGGTCAGTCCGCCCCTGCTCTCTGCATCATTGCACTGTGAGTAAATGGTTGTCATGGATATGCAATAGTCTGGCAGCTTACCTCTGTCCATCTGTCCATTAAGAGGCCTGACTCTGTTCTGGTTACCTTCTTATCTCCTCTCCTTCCTGTATGGCCCTACCCAGGCCATCCCAGGAAGTCTATATTAAATGTTGCACTACAGGTCTGCAGTGCTGTTCAACAGTGTTGCTTTGCTTAAGTTCCTGTCTGCAGTGTGCTACGTTTATCTCTCTGTGTACCGTTTTTGGCTAGTCCCTGACTTCTCCCGTTTGCCTGTGCCCTTGACCTTTGCCTGTCTCCCGTTTACCCTGTCCACCTGTTGCCCTGACCTTGGCTTACCCATCACTTCCGTTTGTCTTTCTTGCTGCTTCCCCTCTCTCTCTGTGGAGCGCGTCCTCGGGGATCCCAGGGGTCGCGACCTGGGCCCAGCTGCGGCGAAGTCCATCCTCACCACTAGAGGCTCTGGTGAACACAAAGCTGGGTCTTAGACTCTGCGCCCTGGGCGATCTTGGGTTCACTCTTCCTCTCGGATAGCAGCAGTCGGCTATAGGGTTCACTACCCTGAGGTGCATCCCTGACCCCTATGGGGTGCACTTGTCACCTGGCCACAGGTGACGTGACAATGGTGCTATGGAAGCGCTCCCTCAGTGGAAAAGTTCATGACGTCCTCCACTCTCCACCAAGGTCTCTTCAGTCTTTTGGGTGGATTGATATTGGCTGCCTACATCACCTATACATGCAATTTTATGCACCTGAACAGGTCATTATGGTTTGTAGTAGATAAAACATTAAAATGCTAGATGGAGGAATTTTCTCCCACAAAGCCATTATGAGATTGCCGGCTAAATGTTTGCTGAAACTAAAAGATATGAGAAGTTAGCTTGTGATCCTGTAAAACTGAAATGTTAGTATTGGATGAACCTGATGTTCTTCCTTACTTTATCCAAGATTTAAAAAAATAAATCTGTTTTCTACATTGTGGTGATCCTTGCTGTACTGTATTGGTCTGTTGAGGTACCATTCATTCTGAATGTGTGTTAACCATCCTAGATTAACCACTTGCTTACTGGGCACATATACCCCCTTCCTGCCCAGGCGAAATTTCAGCTTCCGGCACTGCGTCGCTTTAACTGACAATTGTGCGGTTGTGCGACGTGGCTCCCAAACAAAATTTACGTCCTTTTTTTTTTCACAAATAGAGCTTTCTTTTGGTGGTATTTGATCACCTGTCCTGTTGGGGGAAAGCTCTCCTGGGGGAAGAACTTATGGGGGATCTGTGCTGGAGGGGGAAAGCTGTCCTGGGGGGAAGAACTGTATGGAGGAGCTGTACTGGAGGGGGAGAGCTGCACTGGGGGAGTTGTACTGGGGGAATTTTTACTGGAGGGGGGGGGGAGACCTATACTGGGGGAGCTTTCCTGTTGGGGGAAAGCTGTCCTGGGGGTTAGAACTGTATAGGGGGATATACCGAAGGAGGGAGAGCTGTACTGGAGGGGGAATAGCTGGTATGGAGGGAGCTGTACTATGGGGGGAGGAAGCTGTACTGTTGGGGGAAAACTGTCCTGGGGGAAGAACATATGGGGGAGCTGTGCTGGAGGGGGAAAGCTGTCCTTGGGGGAAGAACTGTATGGGGGAGCTGTACAGAAGGGGGAGAGCTGCACTGGGGGAGTTGTACTGGGGGAATTTTTACTGGAGGGGGGGGAGACCTATACTGGGGGAGCTTTCCTGTTGGGGGAAAGCTGTCCTGGGGGTTAGAACTGTATAGGGGGATATACTGAAGGAGGGAGAGCTGTACTGGAGGGGGGATAGCTGGTATGGAGGGAGCTGTACTATGGGGGGAGAAAGCTGTACTGTTGGGGGAAAGCTGTCCTGGGGGAAGAACTTATGGGGGAGCTGTGCTGGAGGGGGAAAGCTGTCCTGGGGGGAAGAACTGTATGGGGGATCTGTGCTGGAGGGGGAAAGCTGTCCTGGGGGAAGAACTGTATGGGGGAGCTGTACTGGAGGGGGAGAGCTGCACTGGGGGAGTTGTACTGGGGGAATTTTTACTGGAAGGGGGGGGGAGACCTATACTGGGGGAGCTTTCCTGTTGGGGGAAAGCTGTCCTGGGGGTTAGAACTGTATAGGGGGATATACCGAAGGAGGGAGAGCTGTACTGGAGGGGGGATAGCTGGTATGGAGGGAGCTGTACTATTGGGGGGAGGAAGCTGTACTGTTGGGGGAAAGCTGTCCTGGGGGGAAGAACTGTATGGGGGAGCTGTACTGGAGAGGGGAGGGCTGAACTGAGGGGATTTATACTGGGGAGGTAGACTGTTCTATTGGGGGGAAAGCTGTCCTGGAGGGAAGAACTGTATAGGAGGAGCTGTACAGGGGGGAGCTCTACTATGGGGGGGGGGCTGCACTGACCCCTGTATTCTGTTTTAAGCACTTGTGACCCCTGCGCTGTGTGCGATATGCTTTCAAGTTATAAGCCCTTCCTACTATTAACACAATTTTGGCATACGCACAACTTGCCATGGCACACCGTGGGCACAGCTTAGTTTTTTTCCTCTGGGTCCCCAGGCTGAACCCCCCTACCCAGGAAAAAAAAAAAATTCCATGGCCCTGGCTCATTTAATGTTTTATCTGGCCGCAGTGCTGTTTCATGTGCAGATTCTGGCTGCACTTAAAGGGTAAACACTCCCCAAACTGATTAGTCTGTTTAAAAACTGTAAATCCCATCTAATTAAAGAAGAAATCACTTTTCTTTAAAGAAGAAATCACTTTTCTTATGTATATTATTATTTTAAGATGTGTTGCACTATAACGTCTCGTCTGATAGAGCCGCGCTGTTTGTGTTTGAGTATCTGTGACAGGTCAACACATGTTTACACCTGGACAGTGTATTTCATGTCAGTGCTCCTGAGGTGGTCCACACTCACCGCGTCCTCGCGGGACCACGAGTATTTTTGGAAACAATAGCAGAAATTGTTGTTGATTTAAATAGCACTCCATCATAGCGACGGCATTCGTAAATGACGGGCCGCGCTCACACAAACACAGGAATACCAGCCCTGAAAATTAGAAACATAACAACCGTTTTTTTTCCGAAGAGAAGTTGTATTTCAGGAAACATTGTTACTGTCCAAGGGAGTTCGATTTTACGGGAAAGACGTCATACAAATATAAATTATATATATTTTTTTATATATATATATATATTTTGTTATTTAACAAGAGTGGCATCACTGTTCTGTAAATATCTATTATTTTATAGCAGAGAGTCTGCGCTCACAACGTAAATTATATTGCGTCCCCATTCTTAAAATATATATAATTTTATAGCAGTGATTTAACTGGGCTCACAATACAAACTACACAATACAAACAAATGTTGCGTCACTAATCTTCATGTATTACTTACATTGTGAAACGTGACATTGCTGTCTTTGTCACTATTTTCCCACAAAAACATTCTTCCATAAAAATGATTTCACTATTTTCCAATAAAATATATAAACAAAATTATAAGAATTATAATAATAATAATAATATTATTAATTAAATTATATATATATATATATATATATATATACACTGTATATATCTTGGCATTACACTATCTTCACAAAAAAAGAAATGTATTTATCTGCAGTATAGATATAGATATTTTACAATAGAATAATTTGACTATTTTCCAATAAATTGTATATATATATATATATATATATATATATATACACAACTTTTTGGAAAATAATATATATATATATATATATATATATATATATATATATATATATATATAATTTTTTTGATTGGAAAATAGTAAAATTATCCTATTGGAAAACTGTATATACACAATGTATATACACTTTTTATATACATTTTATATATACATATACAGTCTTCCAATAAATTTATTTGACTATTTTCCAATAAAAAAATTAATAAATATATATATAACAAGTGTACATACAGTGTGTACATACAGTTTTTCAATAGAATACTTTTCCAATAATATATATATATATATATATATATATATATATATATATATATATATATATATATATATATATATATAACTGCATATACACACTGTATATACACATATATATATATATATGTATTTTTTTGGGGGGGGAAAACTGTATGTATACACTTGTTTATATACATTATATATATATATATATATATATATATATATATATATATATATATATATATAGTGTATATATATATATATATATATATATATATATATATATATATATATATATATATATATATATATATAGTGTATATACAGTGTGTATATGCACTTTTCCAATAGAATAATTTTACTATTTTCCAATAAAAAAAAAATGATATATATATATGTATATATGTATATATATATATATATATATATATATATATATATATATATATATATATATATATATATATATATATATATATATATATATATATATATATATATAAAATGTATAAGAAAATGTGTATATACAGTATCTCTGGTTCTCAATTTTCCCGACAACAAAAGCTCTTGTCGGAAATTCCGATCGTCTGTAGCCAATTTCTACGCACAATAATCCTACGCATGCTCGGAATCATTGAACTTCATTTTTCTCGGCTCGTTCGTAGTGTTGTACGTCACCGCATACAAGAAAATTTGCCCAAACCATTCAGCTAATCCTAGCCAAATATAAAAAAAAATGTAAAAAAAAATATTTTTGCCTAAACCATTCAGCTAATCCTAACCAAATATAAAAATTTTTAAAAAACATATTTTTTTCCCAAACCATTCAGCTGATCCTACTCAAATATAAAAATAAAATAAAAATGTAACAATATATATATATATATATATATATATATATATATATATATATATATATATATATATAAAAATATAAAAGAATATTTAAATAAATGAATAATTTTATGTCTACGCCCTGCTAATATAATTTAAAATTTTGCCCAAACCATTCAGCTAATCCTACCCAAATATAAAAAATAAATGTAAAAAAATTTTTAAATAAAAATTGGCCCAAACCATTCAGCTAATCCTAACCAAATATATTTAAAAACAAAAAAAATGTAAAAATAAAAATTGTCCCAAACCATTCAGCTAATCCTAACCAAATATAAAAAATAAATGTAAAAAATGCAAAAAATAAAATAAAAATTGGCCCAAACCATTCAGCAAAAAACCCCCAAGGTGGGGCTTTAAAGGCAACGATAATTTAGAGTAGTCAGAGTAATACAAAATAGGTATTTTAATGTTCAAAAAGAAAGAATATAAACATATATCACACAAAATTATTTAAAAACAATACATCATAGGGTGTCATTGAAAAGCAGAGTCCATGATACAATTCACAAGGCCCAGATTCAGCAAATCCTAACCAAAGATGTAAAAAATTTAAAAAAAATAACAAATTTTCCCAAACCATTCAGCTAATCCTAGCCAAATATAAACAAAATGTAAAAAAAAATATTTTTTGCCCAAACCATTCAGCTAATCCTAACCAAAGATAAAAAAAAAAAATGTAAAAAAATAACAAATTTGCTCAAACCATTAAGCTAATCCCAGCCAAATAAAAAAAAAAAAAAAAAAAAGAAATATATAAATATATATAAAAATATAAAAGAATATTTTAAATAAATGAATAATTTTATGTCCACGCCCTGCTGATATAATTTAAAGTGACCTCTGCTGACACACTCAGACACAGGTATGTGTTTGGTGCAGACTGGCCGTCGTGGCAGCGCAGGCACTAAAGAGGTTAATCCACTGTGATCTGCCATTGCATGTCTCCAAACCGCTGCAGATTAAGAAAATTGTCACCAGTGGAAATCGGATAATGCCGAGCCTGCAGAAGATGAGGTGAACTAGCAAAGGCAATAGGGGGAGAGAAGAAACATGCACCCCTCTGCCTCTAATTACGGCTGAAGACGTGAGTGTACGCCATTCACAATCACTGGAGTCCCAGCAATTACCCAGAGCAGGCCGGCAGCGCACACTCACAGCACACAGTCAGCTCCCATCAGAGCGCAGACGGCTGTACAATGTCCAGTGCTGGCAAGTGCCAAGAACTCCCCAGTAATTACCTGTATGAATGCAGACATCCCCGCAGCCAAAGCGTGATGTCATTCCCCAGCCTAAAGTATAAAGATCAATTTCACCAAAGAGCCAGAGGGGGAATCCTACCCCAAGTGCCATGAGTCCCGCATGGCGGGGGACTGCCTTACGTATTTAACCCTTTCCTGATCACAAGTCACTGATGCCTAGATGGCAAGACCAAATTTAGCGGCATCGGCATGTGTTGGTAAAATTGACAATATAAATATATATATATATATACACTGGGGGCCAGATTCAGATAGGTTAGTGGATCTTTAGATCCGCGTAACCTATCTGATTTACGATCCGCCGCCGCAAGTTTTTGAGGCGAGCGCTTAATTCAGAAAGCACTTACCTCAAAACTTGCGGCGGCGTATCGTAAAACCCCCGGCGGAATTAAAATTCCGCGGCTAGGGGAAGTGTACTATTTAAATCAGGCGCGTCCCCGCGCCGATCCAACAGCGCATGCGCCGTCTGCAAATTTTCCCAGCATGCATTGCTCCAAATTACATCGCAAGGACGTCATTGGTTTAGACGTTAACGTAAATTACGTCCGGCTGTATTCGCAAACGACTTACACAAACGACGTAAAAAATTCAAGACTCGGCGCGGGAACGACGGCCATACTTAACATAGGATACGCCGCACTTACCCCTGCTATAGCAGGGGTAACTTTCCGCCGGGAAAAAGCCGAACGCAAACGACGTAAAAAAAAACGCCGGGCGGACGTTCGTTTCTGAATCGGCGTAAATGCTCATTAGCATATTCGACTCGTAAAAGACACGGAAGCGCCACCTAGCGGCCGGCCTGGAATTGCAGCCTAAGATCCGACAGTGTAAGTCACCTGTCGGACCTTAGGCATATCTATGCGTAACTGATTCTATGAATCAGTCGCATAGATACGACCGCCTGGCCTTAGAGATACGACGGCGTATCAGGAGATACGCCGCCGTATCT
The DNA here is from genome assembly GCF_905171775.1 of Rana temporaria. Taxonomy (NCBI): domain Eukaryota; kingdom Metazoa; phylum Chordata; class Amphibia; order Anura; family Ranidae; genus Rana; species Rana temporaria. The sequence goes on from NC_053501.1 coordinate 13,966,504, forward strand.
CCTATCTGAATCTGGCCCAGTATCTTACAAAAGTAAGTACACCCCTCCCATTTTTGTAAATATTTTCTTCTATCTTTTCGTGTGACAACACTGAAGAAATGACACTTTGCTACAATGTTGTGTAGTGAGTGTACAGCTTGTATATCAGTGTACATTTGCTGTCCCCTCAAAATAACTCAACACACAGCCATTAATGTCTAAACCGCTGGCAACAAAAGTGAGTACACCCCTAAGTGAAAATGTCCAAATTGGGCCCAAAGTGTCAATATTTTGTGTGGCCGCCATTATTTTCCAGCGCTGCCTTAACCCTCTTGGGCATGGAGATCACCAGAGCTTCACAGGTTGTCACTGGAGTCCTCTTCCCCTCCTCCATGATGACATCACAGAGCTGGTGGATGTTAGAGACCTTGCGCTCCTCCACCTTCCGTTTGAGAATGTCCCACAGATGATCAATAGGGTTTAGGTCTGGAGACATGCTTGGCCAGTCCATCACCTTTACCCTCAGCTTCTTTAGCAAGGCAGTGGTGGTCTTGGAAGTGTGTTTGGGGTCGTTATCATGTTGGAATACTGCCCTGCGACCCAGTCTCTGAAGGGAGGGGATCATGCTCTGCTTCAGTATGTCACAGTACATGTTGGCATTCATGGTTTCCTCAATGATCTGTAGCTCCTCAGTGCCGGCAGCACTCATGCAGCCCCAGACCATGACATTCCCACCACCATGCTTGACTGTAGGCAAGACACACTTGTCTATCTTTTCATGTGACAACACTGAAGAAATTACACTTTGTGTCTACAATGTTGTGTAGTGAATGTACAGCTTGTATAACAGTGTACATTTGCTGTCCCCTCAAAATAACTCAACAAACAGTCTAAACCGCTGGAAACAAAAGTGAGTACACCCCTAAGTGAAAATGTCCAAATTGGGCCCAATTAGCCATTTTCCCTCTTCTGGGGTCATGTGACTCGTTAGTGTTACAAAGTCTCAGGTGTGAATGGGGGGCAGGTGTGTTAAATTTGGTGTTATCGCTCTCACTCTCTCATACTGGTCACTGGAAGTTCAACATGGCACCTCATGGCAAAGAACTATCTGAGGATCTGAAAAAAAGAATTGTTGCTCTACATAAAGATGGCCTAGGCTATAAGAAGATTGTCAAGACCCTGAAACTGAGCTGTGAGCACGGTGGCCAAGACCATACAGCGGTATAACAGGACGGGGTCCCCTCAGAACAGGCCTCGCCATGGTCCACCAAAGAAGTTGAGTGCACGTGCTCAGCGTCATATCCAGAGGTTGTCTTTGGGAATTAGAAAGCAGCCAGTTCCCCCCAAATGCAACCAGTTTCCTCCCAGCCCAGCACTTACTCCATACGCTCCCTCGATGTCTTCTCCCATCCTCGATGTTGCTTCAGCCAATCAGGTGACTGGTAGCCAGACCCGGTGCACCTGATTGGCTGAGAGGCGGGTCAGTGTTAGGGAAGCGATTCCCTAACACAGAATGGTTTAAACAGGGAACGCTCAGCCGTGCATGAATCTATGTATTGCTGAGTGACGGGTGCATGCAGGAGAGAGGGGGTGGCACTCCTGCGCCCACTATGGACGCACGGTCACTGCTTCATAATAATGGCTTTGGGCTTTGTTAATGGCTAAAGCGTTTGGAATGGGATGCTCAACAAGCTCATAGGTGTGATGGGTATAGGAGATTGAGTGTCCTGCACAGAGCCCTGTCCTCATTCCTACTGAACACCTTTGGGATGAAATGGAACCCTGACGGTGAGCCAGGTCTTCTCCTCCAACATCAATACCTGACCTCACAAATGCTCTTTTGGCAGAATGGGACCAAATTCCGAGACACGCTCCAAAATCTTAAGGGAAGCCTTCCCAGAACAGTGGAGCCAGGTCCACTGGTTTGACCAGTTTGGTGTGGAGGGACGTGAGTGTCCTGCACAGAGCCCTGACCTCAACTCTACTGAACACCTTTAGGTTGACTTGGAACACAAAATGTGAGACGGGTCTTCTCATCCCATATCAGGATCGTGTCCAACGAGGTGACGTAAAACACAACGATATGCTGAGAAAAATTAAGTTCAATGCTTCCGAGCATGCGTCGACTTGATTCTGAGCATGCGTGGATTTTTGACCGATGGATTTCCCCCACAGACGATCGTTTTTTTCTATCGGTTTTTTAACCATACGTACATTTTAAAACAGGTTCTTTTTTTTTTCACCGATGGTAAAAAAAAACTGATGGGGCCCACACACGATCGGTTCGTCCGATGAAAACGGTCTGTTTTCATCAGACGAACCGATCGCGTGTACAGGGCATAACAAACCTCTGAGGGCTTCACAGAACAGCTGTATTTATACTGCGATTAAATTACACACAGGTGGACTCTATTTACTAATTAGGTGACTTCTGAATGCAATTGGTTTTGCTAGATTTTAGTTAGGGGTTGTAACGGAATGGCCTGTGACACCCAGAGACCTTTGAAGGATGTGGGGTACTCATGTGCCAGTGTCACTAATGACTCTTGGGTCTAGGGTCATCCTATGTCCCTTTTGGGCATAGGATGGCTGAGAAATGATAATTCATGTTTTTCAGGATATCTTAGTATATTACAAGTTGTTCCTTATGAACAGGTCAATAGACTCCTAAGATATTCCATTGTCTATTGTGTGATGCTAATACTGTTTTGTGTCTATTGTACTAATTAAGTCTGTAAAGGTCAGATGTCTAACTTGGAGGTGTTAATTGAGTCTGGCTTCTGAAAGACCTTTCATTGTGGATGCTAATGACACTGTATGGTGTGAAAAGCCTATTGATGATCAGGTGTGAATAGCTTATTATCGGAGACAGAACGTCTGACATAGGAATGTGTATTATGCAGGTGAATAGCTTATTGTCGGACGTTTGGGGGATAATTAACTCATCTGAATGTCATTATCTAAAAGAATGTGTATGAAGCCCCATTGTGTGATGTTTTGGGGGTGGAGAGTTTCATTGTCCCTGTAACATGCTTTTTGGTTGTGGACTGTATAAAAACCTGAGTTTTACCATTAAAAGATTCATTCATTCATTTTGGAACCATAAAAAAACAGAGCTTATGTCTCGTTTTAATTCTGGGGGAATGAATCATGTCTGTTGGATGGCTGGAGTGTCGGATAAGCTGTCATGGGTTGATGGAATGGAATATCGTAAACGGTGGTGACCGTTACAGGGGTGTCAAAGTAAAGGGGGCTGAATACAAATGCCCCCCCCCCCCACACTTTCACATATTTATTTGTAAAAAGTGTTGAAAACCATTTATTATTTTCCTTCCACTTTACAATTATGAGCCACTTTGTGTTGGTCTATCACATAAAATCCCAATAAAAGATATTTACGTTTTTGGTTGTAACATGACAAAGTGTGGAGAAATTTCAAAAGGTATGAATACTTTTTCAAGGCGCTGTAGTTATGATGGTCACTCACTTTGGTCCATAAAGTGTATATTAGATATCAGAAGGGATGTCACCATTGCGCAGAGATATTACATTTTACAGGGAATGATGAACATTTCTCCGTTTCTCGCCAAGAACGACAGAACGGCCCTCCAGAAAAGTTCTATTTTTACCAGAAAGAAATTCAAGCCAATCCAATGGAGTTTACATGTTTGTATCGTAGTCATTGTTCTTCAATAAGTCATATTTCACAAAGCCAAGACAAACAATAGTAATTTCTATGAATTGGATTTAACAGGCAGAGAACAATTTTATGGTAAAATATGTCGGTATAAAAAAAACCACAAGCAGTTGTGTGGCGCAATTGCAGAACATAATACATAACACCTCCCCTGGAAATCGGGACAAACGACCATGATTGGTTTTCGATGCGTTGTTGAGGGCAGTTTATTTAATAAAATGGAAAGCTCACCTATAAGAATCTCCATTCACAAAGAATCTCTCTTTAAGTGGTTAAGCCCCGGACCATTTTGCAGCTAAAGGACCAGGCCCCTTTTTGCGATTTGGCACTGTGTCGCTTTAACTGAATATTGCGCGGTTGTGCGACGTGGCTCCCAAACAAGATTGGCGTCCTTTTTGTTCCACAAATAGAGCTTTCTTTTGGTGGTATTTGATCACCTCTGCGTTTTTAATTTTTTGCGCTATAAACAAAAAATAGAGGGACAATTAAAAAAAAAAAACACAATGGGCTAGATTCAGATAGCCAGGCGTAATTTTCTGCAGGCATAACGTATCTCAGATACGTTACGTCGCCGTAACTTAGGGTGCAAGTTCCGTATTCATAAAGAACTTGCGCCCTAAGTTACGGCGGCGTAGCGCATGTGGTCCGGCGTAAGCCCGCCTAATTCAAATGTGGATGATGTGGGCGTGTTTTATTTAAATTTAGTGTGACCCCAAGTATTTGACGTTTTTTACGAACGGCGCATGCGCTGTTCGTGAAAGAATCCCAGTGCGCATGCTCAAAATTACGCCGCAAATCGTCAATGCTTTAGACGTGAACGTAACTTACATACAGCCCTATTCGCGAACGACTTACGCAAACGACGTAAAATTTTCAAAATTCGACGCGGGAACGACGTCCATACTTAACATAGGATACGCCTCATATAGCAGGGGTAACTTTACGCCGGAAAAAGCCTAATGTAAACGACATAAAAAAATGCGCCGGGCGCACGTACGTTTCTGAATCGGCGTATCCAGCTCATTTGCATATTCTACACTGAAATCGACGGAAGCGCCACCTAGCGGCCAGCCTAAATATGCAACTAAGATACGACGGCGTAAGAGACTTATGCCAGTCGAATCTTAGGCAAATTTCGGCGTATCTTGCTTTCTGAATACAGAAAGAAGATACGCCGGCGCAGATTTGAATTTACGCGGCGTATCAATAGATACGCCAGCGCAACTTCTCTCTGAATCTAGCCCAATATTTTTTACTTTTTGCTATAATAAATATCCCCAAAAAAGATATAAAAAAACATAATCTTTCCTCAGTTTAGGCCGATACGTATTCTTCTACCTATTTTTGGTAAAAAAATCACAATAAGCGTTTATTGATTGGTTTGCGCGAAAGTTATAGCGTCTACAAAATAGAGCATAGTTTTATGGCATTTTTATTAATTTTTTTTTTTTTTACTAGTAATGGCGGCGATCAGCGATTTTTTTCCGTGACTGCGACATTATGGCGGACACATCGGACGCTTTTGACACATTTTTGGGACCATTGTCATTTTCACAGCGAAAAGTGCTGTAAAAATGCACTGAGTAGTGTAAAAATGACAATGGCAGTGAAGGGGTTAACCACTAGGGGCCGCTAAAGGGGTTAAGTGTGTCCTATTGTGTGTTTCTTACTGTAGGGGGGCGTGGCTGGACGTGTGACATCACTGATCGTCGTTCCCTATGACAGGGAACAGATGACCAGTGACAAGCCACAGAGAAGAACGGGGAAGGTGTGTTTACACTCACCTCTCCCCGTTCTTCAGCTCCTGTGACCTGATAGCAGGACACCGGCGGCGATCGGGTCCGCGGGTCCTATGGGTGCGGTCACGGAGCTTCGGACCAGGTCGCACAAAGGGGAAGTACATGTACGCCCTTGTGCCCAGCCATGCCATTCTGTCGACATATATCGTCGTGCGGCGGTCCTTAAGTGGTTAAATAAATGACAGTTATTTTCAGCTGAGATCTGAAAAATGACCGTCGCATATTACGCTATTTACAAGTAAAAGTCCTTATCCTCGTGCAAAGCTTTGCAAATAGAGCTTATGGTCTGTTAGTCTATAAAGTGTATTTTATAGATTTTCTAGGAATGAAAAAAGCACAAAATGTATAAAGATGTCACAGTGGGAAACATAGTAACATGCAAGGCTGTCGCCACTAGAGGGCACTAGAGTCAGTTCTGACCAGGAATACATGGAGCTTTCTTCATGCAGCAGGATTTCTGCATCAGGTGATTGTTTTTATATCATAATGTTAGGTCAGGGGTCTCCAAACTTCATAAACAAAGGGCCAGTTTAACAGGGCCGGACTGTGGCCAGTGGGAGTAGAAAAGGTCCCAACATCTGTGGGAATAAACAATGCCCCATCGTTGGTGTCATTAGGAGGAATTGTGTCCCATCGTTGGTGTCCTTAGGAGTAATTGTGTCCCATCGTTGGTGTCATTAGGAGGAAATTGTGCCCCATCTTTGGTGTCTTTAGGAGAAATTGTGTCCCATTGTTGGAGTCCTTGGGAGGAATTGTGCCCCATTGTTGGTGTCATTAGGAGGAATTGTGCCTCATCTTTGGTGTCATTAGGAGGAATTGTGTCCCATCTTTGGTGTCATTAGGAGGAATTGTGCCCCATCTTTGGTTACATTAGGAGAAATTGTGCCTCATCTTTGGTGTCATTAGGAGGAATTGTGCCCCATTGTTGGTGTCCTTAGGAGTAATTGTGTCCCATCTTTGGTTACATTAGGAGAAATTGTGCCCCATCTTTGGTGTCATTAGGAGGAATTGTGTCCCGTCGTTGGTGTCCTTAGGAGGAATTGTGCCCCATCTTTGGTGTCATTAGGAGAAATTGTGTCCCATCTTTGGTGTCATTAGGAGGAATTGTGTCCCATCTTTGGTGTCATTAGGAGGAATTGTGTCCCATCTTTGGTGTCATTAGGAGGAATTGTGCCCCATCTTTGGTGTCCTTAGGAGGAATTGTGTCCCATCGTTGGTGTCCTTAGGAGGAATTGTGCCCCATTGTTGGTGTCTTTAGGAGTAATTGTGTCCCATCGTTGGTGTCATTAGAAGGAAATTGTGACCATCTTTGGTGTCATTAGGAGGAATTGTGTCCCATTGTTTGAGTCCTTGGGAGGAATTGTGCCCCATTGTTGATGTCATTGGGAGGAATTGTGCCTCATCATTGGTGTCCTTATGTCCTTAGGAGGAATTGTGTCCCATCTTTGGTGTCATTAGGAGGAATTGTGTCCCATCTTTGGTGTCATTGGGAGGAATTGTGCCCCATTGTTGGTGTCCTTAGGAGGAATTTTGCCCCATTGTTGGTGTCCTTAGGAGTAATTGTGTCCCATCGTTGGTGTAATTGAAAGGAATTGTGTCCCATCTTTGGTTACATTAGGAGGAATTGTGTCCCATTTTTGGTGTTCTTGGGAGGAATTGTGCCCCATTGTTGGTGTCATTGGAAGGAATTGTGCACCTTCGTTAGTGTCGGGGGATTGTGCCCCATTGTTGGTATCTGTGGATGAAATATTGCCCTAAGAGACAGATAAAAGCAAGCAAAGGGCCACAACGGCCCCCGGGGCCACAGTTTGGAGACCACTGCGTTAGACTAAATACAGCCAATTGACCCATGTCGGAGCTTATTTTAGGCTGGTGGCCCTAAATGAAGCTTCCCACAGTTTCCTTAAAAGCCCAAATCTGTGCACAGATAAGGTGCAAATTTTAAGGAAAAAAAAAAAAAGTCGTCCCAGCCTGTGTTAAAAAAAAAAAAACAGGTCTGGCCACAATTCTCACATTTTGTGCTATCCCTTGCAGTACCTCTTCTCTGCCACAAGATTTCTTCAGTCTCTCAGGTTGAGTGACATTTACTGTTATGTGACCTGGAAGACTGAGGGCATACAGTGGGCCAGATTCAGAAAAGAGATACGACGGCGTATCTCCTGACACGCTGTCGTATCTCTGAGTGCAGGCCGTCGTATCTATGCGCCTGATTCAGAGAATCAGTTACGCATAGATATCCCTAAGATCCAACAGGTGTAAGTATCTTAGGCTGCAATTTCAGGCTGGCCGCTAGGTGGCGCTTCCGTATGTTTACGCGAGGAATATGCTAATTAGGTATATACGGTGATTCAGAAACATACGTCCCGCATTTTTTTACGTTGTTTGCGTTCGGCTTTTTTCCGCGGAACACCCTGTTAAAGTCTATAGGAGAAATCTAAAGTGCTAATTTTAAAGGCTTATATGCAAAGGGGACCCCCAGATCCTGCCCCCCCCCCTATGTGAATTGGTAATGGGGTACATTGTACCTCTACCAATTCACTAAGGAAGTGTAAATAATAGTAAAAAAAACACACACTCCGTGGAGAAAGTCCTTTATTAAAAAATAAAAATCCAGCGGTGGTAATCCACTCTCGATCCCCGCTCCAACGTTGTCGGTATCCAGCGACAGGTGATCTCCTCTCCGCCGGGGTCCAGCGATGAGAAGATCCATCCAGGTCCGGGATCCAGAGCGCACGCATCGCCGGCCGCCTGTCTCCACCGGAGACAGCCTGGCGAATGACACGGCTTGAGCCAGTGACAGCTCTTATATAGGTGAGGCGGGGCCACCCGTCACGTCACCCCGCCCCCTCTGACTACGTCACTGGGGAAGCCCAGGCTTTCCCTTGCGTCAGAGGGGGGGCTGGGTCACATATTAGCCTTTAAAATTAGCACTTTAGATTTCAAACGTTCGAGTCCCATAGACTTTAATGGGGTTCTAAAGTTCACACAAACTTTTGGTCTGTTCGCAGGTTCTGGTGCGAACCGAACGGGGGGTGTTCGGCTCGTCCCTAATATATATATATATACAGTATATACATCAGGGGCATTAAGGGTGTACGGGCGCCGCCCCCCCATCCATGCATCTGACCCCTTTCGGGAGACCGAATGCATGGATTCCAATAGGATTCTAAATAGGGTGGGGTCATGTGTAGAGAATGCGAACGGCGCCCACTCAGGTATGCTACAATGGCGAATGAATGATCCTCCTCCCGGGCCAATCAGGAGGCGGGTCGTGAGACCCGTCACTCATTTGGCTGAAAGGACAGGCGGCCCTATTGGAAGCCTAGGAGGAGGGGAGGGTACACACGGCCGCTGAGGAATGGAGGAGATGCCCGCTGCCGCTTCCAATGCCTGATCCTGCTGCCGATGCCCGATGACCTTTGGGGTTCACACCCTAATGCACAAGGCTGCACTCACCTATGTTTATTCTCTAAGGCCCCGTACACACGACCGGATCTGTCCGTTGGGATTTATCCGCGGATCAGTTCCAGCAGACAAATCCGGTCGTGTGTACGGCCTAGCCGACATTTTTCGGCGGACATTTCTCCAGCCGACGGTTTTCAAGCGGATAAAAATTTCTTAGCATGCTAAGAAATCTATCCGCTGGAAACCTGTCCGTCGGAATTATCCGGTCGTCTGTACAGACTCACCGGATAAGTCCGACCGATCCCCATCCCTCGCATGCGTCGAAGTGATTCGACGCATGTGTGGAAGTATTTACCTTCCAGGGTCGCGCACGTCGCCGCGTCATCGTCGCGGCGACGGCGCGGCAACGTCACCGCGCATGTTTTCCGCAGGGATTTTGATCTGATGGTGTGTACAGCCATCAGATCAAAATCCGGAGCAGAAATGTCCGATGGAAACGGTCCGGCGGGCCGTTTTCATCGGATATCCGCTCGTGTGTACAGGGCCTTACGCCCCCTTTCACCAGGACTTACAGCTCAAGCAAAGTTTTTTTTTTTATAAAAGAATAATAAAAAAAAAAAATGGGTGGAAATTAATTACATAACCAAAAAAAATAAAAAATAGGGATTCCCCGAAGCCCTGGCATCCCTCAAGGTTGCTGAAGTTCAATCACGGACAGATAAGGCCCGTCCCTGCCAAAGTCTGCAGGAAACTGTCGGGATTAGAGATCCATAAACCAGTATTGACAGAATAATCCCCAAATTATTATTATTTCTGAAGCGTAAGTGCGAGGCGGAGCCGGCCCCTGGAAAAACTCGCTCCGGACTGATTGAAAAACCACGCGTGGCTCCGGCATGTGTCAGAACCATTACATGTGTCTTCTCCATTACAGCGCAGTGAGAAGATATCCCCCATCCCGACGCCCGCCGTACATATCTCCCTGCAACCCAGAGCTGCGCCCCACGCTGGGGATATTCCGCGGGGTCGTAAAATCGCAGAGCGATACAAAGTTTCATCCACTGACGTCGTATCACTTTAAATGAAACTTCTCGATGTCTACAGCCAAAACCTTCATTCCGGGTCTCCGAAGTGTGAAAAGAAGGAAACATGAAGATTGTATCTAAATCTCGAAACATTGACTTATAGAATAGAAGAAATGTAACATTGTACCCCGAGGGGCAGTGCCAGGAAAAGGTCGTCTAGAGCCCAGGCCAAACATTCCAAACTATGCCCCCCCAAGATGTATTAGCCTCCCCGCCCCCCCAAAATAAACCTTAAAATTACCCCCTAAGTATAAATTCCTCCTCCTCCCAGTGCAAATCTGCCCCCCTATTCCCCCTCCAAGCTCAAATCCTCTATCTCCCCAATCCCTCCCGCCCCCCCAAAAAAAGTCACCCCTCCAAGCACAAATCATTTACCCCTCAAATTCCCCCTCTGAGCAGAAATCCTTTCCCCCACCCCATTCCAAATCCCCTCAATTTTGTCGACTAAAATATTTTCGTTGATTAAATTAATACTATTTTAGGAGTACAGGGGTCAGCAGGAAGTGTACAGGGGTCAGCAGAGCAGAGGACATGGGTCAGCAGGGCAGAGGACAGGGGTCAGCAGGGGTCAGCAGAGAAGAGGACAGGGGTCAGCAGGCAGTGTACAGGGGTCAGCAGAGCAGAGGACAGGGGTCATCAGGGCAGTGTAGAGGGGTCAGCAGGCAGTGTACAGGGGTCAGCAGGGCAGTGTACAGGGGTCAGCAGGGCAGTGTAAAGGGGTCAGCAGAGCAGAGGACAGGGGTCATCAGGTCAGTGTAGAGGGGTCAGCAGGCAGAGTACAGGGGTCAGCAGGGCAGTGTGCATGAGTCAGCAGTGCAGAGGACAGGGGTCAGCAGGGCAGAGGACAGGGGTCAGCGGGCAGTGAACAGGGGTCAGCAGGGCAGAAGACAGGGGTCAGCAGGGCAGAGGACAGGGGTCAGCGGGCAGTGTACAGGGGTCAGCAGAGCAGTGTACCGGGGTTCAGCAGGGCAGTGTACAGGGGTCAGCAGGGCAGTGTACAGGGGTCAGCAGAGCAGAGGACAGGGGTCATCAGGGCAGTGTACAGGGGTCAGCAGGGCAGAGGACAGGGGTCAGCAGGGCAGAAGACAGGGGTCAGCAGGGCAGAGGACAGGGGTCTGCAGGGCAGAGGACAGGGGTCAGCAGGGCAGTGTACAGGGGTCAGCAGGGCAGAGGACAGGGGTCAGCGGGCATTGTGTACAGGGGTCAGCAGGGCAGTGTACAGGGGTCAGCAGGGCAGAGGACAGGGGTCAGCAGGGCAGAGGACAGGGGTCAGTGGGCAGTGTACAGGGATCAGCAGAGCAGAGGACAGGGGTCATCAGGGCAGTGTAGAGGGGTCAGCAGGCAATGTACAGGGGTCAGCAGGGCAGTGTACAGGGGTCAGCAGAGCAGAGGACAGGGGTCATCAGGGCAGTGTAGAGGGGTCAGCAGGCAGTGTAGAGGGGTCAGCAGGCAGAGTACAGGGGTCAGCAGGGCAGTGTGCAGGAGTCAGCAGTGCAGAGGACAGGGGTCAGCAGGGCAGAGGACAGGGGTCAGCGGGCAGTGAACAGGGGTCAGCAGGGCAGAAGACAGGGGTCAGCAGGGCAGAGGACAGGGGTCAGCGGGCAGTGTACAGGGGTCAGCAGAGCAGTGTACAGGGGTCAGCAGGGCAGTGTACAGGGGTCAGCAGAGCAGAGGACAGGGGTCATCAGGGCAGTGTACAGGGGTCAGCAGGGCAGAGGACAGGGGTCAGCAGGGCAGAGGACAGGGGTCTGCAGGGCAGAGGACAGGGGTCAGCAGGCAGTGTCAGCAGGGCAGTGTACAGGGGTCAGCAGGGCAGAGGACAGGGGTCAGCGGGCAGTGTACAGGGGTCAGCAGGGCAGTGTACAGGGGTCAGCAGGGCAGAGGACAGGGGTCAGCAGGGCAGAGGACAGGGGTCAGTGGGCAGTGTACAGGGGTCAGCAGAGCAGAGGACAGGGGTCATCAGGGCAGTGTAGAGGGGTCAGCAGGCAGTGTACAGGGGTCAGCAGGCCAGTGTACAGGGGTCAGCAGGGCAGTGTACAGGGGTCAGCAGAGCAGAGGACAGGGGTCATCAGGGCAGTGTAGAGGGGTCAGCAGGCAGTGTAAAGGGGTCAGCAGGCAGAGTACAGGGGTCAACAGGGCAGTGTGCAGGAGTCAGCAGGGCAGAGGACAGGGGTCAGCAGGGCAGAGGACAGGGGTCAGCGGGCAGTGAACAGGGGTCAGCGGGCAGTGAACAGGGGTCAGCAGGGCAGAAGACAGGGGTCAGCAGGGCAGAGCACAGGGGTCAGCGGGCAGTGTACAGGGGTAAGCAGAGCAGTGTACAGGGGTCAGCAGGGCAGTGTACAGGGGTCAGCAGGGCAGTGTACAGGGGTCAGCAGAGCAGAGGACAGGGGTCAGCGGGCAGTGTACAGGGGTCAGCAGGGCAGTGTACAGGGGTCAGCAGGGCAGAGGACAGGGGTCAGCAGGGCAGAGGACAGGGGTCAGCGGGCAGTGTACAGGGGTCAGCAGGGCAGTGTACAGGGGTCAGCAGGGCAGAGGACAGGGGTCAGCAGAGCAGTGTACAGGGGTCAGCAGAGCAGTGTACAGGGGTCAGCAGGGCAGTGTACAGGGGTCAGCCGGGCAGTGGACAGGGGTCAGCAGGGCAGTGTACAGGGTCAGCAGGCCAGAGGACAGGGGTCAGCGAGCAGAGGACAGGGGTCAGCGGGCAGTGTACAGGGGTCAGCAGGGCAGTGTACAGGGGTCAGCAGGGAAGTGTACAGGGGTCAGTGGGCAGTGTACAGGGGTCAGCAGGGCAGTGTACAGGGGTCAGCAGGGTAGAGGACAGGGGTCAGCAGGGCAGAGGACATGGGTCAGCAGAGCAGTGTACAGGGGTCAGCAGAGCAGTGTACAGGGGTCAGCAGGGCAGTGTACAGGGGTCAGCAGGGCAGTGAACAGGGGTCAGCAGGGCAGAAGACAGGGGTCAGCAGGGCAGAGGACAGGGGTCAGCGGGCACTGTACAGGGGTAAGCAGAGCAGTGTACAGGGGTCAGCAGGGCAGTGTACAGGGGTCAGCAGGGCAGTGTACAGGGGTCAGCAGAGCAGAGGACAGGGGTCAGCAGGCAGTGTACAGGGGTCAGCAGGGCAGTGTACAGGGGTCAGCAGAGCAGTGTACAGGGGTCAGCAGGGCAGTGTACAGGGGTCAGCAGGGCAGTGTACAGGGGTCAGCAGGCCAGAGGACAGGGGTCAGCGGGCAGTGGACAGGGGTCAGCGGGCAGTGTACAGGGGTCAGCAGGGCAGTGTACAGGGGTAAGCAGGGCAGAGGACAGGGGTCAGCAGGGCAGAGGACAGGGGTCAGCGGGCAGTGTACAGGGGTCAGCAGGGCAGTGTACAGGGGTCAGCAGGGTAGAGGACAGGGGTCAGCAGGGCTGAGGACAGGGGTCAGCGGGCAGTGTACAGGGTCAGCAGGGCAGTGTACAGGGGTCAGCAGGGTAGAGGACAGGGGTCAGCAGGGCTGAGGACAGGGGTCAGCGGGCAGTGTACAGGGGTCAGCAGAGCAGTGTACAGGGGTCAGCAGGGCAGTGTACAGGGGTCAGCAGGGCAGTGTACAGGGGTCAGCAGAGCAGAGGACAGGGTTCACTGCAGGAAGGGCACTGAGCAGAGCTCCTCCTCCCCACACAGCACATAACTGAGATCAGATTCCCTTACAGACACAGCCTCGATCTGCGCAGTGTGTAGCTGGTTACTATAATGCAGTTCTGACCTGTGTACTTCCCAGGTCAGTCCGACACCGCATCTGGGTGACTGGTCTTGTTTCCACCCCCTCCTGCAGTTTTCTGTGGTGGGTGGAGCCTGATAAGCCCCTCCCACCGCTCTGCACCGTCACTGCCACTTTTGCAAGGTAATATCTAGGTTTACAAAGCGGATTTATATGTTTTGTGACTATTGAGGAGTTTTTCAGCTTAAAGTTCTGATTGGTTGACTTAAGCCACTGCTCCGCGGTCAGCACGCCCCCCGACCATCCTCCATGCATCCTCCATGCACAGACAATGGTAGTGAAAGGAGCTTCCAATTTTGCGGTCATCCCAGAACTTGTTCCTCGCGTTGGAAAATCCCCGGGTCTTTACAGATATTTCTGAAAATTTGCAATATTGTTTTTGTTGACAAACGCAGACTCCGCATGTAAGAACTCACCAGCCGTGACTCCATTTTTTTTTTAAGGACAGGTAGTCAGGGAAAAGCTAAACTGTACCAGTTGCAAGTAGAACCGGATTATGGGGAGAATCCCCCGATGGGGACTCCTATTCTGGTGACAACGGCCACAATCTGCCCTGAGATTTCCTCTCACTTCCTATTGTGTCTCCGAGAGAGGAAAACCTGACCAAGATGCCAATCCTCTATTGGATCCAAAAACATGTTCTGGCCAGACCAGCAACAGGAACACCGCACACCGAGATGATAAATGATATTCACTCTTTATTAGAATAGCCAGCAGGAGCAAGGGGGTTTTTTTGGGCGCATTTTGCTCCAGACATCATGTGAAATGCGTCAGCGGAGCCATTTTATTAAAAGAAAAATCGAATTTTGCATCTCACTGTGCGATGTTCCTGCTGTCGTTATAATGGATTCCTTCAGTGGAGATGAGACCAGCCGGCCCTTCTGAGATGTCCGCGGTCTAATCTCACCTGGAGCTGCATGTGGTTTGTTTAGCATTTTGTCTCGGTTAGAGTTCAGCATTATTTTCTTTACTTAAAGCTGAAGCTTAAAGTGGCTGTAAAGCTACTAAATGTAAAATATATATATATATATATATATATATATATATATATATATATATATGCATTTAAGGCTACCATGTATCCATACCTTGCCCACATTGAACTGCCTGCTTCTAAAGTTCAGGTCACGGGATCACTATAGCTTGCAGAGTGATTCACGGACCTGCTAGCAGTTGTGTACAGACTGGGGGAATACGTCATTGCTGGGAATGACATTGCCGCCCTTCTGTTCCAAGAGGAGTGGAGGAGTGGCTGGAGGCAGGAGGGATGGATGGAAAGGAGCGGCTGGAGGCAGGAGGGATGGATGGGAAGGAGCTGCTGAAGGCAGGAGTAATGGGCGAGGTGAAGCGGCTGGTAGCAGGAGGGATGGGTGGGGAGGAGCAGCTGGAGGCAGGAGGGATGGGTGGGAAGGAGCTTCTGGAAGCAGAAGGGATGGGCGGAGAGGAACGGTTGAAAACAGGAGGGATGGGCATGAAGGAGCGGCTGGTAGCAGGAGGGAACCGACATGCTTTTGATGTGAAAATCCCGAGATTTTAGCTGCCCTGCCTCTGCACTGCCTCCTGGCGTGGTGACCATCTGTAAGCCCGGGGGCCCCATACTCTTCTATTGCCCTTGGGCCCCATGAGTTGTCAGTCCGCCCCTGGGCGGGGAGAAGCGGCTGGAAGCAGGAGGGATGGAAGGGGAGGAGCGTCTGGAAGCAGGAGGGATGGGCAGGGAGGAGCTCCTGGAAACAGGAGGGATGGGCGAGGAGGAGCGTCTGGAAGCAGGAGGGATGGGAGGGGAGGAGCGTCTGGACGCAGGAGGGATAGGGGCAGGGAGGAGCAGCTTGAGGCAGGCGGGATGGGTGAAGAGAAGTGTCTGGAATCAGGAGGGATGGGCGAGAAGGAGCGTCTGGAAGCAGAAGGGATGGGCGGGGAGGAGCGGCTGGAGGCAGGAGGGAGGGGTGGGAAGGAGCGGCTGGAAGCAGGAGGGATGGGAGGGGAGGAGCGTCTGGAAGCAGGAGGGATGGGGTGGGATAGAGTGGCAGGAAGCAGGAGGGATGGGAGGGGAGGAGCGTCTGGAAGCAGGAGGGATGGGGGCGGGGAGAAGCATCTGAAGGCAGGAGGGATGTGTGGGAAGGAGCAGCTGGAAGTAGGAGGGATGGGCAGGGAGGAGCATCTGGAGGCAGAGGGGAGGGGTGGGAAGGAGCGGCTGGAAGCAGGAGGGATGGGAGGGGAGGAGCGTCTGGAAGCAGGAGGGATGGGGGCGGGGAGGACTACCTTGTGGCAGGCGGGATGGGCGAAGAGGAGTGTCTGGAAGCAGGAGGGATGGGCGAGGAGGAGCGTCTGGAAGCAGGGGGGATGGGCGGGGAGGAGCACCTGGAGGCAGGATGGATGGCCGAGGAGGAGCAGCTGAAAGCAGTAGGGATGGGCAGCGGGAGGGAGCTGCTGGAGGCAGAATGGATGGGTGGGGTGAAGATGCTGGAGGCAGAAAGGATGGGCGGGGAGGAGCAGCTGCCATTTCAAGTGAATGGGCTTCCCTATGTGTGATGTGTATTAACGCATGAAAAACGCAAATGGAAGCGCATGTTCCCGCCATGCTCACGTGTGAATGGGACCAGTGTGAGATTTTGAGGGAGGAGTTTATTTCGACAACATTCCACATCGGTTATAAGCAGTTAGGGTGTTACTTATCATGAATGTGACATCCTCCCTGGGGGTGGGGTTTGGTTACCGGAAGTCCCCTGTCATGGGTTTTCAGAAAATGATGGCTCCTAAAAAAAAAAAAAGTTGAAAAAATGCGGCTTCAGATGATATTTTTATTCGACATCTCAAATTTCTTTTTCTTGCTAAAAATAAAAAAAGGAAACCGGCACACAACGGGTGACTGAGGCCCTGACACGGCGCGTGGGGTCGCCGCTTCTATTACTTTCTTCACAACGTTCAGATTTTTCATTTTCTCTCTGGATAATCTCCATAAGTGAGTGAAAAGGAGAGTCGCCAGAGACGGTCGTGTTTTTCCCCGTTGCCTCGAATTTGTGGGGTTTAGATGGATTAACCCGGCAAGTCAGACGGTCTTTGGGTACTAATTAGGCAAAGATCGGGTTTCTGCTGCCTGGCTCCTGCGTCCAGATACGGCAAATAATATTTGTTTAATATGAGGCAGCGATACGGCGCACCATTTTTTAATACCGTCCAGGGGTGGGTCGTTTTATTTCGCAGAGCTTTCCGGGACGTGATCAGGAAAGGAGAACGCTGACTCGGACTGTACCTAGTTAAATGTTTTTTTTTTATTCGCTTTTTATTTTTCATTTTCTGCTTAGCTCATAGAAAACTGGAAATATTTTTTAAATATTTTTTTAAAATTCCCTTTATTCAAGAGTGTGTTTTTTTTTAGTGGGGAGCTATGGGGGTGCATTTAGTGTTTTGTTTTTGCTTTTGTTTTTTAGTTTTTTTTAATTTTCTGCTTAGCTCATAACAAATAGGAAATCTATTTTTTTTTTTTTTAAATATTCTTTTTGGCTCCCCTTTATTCAAGAGTATTGTTTTTTTAGTAAGGGGCTATGGGGTGAATTTCGTGTTTTGTTTGCTTTGTTTTTGCGTTTGTTTTTTTGTTTTTACCTTTCTGCTTAGCTCATAAAAAATAGGAAGGACTAGATTCAGGTAGCTGGGCGCATTGTTACGGCGGCGTAGCGTATCGTATTTACGCTACGCCGCCGTAAATCAGAGAGGCAAGTGCTGTATTCACAAAGCACTTGCCTCCTAAGTTACGGCGGCGTAGCGTAAATGGGGCCGGCGTAAGCGCGCCTAATTTAAATGAGGATGAGGGGGCGTGTTTTATGTAAATGGGTGGTGACCCGACGTGATTGACGTTTTTTACGAACGGCGCATGCGCCATCCGTGTACATATCCCAGTGTGCATTGCTCCAAAGTACGCCGCAAGGACGTATTGGTTTCGACGTGAACGTAAATTACGTCCAGCCCCATTCACGGATGTAAAATTTTCAAATTTAGACGCGGGAACGACGGCCATACTTAACATTGGCTACGCCACCTAGGGGGCAGCTTTATCTTTACGCGGCGTATCTCTTACGGAAACGGCGTATCTTTACAGCGACGGGCAAGCGTACGTTCGTGAATCGGCGTATCTAGTCATTTACATATTCTACGCCAAACTCAACCGAAGCGCCACCTAGCGGCCAGCGTAAATATTGCACCCTAAGATACAACGGCGTAGGAGACTTACGCCGCTCATATCTTAGCCTAATTTAAGCGTGTCTGATTTCCAGAATACGCTTAAATTTACGACGGCGCAGATTCAGAGTTACGTCGGCGTATCTACTGATACGCTGGCGTAACTCTCTCCGAATCTAGCCCGAAATATTTTTACATATTTTTTTTTTAATATCCTTTTTTCTCCCTTCTATTCAAAAGTGGGGGGCTGTGTGGGGTGTATTAGTGGTATGTTTGTTTTATTTTTGCTTTTTTTTTTTGTTTTTCTTCATTGCAAATTTAATTATTTATTGATATGTGATATATTCTCTGGATGTGTTGTATGTGATATTTTTTTATTCTTCACACATATAATGTGACTACTGTTTATGGATGCCTTGTATATTTATTTTTATAACTACTTTTTGTAGATTGGAAGTGTTATCTGCGTGTGAAAAAGACGTGGATCCTGAGGAAGCCAGTCTCTCTCGAAACGCGTCAATCCGTAATGCCAACATATGCATGGATGCTTTATGTACTTGTTACACACTGGATATGGTTACATTTTAATGGTGTTTTAGATGAAAATTGTGGATGTTTTTATTCACTATATATATATACAGTATCGCACAAGAGTGAGTACACCTCTTTAGAAATATTTTCTTCTATCTTTTCCTGTGACAACACTGAAGAAATGACACTTTGCTACAATGTAAAGTAGTGAGTGTACAGCTTGTATAACAGTGTAAATATGTTGTCCCCTCAAAATAAAGCCATTAATGTCTAAACTGCTGGCAACAAAAGTGAGTACACCCCTAAGTAAAAATTTCCAAATTGGACCCAATTAGCCATTTTCCTTCCCGGTGTCATGTGACTCGTTAGTGTTACACGGTCTCAGGTGTGAATGGCGAGCAGGTGTGTTAAATTTAGTGTTATCGCTCTCACTCTCTCATACTGGTCACTGGAAGTTCAACATGACACCTCATAGCAAAGAAGACTCTGAAGATCTAAAAAAAGAATTGTTGCTCTACATAAAGATGGCCTAGGCTATAAGAAGATTGCCAAGACCCTGAAACTGAACTGCAGCACGGTGGCCAAGACCATACAGCGGTATAACAGGACAGGCTCCAGTACTGGTGCTGCCAGCATTGCTGCAGAGGTTGAAGGGGTGAGAGGTCAGCCTGTCAGTGCTCAGACCATACGCCGCACACTGCATCAAATTGGTCTGCATGGCTGTTGTCCCAGAAGGAAGCCTCTTCTAAGATGATGCACAAGAAATCCCGCAAACAATTTGCTGAAGACAAGGATTTCTGGAACCATGTCCTGTGGTCTGATGAGACCAAGATAAACGTATTTGGTGTCAGATGGTGTCAAGCGCGTGTGTGGGCAACCAGGTGAGGAGAACAAAGACAAGTGTGTCTTGTCTACAGTCAAGCATGGTGGTGGGAGTGTCATGGTCTGGGGCTGCATGAGTGCTGCCGGCACTGGGGAGCTACAGATCATTGAGGGAACCATGAATGCCAACATGTACTGTGACACACTGAGGCAGAGCATGATCCCCTCCCTTCAGAGACTGGGCCGCAGGGCAGTATTCCAACATGATAATTACCCCAAACACACCTCCAAGACCACCACTGCCTTGCTAAAGAAGCTGAGGGTAAAGGTGATGGACTGGCCAAGCATGTCTCCAGACCTAAACCCTATTGATCATCTGTGGGACATCCTCAAACGGAAGGTGGAGGAGCGCAAGGTCTCCAACATCCACCAGCTCTGTGATGTCATCATGGAGGAGGGGAAGAGGACTCCAGTGACAACCTGTGAAGCTCTGGTGACCTCCATGCCCAAGAGGGTTAAGGCAGTGCTGGAAAATAATGGTGGTCACACAAAATATTGACACTTTGGGCCCAATTTGGACATTTTCACTTAGGGGTGTACTCACTTTTGCCACCAGTGGTTTAGACATTAATGGCTTAACATGATATATATATATATATATATAGATAGATAGATAGATAGATAGATAGATAGATAGATAGATAGATAGATAGATAGATAGATATATAGA
Organism: Rana temporaria; assembly: GCF_905171775.1. NCBI lineage: Eukaryota > Metazoa > Chordata > Amphibia > Anura > Ranidae > Rana > Rana temporaria. Next base: position 13,986,472 of record NC_053501.1, read on the forward strand.
TATATATAGATATAGATACATAGATATAGATATATCTATCTATATATATATCTATATCTATCTATCTATCTATCTATCTATCTATCTATCTATCTATATATATATCTATCTATCTATCTATCTATATATATATATATATATATATATATATATATATATATATACTGTATATACTCGAGTATAAGCCAAGTTTTTCAGCACATTTTCTTGTGCTGAAAATGCCCCCCCTCGGCTTATACTCGAGTCACCTTTTTGCGCCCGATCTCCTGGATTTTGGGGACCCGGTACTGGCTGGCTGTAGGTCCTCTGGACCCCAAACTTGGCCCCACTTTTCCTCTACAAGTGTGCAAAGTTTGTTGTCCGGGGGACCTATGGCCGGGGAGAACCGATTTTTCAAAGCTGGGCACCCCTTCAATAGACTCCCATGTTAAACGTCAGTCTAGTCATGGACACAGTGAGGCATGGGCACAGTGAGGCAAAGTGAGGCAGAGTGAGGCATGGACACAGTGAGGCATGGGCACAGTGAGGCATGGGCACAGGGAGGCACAGTGAGGCATGGGCACAGTAAGGCACGGGCACAGTGAGGCATGGGCACAGTGAGGCACAGTGAGGCATGGGCACAGTAAGGCACGGGCACAGTGAGGCATGCAGATGGACACCCTAGGCTTATACTCGAGTCAATACGCTTTCCCAGTTTTTTTGTGTTAAAATTAGGTGCCTTGGCTTATATTCGGGTCGGCTTATACTCGAGTATATACGGTATTATATATTTATATATATATATATATTATACTGTATATTTTTTTTTTAAATAATTGTAATTTGAAAAATGTGTAATTTCCCTGCCCTGCTGAATGAGATGAAAGGCAGAGTTACACTTTAGGCCGCGACAATCTCATACTATCATTATACTGTATATGCTGACCACATGCAGCTATAAGAAAACAGTCATTTTGTGCTCCTTTAAATGGAGAGAGAATGAAGATTTTGCATTTGGCATGAAAAAGCCGCCATAATAGACAAAAATCTGTAACAACTGAAAGATGTATTATAATATCGGTCATGTTGGTCAAAAGTATAAAAACAAAAAAAAAAGCTGAAATTTATGATGTTTGAGTTCCAGCACTCAGGAGTTCATATTCTTTGCAGTGAAGTATATAATCTTAATGAGTAAAACCATAATATCACGGATGATGAGTCATTAATGGTGTAATTACATTTCCTGCTTGATGGCTTTTCCAGGACGGGTCTGCTGTACAGCCGCCCGCAACACGGCACGCAGGTGGACACAGCCAAGCTAGTAAAATTCACATTACTGCCAAAAACCACTGCCCCCGCCCGCTGTCAGGCTGGACGCCCATGCCTTGCTTAAAGCAGAACTCCTAACTAGGGGGTAACTTAATGGAAGGATCACAAGGATTAAAAAAAAAAAAAAACAATATTACAAATATAAATACCATATTTTCCGGCCTATAAGACGACTTTCTAACCCTTTAAAATCTTCTTAAAAGTTGGTGGGGCATCTTATACGCCGGTAACCTAACCTTACCTTATCCCAGAATCGCGGCCAAACGATTTTTCAAAAGCCGCGCCTTCTACGTCTTCTGTTCCGTGATAGGCGGAAAAACACTCCCAGGAGGCACTGTGTTCAGTGTTCGCCTATCACAGAGGCCCTCTGTCCTGTGTTTAGTGTCCGCCTATCACGGAGGCCCTCTAGGACGAGAGGGCCTCTGTGATAGGCGAACACTGAACACAGTGCCTCCTGGGAGTGTTTCCGCCTAGCACGGAACAGAAGACGTAGAAGGCGCGGCTTTTGAAATATCGTACCGCCGCGATTCTGCATGTCTTGGGATAAGGTAAGGGCACAGTCTGGCATGTAATGGGGCACAGTCTGGCATGTACTGGGGCACAGTCTGGCATGTACTGGGGCACAGTCTGGCATGTAATGGGGCACAGTCTGGCATGTACTGGGGCACAGTCTGGCATGTAATGGGGCACAGTCTGGCATGTACTGGGGCACAGTCTGGCATGTACTGGGGCACAGTCTGGCATGTAATGGGGCACAGTCTGGCATGTAATGGGGCATAGTCTGGCATGTACTGGGGCACAGTCTGGCATGTACTGGGGCACAGTCTGGCATGTAATGGGGCACAGTCTGGCATGTAATGGGGCACAGTCTGGCATGTAATGGTGGCACCGTGAGGCGAGGCATGACTAGTAGGAAGGGGGTAGTCTTATACGGCGAGTATATCCCAAAACCAAAATTTTGGCTGGAAAATTAGGGAGTCGTCTTATACGCCGGCAAATACGGTAGTTTTTTTTTTTCATTCATGGAATAGTATCCAAGACATGGACTGCCAGCCATCTCTCCTTCTCTGGGTCTTGCTGAGATTGTGATACTACGGGGTTGATTGACTAAAGGCAAATAGACTGCACTTTTGAAAGTACAGTTGCTCCAGAGATTAGTAAATGAGGTAAAACTTTACTTTACAAAGAACAACCAAACACATGCAAGGAAATTATATATATATATAAAAAAAAAAAAAAAAAAACAGCATTATTGCTTGCACATGATTGGATGATGGAAGCCAGCAGAGCTTCCCCTCATTTACTAAGCTCTGGAGCAACTGCAGAGTGCAACTGAACTTTCAAACGTGCACAGTAAATTAGATTTTTGTAAATCAAACCCTATGGTTCTCATTGGGTAAATGTGTGTAAATACAGTTCCAGTAATGGAAAATACATTATCAAAAAAAAAAAAACAGTAAACTTTTTTTTAAAACATTTTTACTCTAATAAATTAATAGATTAAGAGAACAGGGTTTTGAAAAAAATTTGTCTTATTTTTTATGTATATGTATATATACAGTAAAACCTTGGTTTGAGAGCGTTTTGCAAGACAAGCTTAATTTTTAAATACATTTTGCCTTGATATACAAGCGATGTCTTGATATAAGAGTAGTGTCATGTCACAACTGAGTATAAAAGAGAAGAGAGACGCCTGTGCAGGAGGCGGTCCTTAAAGTGGAGGTTCACCCGAAAAGTTAATTTTTAAGATTAGATTGAGGCTCATTTTGTGAAGGGGAATCGGGTGTTTTTTTTTTAAATCTAAGCAGTACTTACCGTTTTAGAGAGTGATCTTCTCCGCCGCATCCAGGTATGGTCTTCGGGACTGGGCATTCCTATTTGATTGACAGGCTTCTGACGGTCGCATACATCGCGTCACGATTTTACGAAAGTAGCCGAACGTCGGTGTGCAGGCGCAGTATAGAGCCGCACCGATGTTCGGCTTCTTTCGGCTACTTGTGACACGATGTATGCGACCGTCGGAAGACTGTCAATCAAATAGGAACGCCCAGTCCCGCAGCCCATACCCGGAAGCGGCGGAGAAGATCGCTCTCTAAAACGGTAAGTACTGCTTCGATTTTTAAAAAAACACCCGATTCCCCTTCACAAAATGAGCCTCAATCTAATCTTAAATTTTTTTTTCGGGTGAACTCCCGCTTTAAGTGGTTAATACTCTGGAGCTCCTACTAGATTTTGCTTCTAATTCCCTTGTGGAGGCTTTCATTTGTGGATGGACATTTTTTGGTTACACAACCAATCACATTGCTATAATCTTTTTATATGGACTTTAAACTGAAGGTCCTATAAATAAATGATTGTGGAGTTTGAGTTTACATTATTTCTTATGGGGAAATTCGCTTTGATATACAAGTGCTTTGGATTATAAGCATCTTTCTGGAACGAATTATACTCGCAATCCAAGGTTTTACTGTATATATTTGTATATATTTATATATATATATACCATGTATATATATCTATATAGATATAGATATATATATATAGATATATATCTATGTCCAACCCGCTACTAGCAAGGGGCACCTAATAAAGTTGGCGGTGAGTGTATATATATATAATGTTTGGGGGTTCTAAATAATTTTCTAGCTAAAAAAGCTGTTTTTTTACACTTACCGTATGTGAGAATTGTCAGAATACACTTTTGAAGGAAGTGGATAATCAACTTTGTTACCACTAGCAAAGTGCAGGTCACAGTCTTGTCTTGGAGCACCCTTCTAGGAGGCATCAGATATGCCCTCGAGGTGCCCGCTCCTAATGGCTCCACTATCTGATTTTCAGAGGCCAGGGAATCTGCTATATTGTCCCAATAGGACACCATGAGTTCTTTACATTTTATTATGTATTTCTTATTCCCTGACCCCCAAAAAACAATATATCTCTAATTATCCAGGCTGCTAAAATACTTACCAGTAAATAAGATGTAGCGAGCACCAAAACTGACTTCCAGAAAGGTTAATGGCCGTTTTGTGCTGATTTCTGATAATCAAGATAAACGAGGGGACTCTACATTTGTGACATTATATAGAGTGTTTGTTATAGCCATGGAGTGTTACTGTAATTGTCTAATGTGTTCAACTACTTTGCTGTACCAAGCACCTGCAGAGAATTACTCGTGTCTCCATCTGGTCTGTAAGGAGCGAAATGCGTTGTGATAAAATATATTTTAACATGGTTACAATAATTAATTTAGCTTACACGAAGGTTATAAAGTCCAGGTGTACAACCCCTTCTTTCTCCCAGATTTCCAGGATCAGCAAATGCCTTAGTGGCAAACGTTCAACCCAAGGATCATATTTTGTCTTGGAAGAGGAAATCTCGGTACATCACCTAAAAAAATAAAAAAATAAAAAACTCCACCGAGAACTAACGTCAAAGAATTAAAGAAGGATTACAAGACATATAGAGAGAATTGCGGTTTTGGATCACTTTGGCCCAACCGCAACATCGGAATCGTAGAAGTTAAAAAGTTTCGCGACTCGTGACCCGATTGTGTTTCACCTGGTGAAACGGGATAGCCGGCCGCATGCAGCAAATAAATGGAGTTTGTCGATGTGGTCAGATTTTTATGCAAATAAATACGAAAATGGCATCCATTTTCACCAAACAAGCATTAAGGCCTTCAGAAAGCAGAAAGGGGGTTTGATTATTTTCTTAGGTGTTTTTTGTTATTTCATTCCCGTTTTATGAACTTTGCACAGTGTTATTTGGCTGGAATTCCAAGCTTCAGCAAAGAAGAAGAAGAAGGGAAAAAAAAGAGAGACGATGCTTAGTGAAGCACAGATGTATGGCATTATAGTTTGTTCTGCCAAACCAAAGAAAATGTCTAAGTAATTGGCCGTTTCTCCATGGTCAGATGAAGCCTCAGGGGGAAAAAAAAGTGTACGGAAGGGGAGGAAACCTTGCAAAGGCATAAAAAAAGAGTAAATAAATAAGAAGATTAAGCATATTTCATAGTCTGTGGCTACATAATATAAATATCTAATCAGGCTCGTTTGGACATGAAGGGAGATGTACAAATGACTTTCAGATGACCCATGCAGGGCCATCTTAATGCAAGGGCACTCCTGGGCATTGCCCAGGGGCCCCAGGTACATGGGGCCCCCACAAAAATCTTGCATTACATCATGCTTGCCAACTGTCCTGGATTTGCTGGGACAGTCCCATTTTTTACTAAACTGTCCCGATAGGGTCGTGTCCCGGGAAGCATCCCAGAACCTATACTGTGCCTTTCAGATCCCAGTATTGTGCCCTCCTGACACAACCCCCCCCCCCCCCCCCTGTACTATGAGTGAGTGAGTGAGTGAATTACTTATATAGCGCTACAAATGCGAACTGAATCGCCTCAAGGCGCTTGGCATCCATTTTCCTTCAGTTTGACCCTCAGAATAGATGGGTCTTTAGTTTTTTTCTGAAGGCCAGGTGATCAATTTCCATTCGGATATTAGTTGGTAAAGCGTTCCATAGTCGAGGTCCTTGAACGGATAAACAACGTTCTCCTTTGGTCTTATATCGGGCTTTGGGAATTTGTAATAATTTTTAGTTAGTTCATCTAAGAACTCGATTTGGGTTTTGTTGTTTTATTTTCTCACTTAAATATAAGGGCGCTCTTCCGTGTACACATTTGTGCGTTAGGCATAAGGCCTTGAAAGTGACTCGGTCCTTTATGGGCAGCCAATGGAGGGATCTCAGGGACGGGGTGATTGGTTTCCAGGGTTTTTTCCCTGTTACCAGTCGAGCTGCCATGTTTTGGATGATTTGGAGCCAGGCGAGCTGGTACTTTGGGAGTCTGAGGTAAAGGGCATTTGCATAATCCAATCTGGAGTTAATGATTGACCCTACCACTACCGCTGTGTCTTCTATATAGATGAAGGGAACCACTCTTCGTAGGAGCCATAGAAGATGGTGCGATCCGCTAATTACTGATCCTATTTGTGCATCCATTGTCATGTCCGAGTCAAAGATGACTCCTAGACTTTTGACTTTGGTGCTAGGGGTGATGGTTTGTCCCAAAATGGGTGGAGGGGTCCAGGTAGTCCTGGCCAGTTTCCTCCTGTTTGCATGGAGTTGAATGATTTCTGTTTTTGCTCCATTGAGTTTGAGGTGACTCTCCGTCATCCAGATGTCTATATGAGTGAGGCATTGTTCTAATGCAGGGTTTTGGTTCATTTTGTCGCTGATACGAAAATAAAGTTGCGTGTCATCCGCATAGGAGTGATAGAGAAGGTCGTGATTACTAATAATTTTTAGGAGTGGGCGGAGTGTTGACTAGTCTTTGATTTATGGAATGTTTTCCTTTTGTAAAATCGATTTTATTGAAAGTACTAATGAATATGGCCCGGATTGAGAAAGACTTACGCCGACATATCTACTGATACGCCGCGTAAGTGCACGGATGCGCCGTCGTATCTATGCGCCTTATTCTGCAAGTAAGATACGCCTAAATTTTGGCTTCATACGACCGACGTAAGTTTCCTACGCCGTCGTATCTTGGGCGCATATTTACACTGGCCGCAAGGGGCGCTTCCATTGATTTACGCGTCGAATATGTAAATGACCTAGATACGCCGATTCACGAACGTACTTGCGCCCGTCGCAGTAATCTACACTGTTTACGTAAGGCGTACGTCCGACGTAAAGTTATTCCACATATAAGGAGGCGCATCCCATGCAAAGGTATGGACGTCGGAACAGCCGTCGTATTTTACTATGTTTACGTAAGTCGTACGTGAATGGGGCTGGGCGTAGGTTACGTTCAGTGATTCGACGTATCTTAGGCGTTAGGTCTGACGTGATTCTGAGCATGCGCACTGGGAAGCGCCCACGGGACGGCGCATGCGCCGTTCGTTCGGCCATTCATTTGCATGGGGTCACGGTTCATTTAAATGGATCACGCCCAGTTCCTTCCTACTTTGAATTAGGCAAGCTTACGCCGGGCAATTTACGTTACGCCGGCGCAACGTTGGGAGCGAGTGCTTTGTGAATACTGTTCTTGCCTCACTGATTTACGTCGGCGTAGCGCATATGAGATGCGCTACGCCGGCATAACTATGCGCCACTCTACCTGAATCCGGCCCTATATGTTTAATTCTATCAACTATTTATACGTTATTTCTTGAAAGTAGGTGTGTAAATTGGGGTAAGCTAGGAAAGGCGCCAGGGCATTACTTTACCCAGGGGCACATGATGCTATTAAGATGCCCCTGGACCCATGAACTATTCAATATTAAAGAAGACTTCCACTCAGGAAATACGTTTGCAATTCTCATGAAGAGGTTTAGACTGTCTTGATAATGAGGTTTGGATTTTTGATAATAGGAGCAAACCCAGAAGGTCATACGTTGTCCATGGATCCGATTCATCACATCTCTTGCGAGAAGGTTCCCATTTCACCTGAACTCCCATTTGGATTGAGGGTTTCCTGCTTACCTGGGCTTAAAAAATGATTGGCCTTTTATATAATGTTGGCTTTGAAGGCCACATGCCTCTTCTTCATCAGGTCATTCCCTTTATCGGGCTTGTTTAGACTTTGGTAGCCAACATAGTAATCACATCAAGAAGGGGCACCCCCAAAATCTGAGAATCACATCATCATTGTATAATGCCCCGTACACATGATCGGAAATTCCGACAGCAAAAGTCCGATGTGAGCTTTTGAGCGGAAATTCCGACCGTGTGTATGCTCCATCGGACTTTTGCTGTCGGAATATCCGCCAAGAAAAGATTGGGAGCTGGTTCTCAAATTTTCCTACGGAAAAAATTCCGATCGGAAATTCCCATTGTCTGTAGCAATTCCGACGCATGCTCGGATACAATTCGACGCCTGCTTGGAAGCATTGAACTTAATTTTCTCGGCTCGCCGTAGTGTTGTACGTCACTGCATTCTTGACGGACGAAAGTTCAGAGAACTTTTGTGTGACCGTGTGTATGCAAGCCAAGCTTGAGCGGAATTCCGTCGGAAAAACCATCCAAGGTTTTTTCGAAGGAAAATCCGATCATGTGTACGCGGCATTAGAGTTAAATGGTCTTGGAAAAAAGTTAGATGTTGTCCTTTTTAGGAGGTCATTGCCCTTAGTGGACTTGTTTAGTCCAAAGAATGACAACTGCATGTAGAAGAAGGGGCAAACCCAAAAGTCTGAGTACCACATCATCATTGTAATACAGGCAGATGTTCTTGAAAACCGGTCAGATGTTGTCCATGGATCACCAAGTCATTTTACAGACCTGACCTGTGAAAGAATCCCGTCTGTTGAGAGCAGGTCCACCATCCCACCTGAACTCCCTTCTGGATTAAGGGTTTCCTGCTCACTGTGGCAAAATAGGTGAATAAATATTATGTAATGTTTGCCCTGAAAGGCCACCTTTTCCTTCTTCAGGAGAACATTGCCCTTGTTGGTGGACTTGTTTAGACTTGTGTAGTCCAAAAAATGAATCAATAAGAAGGGGCACATGCCCTTACATCTGAGTACCAGGGCATCATTGTATTATAAGCAAATTGTCTTGGAATTGCCTGACATGTGAGTTTGTTTGTCTGAACCAGTGGCAAATACAAAAGGTTAGATGTTGCCCATAGATCACCGATTCCTTATACCGAAGGGAGCACGTCTATTAAGAGCAGGTCCCCAACCTCACTTAAATTTAAATTAAAAGCAAGTTAAATTTAAAGCAAGTTGGCTTTTTTTTTAACCGATGGTTAAATAACCTATGGGGCCCACACACGATCGGTTTTGACCGATGAAAACAGTCCATCAGACCGTTGTCCTCTGTTTAACCTATCGTGTGTACGAGGCCTTATACAGACAAATGTTCTTGGAAACAGGTTAGATGTTATCCATGGATCACCAATTAATTTTACAGTTCTAACCTGTGAAAGGATCAAATCTGAGGGAGCAGGTCCACCATTCTACCTGAACTCCCTCTGGATTAAGGCCCCGTACACATGACCGAGTTTATCGGCAGAATTCAGCCAGAAACTCGATCGGAGCTGAATTCTGCCGAGAAACCCGAGAAGAAGGGCGACCCGGTCAACCTCCAGATACCAAGCAAGTCAGATGGAAAAGACACATTTCCATTGAGTTCACCTGGGAGGTTAGGATGTTTCCACCCATACTTGTGTTCCAACTCGTCTTGTTTCATTCTTTATAATATAAAATAAATTTAAATCCAGCAGAGATAATTGGAACTCCTCGGGATGGGCACAGGAGGCATGCATGCCCAGGCCTGGATTTCCCACAAGGCCGCCGAGGCCAGGCCTTGGGGTGGCATGGAGTCCCCCAACGCCCGGAACACACAGTTAAGGTAAGTTGTGGGGGAATCCGCTCGCTCGTTAACAAGTGATTGTGGCGATGTCGGCTAAATCACTTGTAATAGGTGTGCTCCCATCCGTCCTCCCCTCCCCCTACATACCTCTTTCTGCTGGCTCTGTCTTCGGGACTCCCCCCGGTCACCGAGTCTGTCTCCTGTCCCTGCCACCGATGTACATACATAGTTACATAGTTAGTCAGGTTGAAAAAAGACACAAGTCCATCCAGTTCAACCACAAAAAATAAACAAACAAAATAAAAAACACAGTACAATCCCATACACACAACTCCATACCCACAGTTGATCCAGAGGAAGGCAAAAAACCCCAGCAGAGCATGATCCAATTTGCTACAGCAGGGGAAAAAATTCCTTCCTGATCCCCCGGGCAATCGGATTTACCCTGGATCAACTTTACCTACAAATCTTAGTACTCAGTTATATTCTGTACATTTAGGAAAGTATCCAGGCCTTTCTTAAAGCAATCTACTGAGCTGGCCAGAACCACCTCTGGAGGGAGTCTGTTCCACATTTTCACAGCTCTTACTGTGAAAAAACCTTTCCGTATTTGGAGGTGAAATCTCTTTTCCTCTAGACGTAAAGAGTGCCCCCTTGTCCTAAGTGTTGACCGTAAAGTGAATAACTCAACACCAAGTACACTGTATGGACCTCTTATATATTTGTACATGTTGATCATATCCCCCCTAATTCTCCTCTTCTCAAGCGTGAATACATTTAGTTCTTCTAATCTTTCCTCATAGCTGTGCTCCTCCATGCCTCTTATCAGTTTGGTTGCCCTTCTCTGCACTTTCTCCAGTTCTCCGATATCCTTTTTGAGAACTGGTGCCCAAAACTGGTGTACACAGTGAGAGGGGAGAGTTGTGCTCTTCCCATCTCAGCTGTGACAGGAGTTCTAGCACAGTGCTAGGACTCCTGTTTTGGAGGTGACAGGGTCAATAAAGAGAACCTGTCACCTCCAATTGCTATCACATAGGGAATTTTTTCTCCTGTGTGATAGCAATAAAGTTTAGTGAAAAAAAAATCTGATAAAATAAATAAATAAACAATAATAAATAATAATTAAATTAATAAAATAAAAAAAGTTATTAAAGGTAAAGAATAAGAAAAATAATATTAAAAATAATAAGAAAATTATACAAAAATGAAGTAAACGACAAAAATAAAAAAAGTGATAAAAAAGATTTGAACCGTGCCACCCGGTTGCCATTCTCCGTTGATTTGGGGGTGGGAGTGGTTCGGTTGGCGGGGAGGGGTGCATTGCGTAACTTGGCCTTGGGGCGGCAGGGAGAGCAAATCCGGCCCTGTGCATGCCCAGGAAATTAGTGCAGATATGCCATCAATAGAGTCTTCAAGAGACAGAAGATATAATATAATTTAACTCTCTAGCACCTACTAAAAGCCTCCGGGACTGAAAGGCCAAGGTTTGCTCCTGCACCAGTGACCCCATTGGCAGCATACAGCATATTCCAGTCACACCATGTTCATAGACTCCCTGAACACGGCTTTGCCTCCAATAAGTTCTGTTGCTCTTAGCTAAACACCCAGCGTAGCCGACTTTCTCTGGATAAGCAATTAAACGTCATTAGGGCCAAACTGTTCGCTCCAGACACAGCTCCAGCAGCTGAGTATGGAAACTGAAGTAGGTTCTACAAATAATTGGTTACCGAGGACTCACTTTCATAACATTCCTGGCAAATACAATTGGAGACAAAACAATTACACTACAAGAATGGCCCATAAAAATACTCAACTAGAGAAGATAAATATAGCTCTTAATTCTTTTTTTTCTCTTGTAAGTTTTTTATTTTGTTATTGTGCTTAGTGCTAAAAAATAAATACATTTTTTTTTTATCACATTTTATCGTTTTTTTTTATCATAGGATGCATTAAGGTGAAAAACATGAACATTTACAACCCTTTTAACCTCTTGTCCACCGCCCGCCGTCTTGTCCGCCGCCCTATTGTTCTGGGCTGATGACACATGACGTAGCGCCTTCTGAAGCCACTAGGGGGGCCTGCGCGCACCGCCGGCGCGAACACGCGCCCGTCGCGTCACTGTGGACCTGATGCGCGTGCGGGCACCCCGCGATTGCCCAGTAACTGAGCAGGACCGTAGATCTGTGTGTGTAAACACACAGATCCACGTCCTGTCAGGGAGAGGAGACCTATGGTGTGTCCCTTGTACATAGGGACAACCATTGGTCACCTCCCCCAGTCAGTCCCCTCCCCCCACAGTAAGAATCACTCCCAGGGAACACAATTACCCCCTTGATCGCCCCCTAGTCTTAACCCTAGTCTTTCCCTGCCATTCACATTTTTACAGTAATCAATGCTTTTTTATAGCACTGATCGCTGTATAAATGTGAATGATCCCAAAAATGTGTCAAAAGTGTCCGATATGTCCGCCGCAATATCGCAGCTGATCGCCGCCATTACTAGTAAAAAAAATAATAATAATAAAAATGCTATAAATCCATCCCCTATTTTGTAGCCGCTATAACTTTTGCGCAAACCAATCACTATACGCTTATTGCGATTTTTTTTACTAAAAATATGTAGAAGATTACGTATTGACCTAAACTGAGAAAAAAATTGTTAAAATTTATTTTATTTTATTTATTATAGCAAAAAATAATATAATATTGTGGTTTTTTTTTTTAATTGTCACTCTTCTTTTGTTTATAGCGCAAGAAATAAAAACCACAGAGGTGATCAAATGCCACCAAAAGAAAGCTCTATCTGTGAGGAAAAAATGATAAAAATGTCATTTGGGTACAGTGTTGCAGGACTGTGCAAATGGCATTCAAAGTGTGACAGCGCTGAAAGCTGAAAGGGGGTGAAAGTGCCCTGTAGGCAAGTGGTTAAATAGAGTTTAAAAAGGTGTGGAGACTTTTTGAAAAACCCTTGTGTGTATATGTGTGTACATACCGTATTTATCGGGGTATTGCGCGCTCCGGCGTATAGCGCGCACCCCTAAAGTGGACCCGCATTCCTGTGAAAAAAAGATTTTAGTACTTACAGTTTTGGTGTCTTGCGCGGCGTCCATCGGCAGCCTCGTCGGGTCCGGCGTCCGTCTGCGGCTTCGGTGGTGTCCTCGTTGGGTCCGGCGTCCTTCTGCGGTGTCCTCCCCGCTCGATCTCCGCTTCCCGTGCTGAGTTTGAACTACTGCGCCGGCATATACCGAGCGCAGTACACTCGTGTATAGTTGGGCAGGCTCGTCTCCTCTCTCGGTCACGTCCTGTGCGTCCTGTACGTCCAGGACGTGACTGCGAGAGGAGCCGAGCCTGCCCAACTATACACGAGTGTACTGTGCTCGGTATATGCCGGCGCAGTAGTTCAAACTCGGCGCGGGAAGCGGGTATCGGCGTATATCGCGCACCCACGATTTTGCCCTGAATTTCAGGGCAAAAAAGTGCGCGGTATACGCCGATAAAGACGGTATATATCTCTCTATATATAGAGATATATATATATATATATATATATTTTTATATATATATTATTATACAGGATTTATATAACACCAACAGTTTGTGCAGCACTTTACAACATGAGGGCAAACAGTATAGTTACAATACAATTCAATACAGGAGGAATCAGAGGACCCTGTATATAAAAATCTATATATCTATATATATGTATAAAATGGGTTAACTCAATGAACCACTTGATCTTGTTTCTGCCATCACTATTTTAAATAAGCTAAACTAGAAAAGGATAAAGAAAAAAATAATTTTTTGCATAATTTTTTTCAAGCAATTTAAATATTATATTATTTTACCAAAAGAATAGTTGACACTTGCAAAAGTCTTCAAGTAGAGGTAGTGAGTCAATCACTTAGTGGATTTAAACACGTTTGGGACCAACATATAGTAGATCTATAATTATTATTATTATTACACAGGATTTATATAGCGCCAACAGTTTACTCAGCGCTTTACAATATAAAAGGGAGACAATACAGTTACAATACAATAAAATACAAGAGGATTAAGAGGGCCCTGCTCAGAAGAGCTTACAATCTAATAATAAAAAAATATTTGGACCACTTGGTCTTTTTTTCTGCCATGATTCTCCTAAATAAACTAAACTGCCCTAAATACATTTCTGCCCCAAAAACCCTCTAAATAAAGAAAAAAATAACTTTTTTTTTTTTTCTGCAAATCTTCCCTTAGCAACTCAATG